>NW_006299715.1:1300048-1321175 GCF_000327345.1 Myotis davidii
TGAACGGTATGTGGAATGAAGTGGGCGGGCATCGGGAGGCCACTATGGCACGGGGCAAGCACTATGGGCAGTCTATCTGAAGTGTACCTGGCGTATAAGACGACCCCTAACTTGGAGGCATATTTTTCAGGGCCAAAAAATCTCTTATACGCCGGCAAATACGGTAAGTTCTAAAATATTGATATTTGGATTTTGTATCCTAAGCCAAAAACACTTTTGGTATAGAATCAATCACTCTTTGTTCTTTCTAAGAAGGACAATACTTACAATGGCCTGAATGTGCTTCCCCCAAATTTCACATGTTGAAATCCTTACTCCCAGTATGATGATATTATGAGGTGGGACAGTTATTAGTTCATGAATCAAATTTGTGCTCTTATAAACGGGACTCCAGAGAGCAATCTCACCCTCCTTCCACTATATGAAGGCAAGGAGAGAACCAAATGCATTGAAAGTCAGAGACACCTGCTGAGAAAGGTATCTGTAAAGGCCAATCTCTAAACCAAAGTGAGAAAAATGGGCTCCCAAAAGTAATGAATAAAGAGCAAAGCCAACACTCATTTTGTTGAGCAGCTAGTAAAGGCTATACCAAGTAGCCAGAAGAGCATCCCTCCATTCATTTCACAACTGCAATGTGGGCAGAGCAGGTGGATCCAGGTCACCTTGAAGCTATTTTTCAGGGATAAGATACTTTTATTTGGGGGCAACAGGGCTTCAGCTGACTTATGGGGAGAGCAAAGGCTCCAAGAGTTCACGGTCACATGACCCTGTCAAGTAAGCAACCCCAAAAGGAGACATATGTAAAACTTTAGACAATAAATAAAAAGGCAGAGAAAAAAATAAATAAATATCTGTTTTATCTGCAGGGAAAATATGCTGATTGATTGGGGGCGGGGGGAAATAAGCAACCCTGCCCTGTTAGGTGACAAAAAAAAAAAAAGTGTTGATGCAGAAAATAGTTCTGACCCCAACATAACCCAAACTCCAAAAAATAGCTAGTCCTGTAAGAACCCACCTCTTTCAAAGATAAATTATGAAAAAGGAAGCAACTCAGAATCTATACAAAGATACTATAAAAAATAAGTAGAAAAGAAACAGCAAAATGTGAAAGATGACTAAGCTTCACCAGAAAAAAATATTGTCACAGAGCAGATGTAAAAATATAAGCAAACAAGTCATAAATAACATTTTTAAAATAACTTTTAAAAGAGTAGACTAGTAAAATATGTCAAGTTAACCAAAAGAAATGAAACATGAACTGGCAGCATGTGGGAAATAAGTGAAAAGAAAAAACACACATCTTCCAAAATCATGTCTGCGTTGGAAGCAGCACAAAAGGAAAACAGAAGGTGCTGAAAACACAGCAAGGCTGTGAAAGGCTAGAGAGGAAAATAACAAGAAAGTGGACAAAGAGTTTTAGAAGATTGAAGATGGCAGGTGTGGGACAAGGGAAAGAAAGAAAGGACTTCACACACATGCATGCACAAATACTTATGAAAGGCCTCTCCAAAATGAAATAAATATGTTTTACAGATATGGCTTAATAACTATTTTCAGACATAAAAGGTCTAATTTTACATGTTCAAAAGGTACACTGTGACCCAAGGCTTTTTGAAAAGAAAATGCTGATCTGATAAAGTTTCTGGTCTTCTAAGATAAAGAATACTTTGGGTATCTAGGCAAAATAATCAAATCAGCTATATGAGTAAAATATCAGGCTAATTTCAAAATTATTCACAGCAACATTCAATGATAGAAGACTGAGAAGCATGTGGGCACAACATTCTCAAGCAAACAATAATTTTAGCCCAACTAAGTTTTGATCTAACTATAAAGTCAACGTTCTCGCATTTGTTCTGAGTTACCGAGTGACTGTTATTGACAAGCATTCTAGATGCAAGGACTGCAACCTCAGCAAGAACAATGACAACTAGCAGGCAAAAAAGTCCTGCATCATGGAGCTTCCATTCTATTTAGAAATAAAAATAGAGCAGTGAATGAGCTAATGTTAAAAAATATCTTTGTGTATTATGTTAAATTATTAGTGATAAATGCTAAAAAGGAAAATAAAGCATAGCAAGTAAACAGAGATTGTCAAAAGCATTGTTTTTTAGATAAATAACTTGAATCAAAGGTGGCATGTGGTTAAAAATGTGAATGAGTAAAGGAGCAAGCCCTCATATATCCAGAGGAAGAACATTATAAGCAAGGAGATTAGCTAGTATCACAGCTCTGAAGACTGGATGCACCTGGAATGATCAGGAATGTGAAGAAGTTAGTGTGGCTGGATCAAAGTGTTGAAGGGCAAAGAGACGAAGATAAAGTCAGGAAGGCAATGTGGAAAAGGGTGAATCGTGTTGGCTATTTTAAGGATTTGAGGTTTTATTCTGCTTAAAATGGAAAGTCATTGGAATGTTTTAAAAAGATAAGTGACATGATTTCATGCATATTTTGATTCCTTTGTTCTGTCTTCTGTACTATAAAAAGACTGACGCCAGACATAGGGACTCTATGTAGAATATATTAAATAATATGAGTTACAGTTGACGGTGGCTTGAACCTAGCTGGTAGCAATGTAAGCAGAGAGAACCAAGAGGACTTGTTTGTGAACTGGTTGTAGGATTCAAAAATCAGAGAGAATCTCTTATTCAAAATAGGACTTAAAAATAAAGAGAAACTCTAGCTTCTCTTTGCAGAAAGATTCCCTGTGCTTGAAGTTGTAGAGTTTTCACCTAAGGTCAATACATTACAAGACTGTCATCTTCAAGGTTTGTCCCTACCCCCTTATATGACCAGTAGGCTAATAACAAGTCATGTCTTAGATGGCCTAAGAGAGTACATTTTTTTGGATGGTAGGGTTATTCATTGAAAATTTAACAAGATCAGGCAGATATTTACTAGCAGGAACCAGGTGAACATGATTAAGAATAGACCTTGAAGATGCTAGACAAGAGTAGAGAGAGAAGGTATGACTGAATAAGGAAAAGTTATCAATATGCGGGCTGTCTCTTATGACTCATGATTTAACATTAAGACAGGGGCAATTGGAGCCCTTGAAGCTTGTATCAAACAATGAAATGGAGTTGTCAGAACAGCCTTGGAAAAATATTGAGAAAGAATCTAAAGACTCAAGTAGTTGGGTATTCTGGTAGTGATATATTATATGAGGAGGACAACAAAAGAACAGATAGTTCGCTATGTTCTTCAAGAGAGCCTAGAGGACATTTCTTTTTGCCAAATCAATGAGAACTATGCTCAGGAGGAGATCAGTATTGCTGGGAAAACGGTGATAGATGTTCTTTGTAGACCCATTTGGGCAGGATCTGAGGATGTTATGGAACTGAGCTTCCTAGTGTTAATTAAGATGATGGAGTCCATGCTAATAAAACTAGCAGGCAAAGAAAAAGAGTTGTTATGCTTGGTAGGGGTAACTGACCTAAATGTTCAATAGATGATAAAGCTCCGGTTAGATATTGGTGCTAAGGAACAGTTAGTATGGGATTCAAGGAATCTCTGGGAGCACTTCTTGATGCCTCCATGCCCCATCTTATAGTGGATATTTAACAACTTAACAGCCTGACCAGGAACAGAAATGCCCAGAGAACCAGGGAGGGAATCTGGACAGGTGGTAGAGACAGGTGGTGATGTGTATCAATTACAGGTCTAAGACCAGCTTTAGCAGTGGGAACTTCATCTTGGCCTGTTCAACCCTCTTTTATAAGTCCACCCTTTTTTCTTTGTTAATCTACACTAATAAAAGACAAACTTGCAAATTGACCATACCTTCGCTACACCTTAAGCTATGCCCACCAGCCAATCAGAGCAACTATATGCAAATTAAACCAACCAAGATGGCAGCCGGCAGCTACGGAGCTGGAGCAAGCAGGAGGCTTGGTTGCCCCAATGATGGAGGAAGCCAAGCTTCCCGCCTGCCTTGGCCAGCTCTGAGCTCCACTCAAAGCAACAAAGTTTCAATTATAGAAGATAAATAAACCCCAGATACCTGCTTTCAGCCAGCCTTGGCCACGGAGCTGGAGCAAGCAGGGCCCACCCTGGCCAGCTCTGAGCTCCTCTCAAGGCTACAAAGTTTCAATTACAGAAGGTAAATAAATCCCAGAATAATAAAAAAGGGCGGAGGGGAGAAAAAGGAGAGGTTGGGAGCTTCTGTCGCTGGAGGGGCTTGGCCAGCCTGAAAACCGTCCTCAGCCCCTCATCCAGACTGGCCAGGCACCCCAGTGAGGACCCCCCACCCTAAAGGTGGTGTGGCCAGCCTGAAAACAGCCATCAGCCCCTCATCCAGGCTGGCCAAACCTCCATGGGGTGAGGGTTCCCACTGCGGAGGGGCTTGACCAGCCTGCAAACAGCCCCTCACCCAGGCTCGCCAGGCACCGCAGTGGGGACCCCCACCCTGAAGGGGCTATGACCAGCTGCAAACAGCCATCATCCCCTCACCCAGGCTGGCCAGGCACCCCAGCAGGACCTCCACCCTGATCCGGGACACACTTCAGTGCAAACCAGCCAACCCCCACCCATGCACCAGGCCCCTATCCTATATAATAAAAGGGTAATATGCAAATTGACCCTAACAGCAGAAAGACTGGGAATGACTGGAGGTCACACACTGACCACTAGAGGCCAGACGCTCAGTGCAGGAGCTGCCCCCTGGTCGTCAGTGCTATTTCAGTTAGTGTATCCTTCATTTCTGACTGGTTCATTTTTATGGTTTCCATGTCAGTTTTTCATGCTGTGGAAGTTCTCTCTAAGTTCATCTATTCATCCCCTAAGTTTATTGATTAAATAATATTATTTCAGAGAGAAAGAGAGAGAGAGAGAAAGAGAGAGAGAGAGAGAGAGAGATCAATAATGAGAGAAAATCTTTGATCAGGTGCCTCCTGCATGCCCCACACAGACAATTGAGCCCACAACTCGGGCATGTACCCTGACCAGGAATTGAACTGTGACCTCCAGGTTCACAGGTCAACTCTCAACCACTGAGCTACGCCAGCTGGAAAGTCCACCTTAAAAAAAAATTGGGATAAACCACCTTCTCAAAAAACTGCTGACTGGTACTAGACATAGGATATGAGCTGATCTGAGTGGTGCATGGGTCACAGCAAATGCTGTGATTGCCCACCCATATATCTGCACACTTTCTATTGCAGGGCAGAACAGCATAAATTCCAACTTATGGTGCCTGCATTTCGTTGTCTGAGGCTTAGTTATTGATGTTGCTTCCTCTGACTGTCAAAAAGTCAGAAGTACAGGGGAAGTAACACCCTGGAGAGAATTTCTTGAGTAACTTGCATGGATTGGTTATCACCCTACATTCTTCCCTTCAGAGGAGGTAATTCTAAGGAGAGAGTTTTATGCTGGTCATAAGAGTCCCCCACAGGAATTCACTGCAGTCACTCATTGTGGGTATTAACTTGATAATGCCACCTTAATTGCCTTTTTTTCCCTTCTCCATTTCCCTACCATCACTTCCCAAATAAATAACCTTACAGTTGAATCTTTGTCTAAAGACCTGCTTCTGGGAGAACCCAAACAGCACTAGTATAATAATCTTAAAATATGATGTAATCTTATAAATCTATAATTGCTTATTGTGGGGATTCAATAGTTGCTATGTAAATCAATGGAATAGCAAGAATTTATATCAAGTTGTAGTTATAAAATAACATTAAAAAGAGCAATTAATGGAATGTAATTCTAAATTATCAAGGGATACACACACGTGGTAAAGAAATACACTTCACATAGTAAAAGAAGCAGTAAAAGCAGAGAGTATCACATAAAATATAAGCACAATTAAGACCAAATATACGTATTTCATATCAATAAATAAAAATAAAATTACTGATTTAAATACAAATATTATCATAATGGATTACAAAGAAAAAGAACATGATTAAAATTTGGCTCAGAAATGTTGAAAAACATAAAAATGGGCAATCTTGTACTGAGAGAAAAATGTAGATTAAGGAATGGACTAAAACCTTAGCATTATTCATGGGTGAGCTAAAAAAGAAATAAAGGAAAATAAGAGTCATTTAAGAAAAAAGCTTATGTATTCTACTAGAAGTCAAGAAATTTTAAATATATACTTAGTTAAGACTATATCTCTGCCCTAACCGGTTTGGCTCAGTGGATAGAGCGTCAGCCTGCAGACTGAAAGGTCCTGGGTTCGATTCCGGCCAAGGGCATGTACCTTGTGGGAAGTGTGCAGGAGGCAGCTGATCAATGTTTCTCTCTCATTGATGTTTCTAACTCTCTATCCCTCTCCTTTCCTCTCTGTGAAAAATCAATAAAAATATTTTTTTAAAAAAGAATATATCTCCAACAATAATATAGGGAAATAAATAGAAACACGTTATTTATTTAATTCACTTCTCTCAGTGTTTGACATAGAAGCATGTGAGGAAAAACATATACAACTTAGAACCTTATTTAATTATTTGTTTGGCACTGAATTCTCATTCCTGAAAGAGTAGTAGAATATGTCTTTCTTTGTCATATATATAGTGTAAATTTGAAAGCCTACGAAATTTTATAAAATGTATGTAGCATGAGTTAAGAATTTAAAATATTTAAAGTTCACATCTCCACTTTACCCACCAAGAAAGGACATTCAACCCTCTATTTAGCTGTAATTCAAAAATCCTAGTGGAGGCCTCTGGCCCAATTTATCTTACTTACCCACTACCCACAGTTAGCAGAATAGGACATTGTGATTGTCATCTTCCTCTAGAGCTACTGGGCTGAAGAGGGGCTACAGCAAATTGTCACAAATAGAAAATGCTATTATGAAGTGAAGGGAGGCTTTCTTAGAGGGAGGAAGAAAGAATAACTGTCCACAGTAGGAAGGTAATGAGGATGGAATGTTATAATTTGTGTGAAATACTGGTCAAGGGTGTTATACCTGAAGATAGGGTGCCCACATAGGTATTCACATCACCCTGAAATCTGCAGGAAAAACCAACTAATTACTAACTCTTTTTCAAACAATCCAGAACTTCTCACCATATATTTTTAGTGCTATGCTATGCAGTCACTGCTAATTGAAGTGGTATCAGTAAGACTTGTTTTATATCTTTACATTAGATAATTATACCTTCCTCTTCTTTGTTGCTTTATTTGTTTATTTATTTATTTTTTGGGGCATGGGCTAGATAACCATATTCTTTGTAAGTTGTAGACATCCCACAAAGTACTACAGTATATATAGTATATATAGTAGACAGTAAATACTCAAAAAATATACATTAACTAACCTTTCACTTCTCCCATCATGTATCTTAGTTGACGATTTTCCTGCTGTTTCCAGCCAAAACTGCCATGAACTCATTA
Organism: Myotis davidii; assembly: GCF_000327345.1. Lineage (NCBI taxonomy): Eukaryota > Metazoa > Chordata > Mammalia > Chiroptera > Vespertilionidae > Myotis > Myotis davidii. Next base: position 1,307,396 of record NW_006299715.1, read on the forward strand.
GCTAAGCCTAAGAGTGATCCATAGTCATCTCTCTCTGGTTAGTTCCCCTTTGTATCAGTTCTTCTTCAGGAAGTAACATTAAGAAGAATCTACCCTTCACTGGCTTTCATAATAAGACCCCAAATTCCATGATGCACACTATCCTTGGTTATTAATTGAAACAGATTCATACACCTAACTTCTTATACAATATCCATTCTTGGGTGCCAAAAACATCTTAAACTTAACATGTTTAAAACTGATGTTCTGCCCTAGCTGGTTTTGCTCACTGGATAGTGCATTGGCCTGCAAACTGAAAGGTCCCAGGTTCAATTCTGGTCAAGGGCACATGCCTAGGTTACAGGCTCTATCCCCAGTAGGGGGTGTGCAAGAGTCAGCTGATCAATGATTCTCATCACTGATCTCTCTCTCTCTCTCTCTCTCTCTCTCTCTCTCTCTCTCTCTCTCTCTCTCTCTCTCTCTCTCTCTCTCTCTCTCTCTCTCTCTCTCTCTCTCTCTCTCTCTCTCTCTCTCTCTCTCTCTCTCTCTCTCTCCCTCCTCCCCCCCTCCATCTCCCTGCCCTTTCCTCTCTGAAATCAGTAAAAATATTTTTTAAACACACAAAATACTGATGTTCTGACCCTGCCCTGTCACCCCTGCCACTACACGAAGTCCTCCCAATCTCATTTGATGGCAACCACATCCTACCCTGTGTTCAGGTGAAAAATCTTGAATCATGATTACGTCTCCATTCATAGTATCCTTCCAACCTATCAAGAAATGCTGTTGGAACCCTCTTCTACATGTGTCCTGAAACCAACTACTTATTACCACCCGCACATTTACCACCTTGAACCACTTGAAGGAACCACTTGAAGGAACCCTAACTGGTTTCATTACCTATTCTTTATTCTCAGCTTAGCAACTGAATGATTCGGTTCTCAACCTGTGGGACGCAACCCCTTTGGCGGTTGAACGACCATTTCACAAGGGTCGCCTAAGACCATCCTGCATATCAGATATTTACATCACGATTCATAACAGTAGCAACATTACAGTTATGAAATAGCAATAAAAATAGTTTTATGGTTAGGTCACAACATGAGGAACTGTATTTAAAGGGCCAGAAGGTTGAGAACCACTGCAACACAAGAATCAGCTTATGTTGCTATGCTCAAAACTTTAATAATATTTCCTGATGTAACTGAGAGTAGTCTAAAGTCCCTCTCTGTGGTCTATAGATTCCACCTGATCTAAGCCCCTGCCTCATCTTATATCCTCCCCTTCCATCATTCTGCTCTGAGCCTTTACTCTGGGTGTCCGCATGTCTAAAAGACCCTTGCCCCTTCATCTGATTGTCTATGTTTCCAACCTTCTTAAATCTTTGCTGAAATAGCACCTTCAAAGTGGGGTCAATCTCAACCTTACTATTTAATACTGCACCTCACTCCACCTCCCTTGGGCCTTCTGGTTCCTTTGTATGCCACTCTACTTTCTGAGATTTGTAATGCACCTGTTAATTTATCATTTAGTACACACATATTTACATGACAGAACATAAGGTACATGTAGCAGTGTGCTTGAGTCTGCCCTTACCTTCACACAGGATTGTTTTATGTACATCTGTTTCCAACTCTGTATTCAGGTGGTAACTTGCAATTGGTCATGGTAGGTCATTTAAATCACAAAATTCCACAATTCTCCAAATTAGAATTTCCTTTGAATTTTTTTTTAAAAGAGCCAGTTCTCAAATAGTTTCCAGCAAAGCACTGCATGGCTTTATTATTACCTTATCTGCAATATCTAAACTGTTCCTGGCATGTGGTAGCCACTCAATACATATTTATTAAATGAATACCTCAGAATCAATCTCATTATTTTAACACTATTTATTTTAGGTGCCACAAGAAGCTCAGGACTTTGAGATCATCCCCTTCCAGAAGTTACTATAGGCAACAAAGCCATGGTTTCCGATCCCTAACACACGATCCCCACCCCTGTTTTATTTTTTATCCAGAGCTTTCTTCACCATCTGACCTTCTTCATATTTTATTTACGCATTGTTTTTCTATAGATCCTATCACTGCAATGTTTTTGTCTATTATATTTGAAGCTACCTTTCATATACCTATAAGAGTTCCTGGGGCCAAAACTGGTTTGGCTCAGTGGATAGAGCGTCGGCTTGTGGACTGAAGGGTCCTGGGTTCGGTTCCGGTCAGGGGCATGTGTCTGGGTTGTGGGCACATCCCCAGTGGGAGATGTGCAGGAGGCAGCTGATTGATGTTCCTCTCTCATCGATGTTTCTAACTCTCTGTCTCTCTCCCTTCCTCTCTGTAAAAAATCAATAAAATATATTTTTTAAAAAAAGAGTTCCTGGGATTCAAATAAAATTCCATACATTTTTACTGAATGAATAAACCAACAAATGAATGAATATATGAATGAGTTGCTCAATCAGTCACAGAAGGCCTGCCTATAAAGTTGATATTGGGAGTAAGAAAAGGTACCTTTTCCACAAAGAAAATTCAGGTTTTGTTTTGCCAGAAAAAAAGGGGGGGGTGGGATTTTGCTTAGCAAAAATAAAATAATATATATTCCCTAAAATAACCCAATGGAGCTGCTGTAAGAGTAAATGAGAAAATTTACATAAAGAATCTGATTCCACATTTCTAAACGAAAGAACAGCACACCATTTCTTCCAGAACCTAGTGTGGTTTTGCATGACATGAAAAACAGCTTTGGATCAAATAATTTTAAGTAACTCTAGCTCAAGATTAAATGACACTAAAAGGGTTTCTTTACCACAGGATACATAACTCAGAGCATTGGATATATGAATGTAAAAGTAGATCTCCCTAGGGGGTTAATTCAAGAAACAATGCTCAAATATATTTCAGCATGTACTTAATGTATATAAAAATATTGTTTAATATAATATATTTTACACTAATGCTAAAGTACTGAGGGTTTCTTTTGAGATTGGTTAACTATGCAAACACACATTTCCTTACACCTCTATACCTCTCAATTCTATCTAAAGTTGATAATAATTTGATGTAGAATGTATACCCAATGAATTAACAAGCCAAATTTTCAAGTGTAGGAGTCTTAATCAAATTTCATTTTTCCTAGGAACTTTATATACATACACACATACATAAAAGCATACACATCTGCATACATGTATATGGAGGAAAGGTTAAATATAGTTCACATATACATGAGGGAGGATATTGAAATATTAAATAATGATCAAAGTAGTTCTATTTTCATGGTGATTTTATTTTACTTTTATTCTATTTTACTTGAAGATTGTTTTATTTAGTCACATTTAAAATATATATTTTTAATGATTTTAGAGAAAGGAGAGGAGAGGGACAGAGAGGTAGAAACATTGATGAGAGAGAAACATCCATCAGCTGCCTCCTGCATGCCCCGCACCGGGGACTGAGCCCAAAACCAGGGCATGTGCCCTGACTGGGAATCAAACCCTGACCTCCAGGTTCATGGGCTGACACTCAATAATTGAGCCATGACAGCTGGGCTATTTAGTCAAATTTTTTTAAAAAGAAAATACACTTTTATTGTGGGATCCAGTTATTTATTTATAGTCATTAAACTATATTCATGTCAGAATTCTTTACATTTTTTTCTATTTACCTCCTTGTCTCAGAGACACTCTCAGGGTCTCAGTAATACAAGATGATTTTAGTTGATGCTGATAGGAACACTGTTATGGTAGAACTGTAGATTTCCCGGCTAGAGCCCACAGCTGGCTTTATAGCAAGAGCTCATGTTTCTTCACACTCCCTGAGGGGGAGGGGAAAGTCATGGTGCAGTGAGAGGTGGAAAGTGAGCTATGAATATCCTATGGCCATGCCTTCCAGTGGGTGCCCTGTCTTATTGGAAGAAATCATGTCAGAGAGAACTCCATGTAATAGAGTTATTTGAGATGGATCATTTAGAATGAAAGGAGCAATGTGATTCCTGGACCATAGACTGAAGTCGGCACCACAGTTCACATAATTTCCTCGACCAGCCAAGCGAGCTCAGAGAGTGACAGCACTCCCCGGGAAAGTGGCAGCTCCGAAGCTCAACACTGTGAGGTGCTCAGTGGCAAAGGCATTACATTCTAACCAAGTGTTAATACTAAGACGCTCCCAAATCCCCTTCCCCAAATCATGAAGTCAATGAAATATGCAAATATTAAAAAATAAATGCACACACACACACACACACACACACACGGACAAGGGCACTGAGGCAATTGCACCAAATCCTGTCAAAGTGAAGATTATTAATAAAGAGAGTAATTTAAGTTCAGGGATAATAGATCATCCATGCAATTGCTAAATATTAAAGCAGGAGAGTTCTGGAAATGTGCAGTTTGACATATAATTCCTGTGTGGCACCTTTATTACATTAGTGAATTTTCTCATCTGTAGGGTCTCCTAAGGGTAGCATGAGGTTCATATAAGATAATGATTTTGAGGAGGCACTCAAGTTGATGACCAAGGACTGTGTAACTATCTAAGTAGTGCCATTTTGCACAACCTGCTTCTCCACGGTCTCTCCTGCTCCTCTCTACTAAATGTCAAAATACTTTAATATTGCTCCAACAGTAAGTGAAAGGTTTACACAGAACCCAGGCATAAGTCTTCTTACCACCAGCCCCGTTTCCAAGAGATGGGACATCATTCCAGGGAGACTACATTTGGGCAGGGAACCATACCCACTACCATCTATCCCCTTCAGCACAGTGGATTTCACCAACATGACTTTGCTTTCTCTTCCCCCTCAAAACTTCTGAAACACAATATTTTCTCTTGTAATAGAAGCTTTTGCAAAGCTTTCCTTGATTTATCCCCTCCTTCAAAAAATCTTTAGCTTTAAAAAATTTTGTTCCTATTTATTCACACCTCTCTCAAAGCTATTCTGCCTTGATACCTTGGATTATAAATTTGTCTTGCTAGAATTTAAATCTTTTGAAGCAAGGGCCATGTCATGTATGTCATTCCATCTATCATAATGGCTTACCTGGGCTGAGCAATCAATATTTTTTAATGAATGGATGCAGGAAGGAAGGAAAGGAAAAATAAACCATGGCCTCAGCCATGCGTCTGAGTACCTCTCTTGCAGTCCACCTACCCATCGATCTCTGTCCTTTAGCCAGCCAGCCAAGCGTTCCTTTATCTTTCTAGTTACTTATGATAGCCCACGGAGGGCAAAGTCTCCCCCTGGGTTTTGCAATTTCCATATAACCACAACAGAAAACCCACCCTCATCTTCTTGGAAAATCTAACAGAGTATAAATAAAGAGGCGATGCCCGTAGCACCTACAAATCCTTGCTACTTAATCAAATTGCTAATACTTACACAGGTCCTCACTGCAGTGTACTTACAGCTTCCATATCCACTAGCTCACGAGTCCTGTGGACTAGGTGGGTAAGTCCCATTGTTCCTAGTTTACAGACAGGGGAACAGAGGCTTAGACAGCATAAATAATGTGCACTAGCTTGAGTACCAGATAAATAAGAAAAAAAAGGTGAGGTTTCCTGAATCTAGTGTTGTTTCAGTATAGTTGTCTGTTTCACCTCCATGATGGTACCACTTATGGTAAGATAAATAAAGTGCTCTTACATAAAATCTGGACAGAAAATTCCAGATCATTGCAATCCCTCTGATCTATGTAGGCAAATAATATCATACCATGGAGTGCATATTTGTCAATCATAAACCGGATTGTGATGTATCTCTGAATTAGACTAGTCTTTGATACTTCATTTTTTAATCCCGAATGACTTGTTCCTAGATCAGAAACGTCAGTCCCTTGCTGTGAGCTTTGCTTAGAATCTGGAGTCAGACAAGACTGGTTTTCAGGCTCTGTCATGCAGTAATAGGTAATTCGGGGCAACTTTCCTAAACAATTCAACCCTGCATGTCCTCATACATAAAAAATAGAAGAACAATTGTACCCTTCTGATCAGTCATCATGAGGGTTAATTGAAATACAGAAGACAAAAATCACTTACTGTCGTTGAAACTACATGGTAGGTGCTTGAAAATAGCACCTGCCTTTTTTACTCTAATTAGTCCCATTATTACACACTTGATTTATCCAAAGATCAAGGGATAATTGTTTGTTTCTCTATTCTTCTGGGGGGGTAGCCAGTATATGCATAAAGTAGGGGCCTAATGCATATGAGTTGATTGATTTCAGATAATGTCCAGTCAATTCTTGTGTCCTTTAACAAGATACATTGAGACATGTCACAAACTTTTGGAGAATCTACTTCATAGTTTGGGGTTTTCAGTGTCATAATTTTGTATCTGTGTAATAGCCAGCTACTTTTCTGATATTCATCTGAAGGAGTAAAATTCAAGTAACTTTCAAATGTGCTCAGCAGCTTATACCATGTGTAACCTCAGGAAAATCAACTATTACAGGGTCCTAACCTTTGTTCATTATTTGTTTCTCATTTTCCATGTGAGCCTCATATTAACGCATGTGAGAAAATGTACACAACTAAAAAGTAAAAATTGCAAAGTGCAACAAATGATAAAATTCCAGCTGTCATCATCAACATTATACAGCTCTAACGATGCAATCACCGACAGGAAAATGTTGTCGCAGTTGTAGGTCCTAATTAATCTGAGGGATGGGGATATGAACATGAGCTACTATTAAGTGCATGAGGTGGGGAAGAAAGTTTATCTGTCTCAAGTGAAAAAATATAGGACTGCAAGAATATAAGATTCTCTATTCTTAACATTTATTCCAAGCTCATAGAATATTTAAAGTCTTCAAAAAGCACCATGTAGTCTGGAGAGCCAGATTCTGCTTCCTAATGTGTCAATAATTATATTTTGCATAATGTTACTATCTCTTATATTTCTATATATTTTTTACCATTTGCAAAATCTTTTCACATACTTATCTCACTTGCTCTGCACAACATCCTGTGAAGATGTTAGGGATGATAGTCAGAAGGGCTGCTCATGAATATTCTTATATTCTGGCTCTTTTTCCTTCCTTCTGGGCACATGGGAGTACTGCATTTACTTGCCTACTTGAAATTTGGTGAAAACCTATTATTAGTTTTCGGCCAATAAACTGAGGGCAGCCATATCATGCTTCTCTAGACTCAGCCTTCCGCCTGGCAGGTGGCCGATAATGATTAGGATAGTGGTTGCTTTGTCAGTCAGGGACTTTGAGAAACTCCAGTGATCAGCCCTGTCACTCCATGTCTTTGATGGATATGTAGTGTGAGCAAAAAATGCACATTCATTATTATGAGTCACTGAGACTTTGGGGTCATTTGTTGCTGCAACATGACCAGCCCTCTCTGACTGATACAAAAGATATTATTTTCTCCTATTTAAATTTTTTTTTCTGATTCTCAGAGAAGTGCAGTGTTACACATGAATATAATGCTAGAATCATTTGAATCAAAATTATGTTTTCTATTACAGTGAGAAAAATGTGTTGTAAGCATCACAAAATGGAATATTGCTTACCAGAGTAACAGGAATACTCTTCCATATTATCCTCTTGTGTGTTTTATCCTAAATGGCTTGTGTTAAGTGTGGCATTAGGCCAGTAAGAAACTTGTCCTGTGTTTTGTTCAATTATCATCTCTATGATCAGGGTGAGAAAACATCTGTGAACTTGTTAACTCTGCTGTCTTTGTGCAGAAGCTACAAGTACACCCCATGGTTTTTGACTGCAGGGTGATGGTAAGAGCATCCGATGTTCTGTAGGCCGAAGGTCCTGAAACTGCTCTCCAGGAGGTCACCAACATTGCCTTCTTAAGGTTCTTTATAGCATAAATTCATGATGATCACAATGGGTTATCAGCATATTACATTAATCAATACAAGCATTTATTCTGAATAATATCATGTAAAATGTAATTATGATGAAATATAGTTCAGTTCCTCTATCCTCCAACTTCATGAAGGACAAAACCGTTCACAGGAGTTGAAGTTTTCAGGTGACTAGAAAATATTTATTTAATTACAAATTGGTATTTATTTTGTCATTTACATGATAATATTTCTTAAATGTATCATGTACCTTCTCAGCCTCCTAAAATAGAGTGAAAATAATAGACAGCATTACAGAGTCATTGAGTACTTACTAAATATCGGTCACTGAACTTATTCATCATTGCTGTAATTAACAAACACTTATGAACTTTTTACAGATGAATTGCGGGACCTCTATGAAGATGAGAAACTGATGAAGTCAAGGATGAAGCAGGGGGGTCCCCACTGCTCTTTGCTGCAATGTTATCTGGTGACTCACTCTGAACACAGAATAGTTCATCATCACAATATTAAAATTAGAATTGATTTTAAAGACTGTCCTAGTCAACTGCCTCAATTTAAATGTTAGAAATATTAAGTGAATGTAGGTTATATGTGTAATCATAAGCTTAATGAATAACAAAGTTCAGATAATTAAATGAGGGTATCAGATTTTGGTTAGGAAAACAGTTTCCAGTATACAGATTCTAAGGATGAAGGACAGTTAATAGAGGAAGTAGGGTCTCAGGCACAGCAATTAGAGGGAATGGCCAAAGGCAAGGGATCCATTGCTGACCATCTCTGCCTGCTGCACCAGGGGCTGGGAGATACCTACAAATTCACCTGGAAGCCACTAAGAATCTCAGGAAATTGAAAGAGGTACCAATGGACCAATTAAGCTTGCATTTTCTCTTTTGTGATGTCCAGTTGATTAGATTGTCTAGCACAATAAGGTCACTGACCTTTAGTCTGATGTTCCTTTGACTAAGCTGCCCTGTATTCCAGAATATCTGGGTAGGTAGGCATGCTCTAAAGGAGTCGCCTACATTAAAGCCTTTTCATACACAAGATTAGCAATATAAATGATTCCATTTATATAATAGAAAACCAGGCAAAATGAATCTACTCTTCTAGAAGTCAGAATGTGGTTGACTCTTAATTGGGGCAAGGGAAAGTAACTGGAAAACCAAGGACATTTCTGGGGTCCTTGCAATGTTCTGATATTCAACACAAGTGTGTTCAATTTGGGAAAATTTATCAGTTGTAGAGTTATTGAGTATATATTTATTTTTATGTGTGAATGTCACATATCAAGAATATATTTTTTTAAATAAGCCAAGTATCAATTAGTAGTAGGTAAATTATACATGTTGGCATTAGGAAGTCTTTGCACAAGGAGGAACCAGTCTGCCCACAAGAACCACCAAAGAATCCTTCGTACCTGGTAATGTGCGACACAGAAGCTGGTCTTTGGATCCGATGACCTGATTCCAGATGTGGCTTCACACATGTTAACTGAGCAGGAGGCAGAGCAGCACAGTGGTCATGCAGTTATGCACAAATTACAAGACTGTTCAGGCCTGGTTCAAAGTTCTGAATGTGGGCTCTTGGTCCACGATCATGGAGATGATCTAATACTCAATTGCTTATTACCTGAGCTTCAGAAGAATAGCATCAACTGTAACTTTAAATGTAGATTTTGAAAAGATAAATATATCAAGGATGTGGAAATAATTTTAAAGATATATTTCTTATCTTGCCCTCCTATATTCCAAAAGTGTAATATTATATTCAGAAAAACAGCAGTTTGGGTATTAAGCTAATATAGTCCAAGTGTGTTCTTTTCTGATAAGGACACAACTCACAAAACTGAAAAATAAGAAGTCTCTATACCACTTCTCTTGGATACTTTTTCTTTACTCATTTTCTTTGCATTTAGTTCAGCAGATGTTTATTGTGATTCCCTGATATCCTGGGCTTCACACTGCTGCTGGAAATTCGAGGGGGGGGGGTGTGTGGCGGGGACAAGGTTTTTTCCTTCAGACCCTTGCAGACAGCTCTTCACAAGCAATTAATCAAAGTCAGCATGATCATGCCCGAACCACAGGCATGCTGAGAAGGCCTTGAGGGAAACCCCTAGCACTCTCCCGTGGAGTCCAGGACAGTTTCTCAGAGATAAAATTTGACCTGGGTCTTAAATGGTAAGCTGGCATTTTCTAGGTACAAATAGGAGAAAGCTTTCCAGACAGAAATAATAGATTTTAAAAAAAATACTCAGGTTCTGTGAACATTTCACTGTGTGTGGTCACAGAGGGGAGCGATGAGACTAGAAAGATATTTTAACCGAGTGATGAAGGAATTCTGACTTAACCATACTTTCAATGATCTAGAAAACATTTACAAAATGTCAACAACTTCTACCCTTGCTTTATTTTTTTCTCTTTAGTAATGATCCCCAACTAACAAAATACCTATTTTACTTTTTAAAAATCTCACTTATTGTCTTGTCTCCTCCAGCAGAATGAGAGTCCCATGAGGAGAGAGTTTTGTCAGTTTTATCACTACATTTCTAGTACTTAGAACAGGTTCTTATAAAATAAAATAAAAAATAAAATAATAAAATAAAATAACATATACTAAGTGTCTAAATGAGCTTATTGAGGTCTCCTTACTTATTAAGCATGTTCCTGGTCAATATAGAGACACATGTGCTTATGACCTGAGCCTGTCCTCTGAGAGCACAAGGGTTAGCAAGTAGAAAGGTGTGTAATCAGAAAAATACTGATAAACATGAGAGGATCTATAATTAAGCAAATTAAGTAAACTGCTACAGGACACAACCTCGCTGAGGAGTTTGAGACACCTTTATATTTGTATAAACATACGGAAACCTGTTACCAAAAGGGAGCCATGGACATTCCTAAGCAGGCAAGCAGCCATTTGAGTTTTCAACAAAGCTCCAATGAGTAGGGTTCCCAGACCGACAGCCATCCACAAAGAAGTAAGTGCAGAAATGGAGAAGTGCAGAAACCTCCACTGCAGTTTAAGATCATCACCACCACCAGATCAATCAACAGGAGGCACAGGAACAGAAGACTTACTTATGGTGAAGGGGCACAGGACGCATGCGTGCTGTGAGCTATGGCCTGGTTTCGCACCATAGGTCTGGGGCAGGTAATTTCAAGGGCCGTGGAGCCCAGCTACTTTGAGGTGCACTGTTCCCAAAGTGCAGATCCTGACAACCTGTGGCTGTGTAGGATTTCCAGGCATGTCAGGGCTGAACTCCCCGACGCGTGCCTGGAGTGAGGAGAGACCCATCTGCTTCTGATGCCACACATGCTGGCTTTGGAGCTGACTTTCTGCTGTGAAGACAAGTCTAATTTTGGACTTTACATGGCCTGGCCAGGATGCGCTGTGAGTCACTGTCCCTACAAAGCCAAACCTACAAGAGCCAGACCTTGCATGTGAGGCCAAGCATGTAGACATGGGACCCCTACTGTGCTCGCTGCCCCTGTGTTCCACCCCACACGCAAAAGCTGAGGCCACTGAAAGGTACTCAGCAGCTTTCTGTGTCCTGGTAGAGCCACCGCCATACAAGGCAAATGGTAAAGCTTTAGAGAGTGCTGCTCTGTGGATGCTGAAGTGAAGGTACACCCCAACATCCACACAATTTAAAATGCGCTGGAGCCCATCTCAGTGGTTGAGCGTGGACTTATGAACCAGGAGGTCATGGTTGGATTCCAGGTCCGGGCACATGCCTGGGTTGCAGGCTAGACCCCCAGTAGAGGGTGTGTAGGAGGCAGCCAATGAATGAATCTCTCTTATCATTGATGTACCTATCTCTGTGTCCCTCTCCCTTCCTCTCTCTCTGAAAAATCAATAAAAACGTATTTAAAAAAGTAAAATAAAGTTTTGGATTTATTTGAATTTATTAGTTACACTAATAAAAGTAGTTACCAAATATCAAAATAGTTACTGAAATAATTTATATGTATTCACACACACACACACACACACACACACACACACACACACATGCGCGTGCATTAGTATTATTTTATTCCTATAGAAAAAGACATTGAGCTTCAGAGAGATGAGCAGCTTCTCTAAAATCAAACAGCTGGACCACTATGCACCTGTGCCTTCAGCCTGATCTTCTAAGCCTTTGTGCCTACTCCTTTATTGCTTGTATTGGACAAAGACTGGGAATTTCTGCTATGGTGTTAATAAAAACATTCCTTATTTTCTTTCTATTGAGCAAATCTACTTTTTACTGTCCAATTCAAGTTAGTCAAGGATGGCAAAGAGGGTCGGTAATGGAATAAACATCTTGCAGAATAAATGCTTACATTTATGTAAATGAACTGAACATAAACTGTGGTCCTAGTCTCAGGCCCTCAGCATAAATGATGCTTTGAAAATTATGTCCTGCCGAAACTGGTTTGGCTCAGTGGATAGAGCGTCGGTTTGCGGACTGAAAGGTCCCAGGTTCGATTCCGGTCAAGGGCATGTACCTGGGTTGCGGGCACATCCCCAGTAGGAGATGTGCAGGAGGCAGCTGATCGATGTTCCTCTCTCATCGATGTTTCTAACTCTCTATCTCTCTCCCTTCCTCTCTGTAAAAAATCAATAAAATATATATTAAAAAAAGAAAATTATGTCCTTTTTTCTTTTGACATGCAACGTAGGACATAGAAGTCATGAAAAAATAAATCACAATGAATTTTAAATCATTTTATATAAATAATTATGCACCCTTCTCATATGTTTTGCCTGATTTCAAAAGGCCAATAATTTATTTTGACATAGACATTACTTCTGTAAGTAAACATGTCACATAAACCTGCTGGCTCTTTCTCTTTCTTATTTTATTTATCTTTTAAACTTTGAGGTGGCCATGTTGACTCTTCCCAAATCTTATGGTCTTGTATGAAGGTGAACTAGAAGCTCTGGTTGCTTGCCAAGTTTTAAAATACACGTGTTTCCAAATAGCATGACCCACTCTTGGGGCCAGTTTGATGAAGCACATGTTGAACAGTGTAATGAAAAGTCAGGAAAGTCAGTGGGAGGTTTACTAAGGGGAGCAAAAGGAAGCTTAAGCGCTGATCCTTGGGCTATGGTATTGCCCTCCACTCTTGGCTCCCTGTGACTGGAGAGCTGAGGGAGCTAAGAAAGAGCCCTCTATTAAAGAGGCACTAAACTGTTGCTTGGTTCCCCTTAATATTCTCATAAATTGTCCTCTTGCGGGGGCCTTAATATATAAATTATATGGTACTTGCCTGGAATGAGTTTGGAACACCTGCCTTCATTGTAGGAAAAGAAAGCAACTCAAGTAGAGTGCCCCCGGGGCCATGGAGAGTTCACCATTTATCTGAACTCTGATTAGCATTTATCTCAGAGTGTCTGCTGGAGGAAGTGGAGGCAAAGGCCATGGGGGTATGCAGGTGCATACAACACCTGCAGCCAGATGGTGGAGTTTGGGAGACATTTCCACTAGGACCCCACTCAGCCAATCCTTAGAAATGTTGATCAGAGTTAAATTCTTTGAGAAACTGGAAGTCTAGCCAAAGCCAAGGGTATGAGTAGATCCCTAGGAAACAGACTGGATTTGTCAGGGCAGACTCCCAGTCCAGGCGAACAGGACAGTGAAGCTGTAAGTTTGGTGGACTGGTAAAGTGCAGTAAAGGTTGAGAGACCCTAAGAGCTGGGAAGGATAGTAAACATTATTTCCTAGATATAACAGGTTCTAGGTTTCAGGTGGAAAGAACATTGCTAGTTACCTCTTTCTTGAAGTCTGATTAAACCTACTATAATTTCTTTTTTTAATATATTTTTTATTGATTTTTTTACAGAGAGGAAGGGAGAGGGATAGAGACTAGAAACATTGATGAGAGAGAAACATCAATCAGCTGCCACTTGCACACCTCCTGCTGGGTATGGGCCCGCAATCAAGGTACATGCCCTTGACCAGAATCGAACCTGGGCCCTTTAC
>NW_006299715.1:1321262-1328787 GCF_000327345.1 Myotis davidii
TTCTATTCTAGATGGTATTTATTATGAAACAGCATGGGGAGGGAGACTTCAGGATTATACAATAGAAGAATATCAGACTGTTCTAAGTCCAAATCTGAATTAGGGAGTAGTTGAAATAAAATAAAAAGATGTCAAACATAATATGCAAGAGAAGAATTGATCTGAAGAAGGTAGACAGGAAATAGTTAACTATAGGGGGGAGTAGGTTTACTGCTGTTTGGAAAATAATGCAATAATTAATAAATAATAATACAAGGGTAAACTCTGTGTTTTACATACTCACAAGTGTAATCCTACTTTTGCCCCACCCTGTAATGCTGTGAAATGGTGAATAGAAATATGATGACCGGGTTATGTCTTGGAAGAGAAGTGCACTCTAGTCAATGCCTGTGCACATCTCATCAGACTAGAGTGCAGCTGTTTGCCTAGGAGTCCGGCATTGGAGCTATGTGGGCATTGTACCCTCTGCCATACACTCTCCCTTCCTCTGACTACACTGTGGACCAGCTGGGAGATGCCTAGTGTTACACAAGGACTAAATAAATAAGAGCAGTACAGATAGTTATGTTCTACATGACATGGATTTGGCAACATCTCAGTATAACAACTGGAATGCACACCATTAAGTTTATTCCCTTCTTGTTGAGCTCCCCATAATTCTGAGAATGCTGGGAGGAATGGCATCTGAGTTAATAAGTGGCTGGAACAAATGAATATGTACATATAAGTAGAAAATAAAGTGTCTCTCTAATAGGTCTGTATTGGGAAAATCCTAATTAAAGTGTGTCTTCTATACCTTTCTTTAATAACGAAGTTCAAATATGTTCCATGACTCTGAGAGGTAAAAAGTCGATCATGGTTGCTCTATGTTTCCTTAATAATCAAGGAAATTGAAATCTTCTTCTTTGCTTGGCTTTAATGAGTTGGGTACAACGCACATCACAGCTGGGATTTCAGGACTTTATGATGTGTAGGAATCATTTTTATTTCCTCTTTTGTACTGCCCAGCAAGGTGCCAATATCATTGCTTTCTCTCCTTATCTGAGTGCCTTTGGATGTCCATTTATAAGCAGGCTTAGTCTTTCCATCTTGCAGGGCAGTTTTCCCCAGAGCAGAAAACATACCGTTAGCATCAACCCCCCATTGGGTGGATATAAAATATATGTTGCAGGCCTAAACATAATGAGGAAACTTAAACAGGTATGAGAAGTAAGCTTCCTTGAGACTATGCTGAATTCTCCACACTTTTCTGGTATAGATAAGCTAGTAGACACACTATTCAAACCTTGGCAAAATTGCTCCCACAGTCTAAGAGCTATCGTCTCTGTTTGGAGAAAACAGTCGTACCCATGGGTCTGTGGTTTTCTGCATGTCTTGCCCATCAGGTATTAACATTCCTTTTTCTGAGATGATGTTCCTAATGAGATAGTACAGTGAGCATCCTTGGAAGGTAGAAATAGTGTTTCCCTCCAGAGTAAAAGGCTTCTTTCCTGAAATTTTGAAGAAGGGCACAGTGTCTGCATCTGTAGCAAAGGCAGTCATGCTTTCTACTATTAGAAAAGATTTGCTTGCCCTATGCTTGGGAATCCTAATTATTGTAGGAGGTAATCCAAAGGACATGACCATTAGTTGACTTTCAACCCGAACGGGGGCAATTAGAGGTTCCTCACCCTCTGCTCTGTCCTTGGAATGTACATTCTGCCCACCATTCCCATAGTAAAGGCTGTTTCAAGGACATGTCCTTGAGAGAGTGTTGCTGTTGAGACCATCAGCATTGAAGAAGTGATGGCACCCAGTTAAGACCTCTATAGAAAATTTAAGATTCTGGTGGGCAGTGTGGAGATCTGCTCACCTTGAGGCCACCCAAGCCTCATTTGTAAGTTCCCTTGCTAGTTAAACCTGCCACCTACCAATCTGGCATGGTTTGCCTCTACCTTCTGTCTGTGCTTGCTCTCTGTGTCTGGGGCCAGTTTCAAACCGGTTCCTAGGATTGTGAACTGACAGAATTAAAACTCACAGAGTGTGCTAATGTCATCTGGACTCTAGACTTTCTAGGAATTGTGCCTCAAGGAAATGGTAAAAAATGCAGATACTCAGATTTCTGTTATTGACATAAGTAGCAAATCTTCCTCCACTTTTAAGACAGTAGTTTCCTGTCTTATACTGGCCTCGATGATACAGCAATTTAGATGTCAAAGTTATTGACATTCTCATGAAAATAAAAATTATAATATCATCATCATTGAATGTCTTTATATCTTATACCTTTATTTTACAATCTATTTGGGGGCATAGATTTCAAAAGTGTTTTATATGTTAGGAGTTTGAAACATCATCAAGTAATAAATTGTTGAGTAAATTATATTAAAACATTTGTATATGTTAGTTTGGCAAAGGACACTTTTAAAGTCACTTTGCAATTATTTTGTTCATGGGCTACTGTAGTCCTGATGTCCTGTCTTAATTAATCATTGAGTGGTATTTACTGTAAGGTCATTACATGTTATTTTAGATTGGGAGCAATGACAAAAAGTTTCTTGCAAAGGATGTGAAAGAAGCATATTTTATCAATGTGTCAAAAAAGAACATCAAAACCAATATATTGCAAGTGCGCATTGCACTCTATCTACAGGCACTCTTTAAAGAATACCCCACAACCTGCTCCCAGTGGAAAAAGGGTTGGGTACAAGCCAAGGTTTAACTCAATTTGACAAGACTATTTACTTTGTTAGTCTATTAGAAGATAAATAGCCAAAAGTAACATGAATAAATGGCCCTTTATTTTGTTTACTAAAAATTTAGAAGATGATATATAAGCCTATTTCCTTAAAATACAAACATTTCCTGCATATGTTCAATAAAAAAGCATGTTGTAACAAACCAAGTTACTAAACTCTGGAAAATATTGTTGAGGTTTAAATAATGTCCTAGAAACCTCAACCAGATTAAATAAATGCAATCTACATATAAGTACTACATTCCCTAGAAGCAAGACAAAATTAAACTCATTATGTAGAAACCTGTTATAGCATTAAAAACATGTATATTTTATTGATTGTTTTACAGAGAGGAAGGGAGAGGGATAGAGAGTTAGAAACATCAATGAGAGAGAAACATTGATCAGCTGCCTCCTGCACACCTCCTACTGGGGATGTGCCCGCAACCAAGGTACATGCCCTTGACCAGAATCAAACCTGGGACCCTTCAGTCCACAGGCTGATGCTCTATCCACTGAGCCAAATTGGTTAAGGCCTGCCCATCCTATTTTTAATATCCTATGCTACAGCTTGCATATTGATTTATACTTTCAAATACACCATTGCAATTATACCAGTCAAATATGCCCTAAATATTTTGCACATATAGAAGTCAGCATATCTAGACTTATACATTGAGGGAGGAGGAAAAGGAAAAAGAGAAAAAAAAGATTGACATTAATACAAAAAGATGTTATTTCTCTTCAAAACCAAGAAAAAGCAGTGTGTTTGATATAACTTTCCCCCTCTTGTCCTTATGACCTATCATATGTTTTCAACTCAACCTCCAAAATTCATGGGAATTGATTATCATTGTCATTATTATCCATTGTTTGAACTATGACTAAATTCCTAACCAGTTACTCTGCCCCCAGCTTTTCCCTTTCTATTCATACATTTATTTTCCCGACAGAATTACATTTTCTCAGACTTGAGCATGTTACTCTTCAATCAGCCTTGTGTTTTCTCCTGGAAACAAAGCAGAATAAAACTCAACTTCTGGAGGGAGTGTAGTGTGGTTGTCTGACACTTAAACAGAGGTTTATAATGCAGTGTTGTAAAGGTTATAATCACAATCTCAACAAACTGTTATGAGAACACCAAGAAGGAAACTGTTCATTTTGTAGAGGGAGACAAGAAAGACTCACGTCATAAAAAAATATAGGAATTGGGTCACCTAAGAATAAGGAGAGTTAGCTAGATAAAAAAAAGGGAAAAGACATGTCAGGGAGAATACATTTTATGCATGAGCCAGCAGAGTGAAGGAGCATGGCCTATTCTAGCACAGGGATGTCTATATGGGATAAAATAACAGGGCCATGTGCTGCTTATGACAGGGATACTAAGAAATGTGTTGTTAGACAATTTTGTTATGTGAACACCATAAAGTATACTTAGACACACCTAGAGAGTATACCCTATCACACATCTATCACACACCTAGACTATCTGCTATATACTACTGTTCCTAGACCCAAGCATGCTACTATACAAAACACCATGATATCAAACCAAACAAGAGAAAGTGATGCAATCAAGAGATTCAATAAACAGATGTATGAGGCTGCTACTGGCATAACTCAGCAAGCCCTTTTACAACAAACTTTTTAAAAAATATTTTTCTATTGATTTCAGAGAGGAATAGAAAAGGAGAGAGATAGAAACATCAATGATGAGAAAAAACAATTGATTGGCTGCTTCCTGCACACCCCACACTGGAGATCAAGTACACAACCATGATGGGAAATTGAATTGTGACCCTCTGGTTCATAGGTCAATGCTCAACTGCTGAGTCACAACAGTTGGGCTACAACAAACACTTTGTTATAAGTAGAAAGAATATGCTCTAAATAACAATAGCAAGTCTATTATATTAAATACATAAATCATTAACATAGTCAGTTTTTAAATTATTTAGTATCATGTAATGTGCATAATTGCATGTGAGTAATGAGAAAAGGTAGATGTCAAGATAGTTTTCCAGATGCTGACATGTGTGACAGCATGGATGATGGCACCCTTTAAGCAACAGGAAGAAGAATTCAGCAAGTTAAGTTCAAGAGATATAAATGCTGAAGGATCAGGGAGCATTCACGTGGAAATTCCCAGTGTAGACCAAACATTCCCTTCCTTCCTTCCTTCCTTCCTTCCTTCCTTCCTTCCTTCCTTCCTTCCTTCCTTCCCTCTTTCTTTCTCTCTTTCCTTCTTTCTAATTCTGCATTTATTTAGTAGGTCAGGAATTTTGAATATTATTGCTATGAATATGTTTTCCTGCTTTAGGGACTTTTTCAAACAAAAATTGTATTTTCCCATGTCTTAAAAACATGGTGGAGTCCTATGCAAGAAACAAAGACCAAAGTTTTGGAATCAGACTGTCCTTGAATGGGACTTTCCACTCTAATTAACATTCTTAGTTTCGTCATTCAAAAGAAAAAGTTAGTCTTAGGAGAGCATAGTCTTCAAATCAACAGATCCAGTTTTAAAATCAGATATGTCATTTAATATTTCTGAACCTCAGTTTCTCTTTTGTAAAATGGAGATAATAATATATACCTGGCAATGTTCACTTGGGGATTAAATGAACTTACAGGTGTATTCTTAGCCCAGTTGATAGCATGTAGTAATCACTCAGTAAGTATTATCCAGGAACTTCAGGCATGCTAATAATTAACATATGCAAAATACGTGGTGTGATGCCATTACTAAACTGCTCTTACTAATTACTACTCATAATGTAAATGACATGCAATGAAATATTTGCACAAAGATTTCCCCCTCTCTAAAAAGTTCTGTCCTTCTCCATCACTCTGATATTATGTTTCCTTCAAAGAGCATTCCAGTGGCACATCAGCAAGTCCTCCAATCACAGTAGGACAATTTGTTTTCTGCTGCCCTAGAGTGATTTCATAACACTTCTGTTACCACAATAAGCTAACTTATAATTATGTGTGTGCTTAGACAAGTCTTCTAACTGATTTTGGGCTCCAAAATTATAAGGGCATGCTTTATTCATCTTTGATTCTGCAACCGTATTTAGGACAGTGCTCAGTAAGGTTAAGTTGGATAAGTTGAATTCCTGAGGCATAACCAGTTGCTCTAACATGAACTTACTGAGAAAACTGCTCACAACATATTAAAGAACAACAAAAATATTTCAGTGACTGATTTAGATAATGTTCACAGATGTGCAAGTGAATCTCATGATCTGCTAGCTATCTTTAAGGGAGATTTTATAGAAAAATTAAGAGTTCCTTTTGTTTATATTCATCTGAGAGAAACAAATGCCTTTTTGTATGCTTAACTGACAATATGTTGATGTTTTTAAAGTCTGCATTCATCATTATACCAGCTCAAGGAAATCAAAGGTCAATGCCAGCTCTTGGATATACACACTTATAAAATCTAGACTGTTAATTAGATACTATCTTGGGAATTTGTGTCATTCAACTCTAGAAAAAAAAGCTAATACAAATTACATGTTATGCTCTTATTTATAGCTTGTATGTGTGTAGGAGTACTAACTGTGATAATTACTCAAGGAAGTACATACATTGAATACATTATTGATTGTGTTAGTCATTCAGTGTTTATATACCATAATATTTTCTTTATTATTTTAGTTTTAAAATCAACCACAATATTGCAGTTTTAATTACAGGCCCTTTCCATAAGCAGTTTCAGTCTTATTTTTCTCTTTCTTACTTCCTTGGTTCTGGTACCATTTGCAGTGTGAGGTGGGGAAGTCTCCCATACCAACCAGCAATACTTGGGACACCACTCCAGTTTCCTACAATTCAACTAAATCTGACACTATTGAGCTGCAGATACCATCAGAGTCCACAGGATCAGGGTTCAGTCCTGTAAGACTAACACCCAACCACACACACACACACACACACACACACACACACCACACACTTCAGATGCCAGATCTAAGTCCAGGTTGTTACTTACACTCATACCTGACTGACTATTAATCAGAGGTTTCCAATACACCCCCTCCTTCGGTTTAATTGATTTGCTAGAGAGGTTCACAGAACTCAAAGAAATATTTTTCCTACTAGATTACAGCTTTATTATAAAAGATGAAACTCAGGCTCTCTGGTGTGGTTCAGTGGTTGAGCGTTGACCCAGAAACCAAGATGTCACAAGTTCAATTACCAGTCAGGGTGCATGCTCGGATTGTGGGCTCAATCCCCAGTAGGTGGCATAGAGTAGTCAACCGAATGATGATGTTTCTCTCTCATCTTATTGGTGTGTATATCTCTCTATCCCTCTCCCTTTTTTTTTCTCTCCAAAAATCAATCAATATATATATATATATATATTGACAGGAGACATAAACAGGGCCAGGTATGGGAAAAGGGCTTGGGAGCTTCCATGCCTCTCCATCTTCCCAGCACCTCCCCGTGTTCACCAATCTGGAAGTTCTCCAATAAACCCGGTCCTTTGTGTTTTTTTATGGAGGCGTCATTGCAGTCATGACTGGTCAATTCAACCTCCACCACTCTCCTCACCCCGGAGGTTGGGAAGGGGTTACTGAAAGGTCCAACTCTCTAGTCGCATTGGTTCGTCTGGCAACCAGCCACCAATCTTAGATCACTAAGGCCTTTCTAAAAGCCAAGTTATTGTTCTTACCACAGGAAATTCCAAGGGTTTTAAAAGCTCTGTGCCAGGAACAAGGTTGGAGACCAAACACATATTTCTTATTATAAATCACAAAATCGCACCTCCTCAAAGTGTTCATTAAAATTTTGTAACCTAAATGC
>NW_006299715.1:1328869-1329500 GCF_000327345.1 Myotis davidii
TGGTGTTTGTTGTTTGCAGAATGTTAGAAAAGTGTTTAACAGGACTCATTATCCCAGCTGTGGAAATTTTGATATTTTCTATCCTCTGGACTTGTTTTTCTCATTTTTGAAATGGGAAAATCATTCTACCAACTCAAATATTACTGTATAAGGATATCATAAAGTATGAACATATGAAGAGTATGATTTTATCACTTTTTAACTTTTGCCAGTCTGAAGGCTTAATGCCAGTATATCAATGGTGTTTAATTGTTGTTTTAATTTAAATACCCTGTTTATTCTCCAGGTGGAGTATGTTTTCATATGTTTACTGGCCTCTTGGTTTTTCCTTTCTATGAATTTCCTGTGCACATTATATTTTTTCTACTTTTGTTAGTGACCAAAGCTTATAAATCCTTGCCCATCCTGCACATAGAAGCCAAAGTCTTTTCTCTATTTTTATAGAGAAAAGCAGTTTTGTTTGTCAGGTAATCAACCCAGAAGACTACAGACAAAGCTCAAATTAGTTGCCCTGAATAAAGGCTCTAAGGGAATTTAAAGAATAAGGTGAGGAGGGGATATTATATATTATATATAATATATATTCTTTAATTCTAATTCAGGGATCTGATTGTGTAGTCTTGGAACTAAG
>NW_006299715.1:1329531-1339237 GCF_000327345.1 Myotis davidii
ACAAAGTAATTTCCATCTGTAAAGAGTGCAAGTCTTAGGTGTGTCTATATTGGGACTGGGGCAAGGCACTGGATCTTCTTTATTGAGGCACCTCTCCTTTTTCATAGGTTCTGGATGGAAAACTACAGAGATTTGTTACTTGAGTTCCATGAATAATGTGGTAAGTCAATTTTTTCATAAGTAAGTGCAGAGAAGGCTGAAACTGCTAGTAGAGATAAGAGTGAGTTTGTGAAATGATCTTGTAATGAGTCTGTTCTCTGTGTCATTTTGTTGTAATGGCTCCATTTTGTGATAGTTCCCATGCAGAATTTGTAAGAGGCACCCATGCCTGGGCTAGTAGAGAGATATCAATATAAAACCATAAGGGGCTTGCTTAAAAAACTGCCACTGAGTGAATCTTTTGGGGACCTACCACTAAGTATGTAAGTTACTCTCATGCATGTGCAGCATGATTTTCATGGACCCAGCAATACTGCCTGGTTTTCAGAGAACTAGGATGGGAAGCTTTAAAGAACTAAAAATAATATGACCATTCTGACGTTTCTTTACATTCCCCGAGCTTCATTATCCTCACTCCCACTTAGTCTTCCAAAAAGAAAAATAAATAAAGGAAACAATTTCTGTGATGATTAAATGAGGTATTGCAAATTAACAATGTTTTGAACCAGTAAAGATAATATATGTGCAGGGTACCAAATTTCATTTTCCTTAATTCCTCTGAATGATCCAGTCATCAAATCAATCTTGATATCCTAGGCCTCTTGAAAAACATTCTTTGGAATAAGTGAATATGATTCTGTCGCCCACATGATCTCCACCAAAGGTTTATGTGGTTAGTTGCTTTCAGTGTTGGCTCTATCACCCATCATCCATTTAGTGCAATTAGCTCTAGAAGGAAAGAGCCTGTTTTCTATGAAAACATAGGATAGAGTTGAAGGGAGTGTGGAATAAGAAAAGGGGAATGTGAATGAGCAGAGTTCCTGCTGTTTCCATAAAAGTCCTCTCTATGTAACCCAAGTTCCTTTCAACACCATTGAAAGCTCTAATTTCCTGAATGGCTCTGACTTGTTGGGGGATGTCTGGCTTGTGAGCCTAACCGATGTTGAGATTGTACATATCCAGCCAGCAGACCACCCAACTTGTCTTTCACAGTCCCTGCCAGAGTATTAATATAGCCTCTAATTGCTCTCAGTAGGGAATTTAGTTCTCTCAGCAGATGGGATAGTCACCAGGTCAACCAGGCCATCTGTTCTGTGGCCCAAAAGAGCCATAAAAGGAAGCTGGACCCAATCACAGGCTAAGTCAAGGGTTTGTGAACACATGACTTAGTAGCCCTTGGAGATTATGTCAAAATTCCCACATGCAATGGAGAAAAGTGTATGTAAAATGACTCTTATTATGCAATTGAAAACAGTGAGTCATTCTCAAGTGGACATTAAGATTTTAAAATATATGGACATATTTTTAAAAACAACAAGAATTGAAATAATGAAGAGAATATTTCTAAATTGGTGAGGTGAACCTTTAAAGATTGTTAGCCAAGGCTCTTTGGCTTCATTGAGATATATTTTATGTCTTCTGTATATACTCATAAATCGGCTCTGATACAAGTTTCCAGTGGATTGATCTGATAGCAAAGCTACGAACAAAAAATTAGGAGGCTGGGACCAGTCCTGCCTAAATTAGCTGTGAAATCATTCAGGAATCTCAAAGACCACATTTATTGTTGACCAAATGAAGGGTAATTGATACACCATCTCTACACAATTGTTCTATTTTACTTAATTTGATAAGTATCCTATATAATAAAGATGTAATATGCAAATGGTCATTACATAATGACCGACTGTGTAAGGACTGATTCACGGATCAGCAGGAGGGTGGGCCAGTGAGCTACAAGTGGGCTGTGGAGAGCTACAGGAGGGGGCAGGACCACAAGCTATGAGGGGAGGCGAGGGAGGGGCAGGGGTTGTGGGGAAGGGGGAAGATGGGAGCTACAGGAGGGCAGGGCAGTGGGTGGAGAGCTACAGGAGTGTGGCAGTGAGCTACTGGCACACGGATTCATGTGCAGGGCTACTAGTAATGATAATAAGATGCTTAAACACCAATCCAACCTATGAGACTATATCCTAAAAATTCTGAAACACCAATCAGAAAGAATATATGCATCCCTATGTTCAGTTCATGGCAGTGTTGTTTACAATAACTAAAATCTGGAAACAGCCAAGTGCCCATTGGTAGATGAGTGGATAAAAAAGCTGTGGTACATTTACACAATGGAATTCTGTGTGCCTGAAAAGAAAAAGAAGGGACTCTTACCTTTTACAACAGCTTGGGTAAACCTGGAGATTATTATGCTAAGTGAAATAAGCCAGTCAGAAACAAATACCATATGATCTCACTTATGTGGAATCTAATGAACAAAATAAACTGACAAACAAAATAGAAACAAAGGCATGGATGCATATAACAGAATAACAGATCTCAGTGGGGAGGTGGATGGGGCTGACAGGATGAAAGAAGGTAAAGAGATTAGCAAAAGAACATATATGCATAACCCATAGACACAGACAACAATGCAGTGAGGGCCAGAGGGAGGGGGGTGCAGATTGGCTTAAGGTGGGTAAAGTTGGGGAGGGAATGGGGGACATCTATAATAATGTCAACAATAAATTTTTAAAAAGCATGCTTAAAATAATTCAAGTGTTTGACAAAGGCAAAATATAAAATTGGCCATGCTTCAATTTCAAATGTGCAAAAGTACCTTTGTTCCCTGCTAATAAAAGTATTAACATACATGCTAACAGTTATATATTAAACAATTTCAGTTGGCAGAGCAGGTCAGTAGGGTATTGCTTGGAAAACTGGCGTTGTTTGCAGTAATAAAAACAGTAATCAGAGGGCCTTATCAGGGTATTACAAAAGCATATTTATAAAAGCATACAGTAAATAATAAAGATGAGCTATGGTTATTAATATTTAGAGTGAAAAGAACATTATTTTAATGCATAATTTTCAGGGAGAGAAAAAAGAAAAACACACTGAATTGATTTAGTTATAACTTTACATCTTTGCCAATCAAATTAGACTGATTTCATTACAACTCTGATGATTTAACATGATGGAATAAAACGCTTTATTTCATCCATCATTTTTCTCCTGGTAAATAACACTCCAGAACATACAGACACAGCGTTAATCACACTTAATATTGAAGGCAATTTGTATTCAGATAATCCTGAGTACACCACAAAGAATTTACCTTTCATCCAGAGGCATGGAGCAGACTGTCGCCCTGGTCTACAACCTTGAAGGTCCAAAAGTCATCATTCAGTTACTCACTAGGATATGCTGTCACAGAAGCATTTTACTGAACTTGTCTCAGTCAGAAGTCACTTCTCACCACCTGTACCCCTACTACCATGATCCAGGCTATCACTTGAATTATTGCAAAAGGCTCTGCTTGTCTTCATGCTCTCACCTTGGTCTCCTCTGCTCCTCAGTAGTTGTCAAAAAATAACCTTTTAAAAACATACATCAAAAGGCTCTAGGTGAAGTTATATAAATTGACTCTTCCACTCAATACAGTTAAATATACCAAATAAAACATTTGTTAATCATCATAAAGCCTGGAAAGGTAATGCAAACACTGCCAGGCAGAATTCAAAGAATTATTTGGATTCAGGAGATGACCAAACTATTAGAACATCAAGTAAATATTAAGGGAGATTACCAATATCACATGCTTGAGCTGAAGTTTGTTAAGTTTCCTTGGAGTAATGAGGGCAGAATTCCACGCACAGTGACCGTCTTTCCACGTTAAATTGAGGGAAGGGTTCATCAGGTATATTGCATCTACACAGGTTGTGCGTTGCACAACTCCAAGGTGGGAAAGGGAGGATTCTGATACAGTGAAATGTGTACCTCCTGAAACTGTGCAGTGGACAACATGCAAAAACCATAGGAAACAAATTCATCAGAATTCAAAAGGCTTTCCCCCGGTGTATAAAGGCAAACTGAATTAAGCAATCCCATTCTTAAGTCCAGGAGACTGTGGATAAGGTTACCATGATGCTGAGTAAAACAAAGGGAGAAAAAAAGGAAACAAAGATTAAAAAAAAAACACATTGTTCCTGAGAAGGTGAATCCATTGATCAGCCTTCACGTAATTTTCAGGAGCATCTGTTGTACATCACCTGGGTGGGTTTGGAAACTTCAACTTAAGACCTAAGCTTGTAGTGGTCTCCAAATGATATTGTCTCAGGCATCTAACTGATGCAAACACAGAGCCTCTGGAGGAGGGGAAATTTGCCCAAGGCTTCATGCAAACTCCAAACATATTGTTTCAAGAGCAATGACCATCACTAATGGTCATCACTAATGCTAACGAAGTACATGAAGAGAAGGCAACACTTAAGCAAGAAACAATGGAACCCATTGAACATGAAGACTTCAGAAACTGGCAATTAAAGATATGCATAATAAAGCAATAAAAGCATGATAGAATGATTGCATCAATGGCTCTAATTATTCTCTCCTTCCTGTATCTAGGAGTCTTCCTGCTTTACACTTCCTGTCATAAAGCGCAGAGTTCATTTTCCTGTCCCTGGAATCTGGGCTGACCTCGTGATTTTGCTTTGGTTGACTGAATGCAATAGAAGAGGTGGTGTGCCAGTTTCAGAACAAAACTTAAATACTCTGTGTATATCTGCTTTTCTTCCTGCTTGCCACGGTCACCATGAAAACAGGTATGATCAAACTTGCTGGAAAATAAGTCACATGGACACAACCAGACACACTGCAGCCAAGGTTATCTTAGATCATCCAAAAATCTAGCCATACAGGGAATATGGGAGCAAATTCACATTAGACCAGAAAATCCACCAGACTCAGCCCCTGTCCACAATACCAGCACACCAACATGGGAGCTAAATAAATACCACTACAGTTACACATGTCTTGTCTCAGTTCTAAACATACCCTCCAAAACCATGCACAATTCTTTTAAGCATTTCTCCTGGAGAGTGAAGGCTTTGACTATAGAGGACTCTCTACAGTGACAAATGGAGCATAAAAATGTTAAACTTTCTCAGCAGGGGACCCAGGAGAGACACTCCAGGAGGAAGAGGCCATTCTTCCTGATTGTGGCTACCTAGTTGGCCACCAGTACAGGTGTGGAGATGTGTCCAGAGCACACAGTCTCAACAGCAACCTCGCAGCCCTGACCTGACAGGTGATCATTCCCTGTATGGACCTTCCAATAGGGGCATCAGTGCTCCTGGCCTGCCCCTCAGTGGTGCCTCCACACTCTGTCTTAAGAAGTCCTTCCTTTCCTGATGTTTTAAAGATGTTCAACTATTTTCTATTATGTGTGTAAATGAGTGCGTGTGTTTAATCCATTTAGAATTTATTTTGGGGTATAACATGAGTTAATTAATTAGGTTATTATTCCATATGGAAAATAACATATACTGGTATTTAAGCACTATATATTAAACAAAGATAATCTATCCTTTCCCCATAGGTATTTTTAGCAGATTTCAAATTATCATACTGAGTTCAATTTCTCTGTATCTCTCCATGTATCTATCTCTTGGAAAATACCACATTGCCTTAAGAAATACAACTTTTTATAAAATCCTTGCCTTTTGTAGTACACATTTACTTTTTTGTATTTTTTCTCTCCTCTAGAATCATCATAGCTAAATTGAACCTTGATTTTTAATATAAATTTCAAACTCACTTGATAAATTAGATGTCATAGCATCTTGAGATTTTTATTGGAACTGTTCCAAATGGATTGGTTAATAGAGGGAGAATGACACCTTTGTAAAATTAACTACTTCAAAAACATTCTGAGTCACACCATTCAAGGGTTAAGTGTGTGTGTCTGGCCTAGTTTGGATCCTGTGCCCGTCTCCGGGGTATAGTAGGCAAGGCCATATGTTCATAGCCCCACTTGGGTCCAATTGCTTTTAGAACTTCACTTCCTCAAGAATTTGTTACCAGAAAAGCAAAAAAGAGTTGTTTCTAAAAATCAGTCTCTACTATTCTCTGATAGTTAGCTGTTTTTCCTATATTCCAGAGCCTTTATGTCATTATAGTCTCTTTAATGTGAATTATGACAGCAGAATGTATTAAATTTACCAGTGTTGCTCTTACTTTTAGGCTACAGACACAATGTAAAATGCTTCACATGTATTCATCCATCTGATCCTCACAAAAATGAAATAGGGCCACTGGTCAGCCAGACACACTGCAGTAGACTTACTAGTTGTTAAAATATTGTAGTGTTTCCATTACAAATAGTAAATAGCTACTTCCCAAATATTTGGTTCCTTTCCTGGTCAGCTATCTCAGCAGAGCTTTCCCCCTCAGTGTTCCTCAGAGCTCCCCACAATCCAGGTGTTAAGGAGGTACACCTGGCCCAGGTGGGGCTCTAATTACTTACACCAGTGCTGTACCCAACATCCTTTCTGAATCCTCAGTGCTTGTGCTGTACCAGTTACTAATATTCTGAATACCATCTCTGAAATTTCCCCAATTTTACAAATGAGAAAGTTCAAGGTTAACATGACCTGGCTGGTTGGGACTAAAGGATCATGTTTTCAGTTCTGGTCAAGGACACATGCCCAGGTTGCGGGCTCTATCCCCAGTGGGAGGTTTGTGGGAGGCAGCTTATCGACGATTCTCTCTCATCATTGATGTTTCTATCTCTCTCCCTCTCTCCTCCTCTCTAAAATCAATAAAAATATACTTTAAAAAGATATTTTATGCAAACAGACTTGTCAGTTCAATGTCGCAATGTATTTTGAAAAAATTGCCAACCCTTCGAGGTCACAAACAACTTTGAGCAAGATCTTAGAATACTGGTTCTGAAGTTTCAAGCATTTATCTCTTAGACCCTCCCTTTTTTTTCACTATGTTAATATACAGCCAGAAAAGTTAATACACATTCAAATTATTTATAAATTTCAACAGCTTTCAGATCCACCTGTTTAGTGATGTCCTTTGACTCTGTAAATCATTTTGTCCAACCTCAGAAAAACTGGATTCATCAGTTATGTGTCAAAATTATTTCATGTTGTCATAATTTGTTCCCTGAATGTAATCCATCACCTTTAAAGTCAAAGTTGGCTACATGGAGATGAGGAAACAAACATTCCCACAGCATCTAAGAACAGCATTGTCTAACAATACAAAAAAAACACTGAAAATAACACAATATTTAAAAGTATTTGAAATTATTATTTCTCCCCTAATTTAATTAATTAAATGGATGCTTAATAAAATTTTCTAGTAATCCAATATGCACCAAGATGATTATAGCAGGATAATTTATATTGGCTGCATTAATACAAACTAAATGTCAAATAACAGAATATTTCACCAAAAGAAATACCTACACTACATTAAATATTTTGCATTTATTTAAAAGTATGATTGTGCAAACCAAGTAATAGCCTGTAAAGTTATTATAATGTTAAGTATAAAAATGTGAATATCAAAATTATGTACATTCTTGTTAGAAATGTAATTGTTTTTTCTGTTTTCTCCTATTTAATATGTTTATGATACAGCCATAGCCAAATTGTTTCTAAATCCTACCAATACTCAATTCCAATTGTATCTTAATGTCCTTTCATTCAGTGCAGCATTCTATATCAATGTATATGAAGGATTGTATGTGTGACATTTGGAAGCTGCAGTTGGTGAAGCTTCCTATCACATATGTGGTAGTTGATCTACAGTGAAAGAAAATAAAGGCATATGCAGAGAAATTGAGATTATTTTGTAGTGGTTGTGTTTGATATTCAAATGCATCCATAAGTCCAATATAAGTATTTATCCTTATCAATATTTGCTCTTAAAACCATATTTAGATTCCATAAACTAAAATGATGACCTTCATTATGGAAGCCAAATGAAAGGCACTGTAGTTAGAGAAGACTACATGAGGATGGAAGTCATGGAAGGTGGAGCCAGAGAAATAAAGGGCAATAGCATTTTGAAGTACCTCAAGGTCACAGGAATCAACTAAACATAAATTTAAAACCATCCCTTTTATTTTCATTATAAAAGTACATTGTAATACTGTCAATGGGGAGACAACGCTTGTGGCCTTAAGAATTGGCACTTTTATGCTAGGAAGCACTTACCTATATGTTAAATTTTGAAAAGTATGTTTATACACTTTGAATCAGTGTTGCTATTTCTGGATAAAGCCTTTCCAGATATTGGCTTATTTTCTTAGGTATTACAACCTTAGTTAAAAATTGCAACAATACAGCTAAGAAAGGAAAGTAGCTCAGATCAAAGGGGCAGTAGAAGGGTAAGAAGTTGTTTATCTCTGGGTAGATTTGAATCGGAGAGATGACAAGTGTGTTGAGAGAAGGAGTGTTGGACACAAGATAAAGTTGAGTCAAAAATGATATCAAGATGTTTGTCCTTAGAAAGTGGAAGAATGAAGTTGTCCTTGGCAGAGATGTAGAGATTGTAGGAGTTGGTTTAAAAGAAAATATAAGAAGAGCCATTTTATTCATGTTGGTTTTAGAGACCAAGAAACCTATTCACTTATCTACACTCATCCATTTATCTTTTCTTCCTGTCAAACAAGAGATGACCTAATGTTAAAATTTCTAATTCTAATCTGGATCCTGGCTCTGACTATTTCCAAGAGTCATTATCTTCCAGAGTACACTGTATGTCCTATTCTCTCCAGGTTTGCTTCTTTGTTTTTCTCTTTATTCTTTTCCATACTCTTTTGAAATCCTTTCTTCTTGTCTCTGTTTCTTCTGTCTCCTTCTACCTCTCCCTTTCATTTGTATCCTTATCCAACTTCATAACTGGATGAGAAAGCTGTACATAAATGGAAACACATAACAACATGTTAATAATTATCAGATGAAAGCTCCACCCCAAACCCCAAAGAGCAGGTTGGATGCCCTTTTTCTACTATTGAAATAGTGAAAAGAACAGGTCATATTTTCTGTGCCCATCTCCTTCTCCTTGGTGATTTGATATTATTTCATCTGAACATACATTGTATAGACTTGATGTTGGACATCATGACTCATTCTATGAAACTAATTTCACAGACTTCTATCACAGGTGGAGTCAGACTACATATAGGTAGACATTTCAGGGAGAAAAGAAAAGTAAGATTATTTGACTACTTTTTACATTTGTCCTTTCTGACAATCTTATAGCAATAATAAAATTAGGACTAATTAACATATTTTTTACTCATGAGGACATTTAGATGCAAAATTATTAAGCAAATTTCCCCAAATGACACATTTAGACTTAGGTTAAAATGTCAATTCTCAAAAATCTCTTAGTTTTTTCTATATCAAAATGCCAGACATTTTTGTTCATGACTTAACATATTTTTATCTCAAATTAATAAGCAGACCAATTTGATGTTATTATAGCATTCAAATTATTTAAGTAGAGAATGGATAAAGGGAATTGGCAGCTGGTGAATATCACTCTGTGCTTCACGTGAAGTATTTTATCAATTTATGCATCATGACGATTTTATTATTGCCCTTCACATGTTACAAAATATATGAAAGATACTAAGATTGTGTGTCAGTAATCTTTTTTTTTATTTTTCACAGAATGTAAGAAACAAAACTCAAATGATTTAACTAAAGAGATAATTCCCTGGCTTATGTAATTAAACAAAAATAGATGACTCAGG
>NW_006299715.1:1339285-1350876 GCF_000327345.1 Myotis davidii
GGGTAGGTGTGTGGGATTACTTAATAATCCCAGTGTATTGTTGTACTTCAGCTTCATTCTTTTAGATAAAACAGTTATTTCAAAACCTAACCAGTAATAGCATTGCCATCAGAGAGAGACTAATTTATTTTCTTTCTTTCTTCCTTTCTTTCTTTCTTTCTTTCTTTCTTTCTTTCTTTCTTTCTTTCTTTCTTTCTTTCTTTCTTTCTTCCTTTCTTCCTTTCTTCCTTTCTTCCTTTCTTCCTTTCTTTTTATTTTTTTAAATTTATTTTGTTGTTGCTGTTGTTGTTAACCCTCACCTGAGGATTTTTTCCCATTGATTTTTAGGGAGAGTAGAAGAGAGAGGGAAAGACAGAGAGAAACATAGATGTGAGAGGAACACATCGATTGGTTGAATCCTGCATGAGCACTGACCAAAGAGAAGCCTGTAACCAAGATATGTGCTCTTGACCAGAATTGAACGCAGGACCTTTTGGTCTGCAGGCCGATGCTCTATACACTGAGGCAAGCTGGCTGGGGCCAGAGAGAGACTAATTTCTGTCCTCCCTTTCAAAAATCCTTGAAAAGGAATTCTACTTGGCATGACTTTGTTATATGCTAACCCCTTGGTGAATGTGTTGTGTGCCTGGAAAGGTTCACTCCTATTCTAACTTCATGGTTGGAGTGGGATGTGATGAGAGAAGAGGAAAGCAAGTCTATTTCCTTCTAAGACTAATAACTTACAACATATTAGATATCCTGGACGAGGTGGGGTTGAGATCTCACATCTTTATACCTTTAAAATTCATGTCTCCTTAAACTTAAGCCTATTGCATTTCCACAAGCATCTCATTGGGAAAAATATGAAAAGAAAAAATCCCTGATTTTTTCTCCCCACATTTCAGGTAAGTTTATATTTTTCATCTGTCCCCAAATGTTTAAATTAATAATTTAAAAGTTCTTAATAGGCTGTCTTTGCACATAAATGCACGAAGCAGAAAGAAAAGAAAACTTTGGTCAGATCATGTATTCACATTTGAGTTTAGAAACATGCTGTTATTATATATAAATTATAAGCATTTCCAGTTAAGGAACAGATCTTGTCACTCAAAGAAATTATAGTTGTTAAAGTACCTTTGTTTGCATAACCAATAGACTTTTGAATCTTTGTGGGGGAAAATGAATGTATGATACAAGAGAAAAAAGCGAGGGTTGCTCTTTTCTATTACTTTTATAGTATTTTTCCCTCCAGACACTGTTACACAGATAACTACAAAAGGCTATTATGAATACCTTTGACTTAAAAACTATTTAGAAACTGGATTTTATAAACATAATGTCTGTGCTCTGTGCAATGTAATATATTACATCAAGAACATCCCCTTCCAACAAGAAAGTCCACTGCATGGAAGAACATATTTGCCAATGATATCACCTATAAGGATCTAATCTCCAACATTTACAGGGAACTCATAGAACTTAACAAAAGGAAGATAAACAACCCAATCAAAAAATGGGCAAGGAACCTAAACAGATACTTTTCGAAAGAGGACAATAAGGAAAGTCAAGAGACATATGAAATGAAAATATGCTCAAAGTCACTAATCATGCAAGAGATACAAATCAAAATGACAATGCGGTACCATCTCACACCTCTCAGAATGGCTATCATCAACAAATCAACAAACAACAAGTGCTGGCGAAGATGCAGAGAAAAAGGAATCCTTATGCACGGCTAGTGGGAATGCAGACTGATGCAGCCACTGGGGAGAACAGTATGGCATTTCTGAAAAAAACTAAAAATGGAACTTCCATTTGACTCAGTGATCCCACTTCTAGGAATATATCCCAAGACTCACTCATTTGTAGATTATAATGAACAACATAAACTGATGAACAAAACAGACTCAGAGATAGAGAAACATTGATTAGAACATCAAACCTCAGAGGGAAGGGGGAAAAATCAACCAAAGGACTTGTATGCATGCATATAAGCCTAACCAATGGACACAGACACCAAGGGAGTGAGGGCATGAGTCTGGGGATGAGGGGTAATGGGGGGCTAAGGACACACATGTAATACCTTAATCTCTAAAGAAAAATAAATAAATAAATATGTAAAAAAATGAACATCACCTTCCTGTTGGCTTTCTAATTCACTTATGAGCTGTTCACTTAACCACTTGAGAAAGTAGACTTTAAAACTACCTTGTTCGAAATAATATGTTCACATATGCACTAATATAAACCTAACATGAATTCTGTGAAGTAAGACATAATAATCCATGTATCATTTTTAAGTAAATAAATTCAGAATCTGCATGCTTGACATGTTGACCCAATAATGTGATTGAAAAAGACATCCAGGAGTTCCAGAGAAAGAACTTGTTTCATTCTTTAGAGATAAACATTAATGGAAAACCTAGAGACAAGATGCAGAAATCACAGCCCACAATAGGAGGAGGTAGGGTGTCACCCCAGGGCTTCACATCTGGTTTTGAGGTTCTTCCCGAAAACTTCCAGGACTCTTACACTCCCGCACAGTTCTGAACAGGTTGGCTCTATGTTCTCTGCAGACCACCTGCAGGTAACACTTCCCTTATTGTTGAACATGAGCCTGGATAAAGCAAAAGCCAAATTCCCACGAGCGTATGCAAACATATCCAGGACTCAGACTGTTCTGACCTGTTGTCTGAGCCTCAGAGAGACAACAAGATTTGGTTTACATCTTGCAGCATCAAACTGAGAAGCAGAAATAAACCTTGGAGCTGCTGGTTCTAAAATAATACTATTTTACTCTACTATTTTGTCCTATTTTATGTGGGAAAAGATCCGCCTTTTACAACATGACTTCATTATCAAAACACAAAATTAGAAGAATATGATTTCATCATAACTTTTCAGACTTAGTAGTAATGTGAAGTGACTTGCTCTTCAGTAAGCTTGCCCTTTCCACATCTTGCTTTGTGTTGTAGGTTCCTCTAACTTTTCTTAAAAAATAAAGATCTGGTACCCACTTATCAATAAAAAATAATAACCCTATCGGTGCACAAGGACAATCTGATGCTCCTTAGAGCTCAGATATGAGAGTCTTGGATGTGCAATGATTTCGTCTTCATGAATAATGACCATGGCTCTGATCACCAATAGAGATTATATTGTACTTACGTTGCTTCTACTTCTTAGATAAGCTTTGTATGCTATTTTTCACTTAGCTGGGATAGAATGAAGATTTATTGAGACAAATAGTAAAAAAAATATGAAAATAATTTAAAAAGGAAAAATCATTAGAAACCTTTGTTCAAATCTCATTTTCTATTCCCTCTTCCATCATTTTGCTCATAATTTTTTTAAAAGCATTAAACCCAAACTAACAAAATTTACCAAAAAGAAAGTGAAAAGAACAAGCTTCTAGTTGAGCTGGTGGAACCTTGCTCTTTAGGAGTGAGATCTTTTATTCTCTTTAGCATGGGCTTAGTCCTGGCCTTGGCTGGAATAGCTGACCCATGTCTTCTTTCTCAAAGAACCCTGCTTGGACCTACCTGACAGGTTCTGCCAATTGGGCAAAAACTTATAAACTTTAGTGTCATATCCAAATTTGGGTTATGCTACTTATCACCTACATGATATTTAATAAGTTATTTAGCTTCTCTGTACCTCAAGCTTTTTTATCTCTATGCAGGTTGCATTATTATAGATGTAAGGTAATAATAAAAAATAAACAAGATAACCATAACAGTGCATGGCATATATCAAAGACATAAGGAATAGTAATACATCTTCACTTTCACTTCTTTTTATGGAAAGCTCCCAAAACGTTTTGCATTATATTCTTGTACAAAATATCAGTGAAATTTGCAAATGGTAAATAAGTAACCAAATCCTGTTACTTGGTTGATTTGACACCTGACTGAACTTCCTTTTGAACTATATTAGGTCAGTTTAATGTACTTAGGAAATGTCACAAATGAAGTATTACCTGACCAAACTGGGATTGAGATGTCTCATTTCCTTCCTTCTGTATAATCACCCATTCCTGGGAAAGCAGTGCTAAGAACTAAAACTATCCTATATCCTTTTCCCCAACCTAATGATTTGTTTTTTTTTAAAAAATTCCCACCATATTCAGAAGGCATCACTGCTCTGTGTACTCTGATTTCTTTCTGTGATGGACCAAGCTGCACTCCTATTCTAGAGAAAATGCTGAGGATAAAAACAAGATCCTTGTTGAATCCATCTGGACTTTTCAATCTAGTGCTGTGCTTGACATAAATTAGTTATGGATTTCTTTGCATTTTAGCCTAAGGAAAAGATCAAGAACCTTTTCCCTATTCTATTCATAAGGTAAATAAAAGTCTGAAAAGGATCAAGGGAAAAAAATTAATTTCTTATGATCCTACAGCTAGATAATCATCTACATTTATCTTTAGAGAAAGGGGTGAAGATACTATAAATATAACTGGGCAGAAAATTTTCTCTGTATCTTCTCCTTTTAATCTGTTTTCATGGTGAACAGAAAGATCTAGGGCAGCTTTACAGTTAGCAATGAAATTGGCAGAACCTGTCAGGTAGGTCCAAGCAGGGTTCTTTGAGAAAGAAGACATGGGTCAACTATTCCAGCCAGGGCCAGGACAAAGCCCATGCTAAAGAGAATAAAAAGTCTCACTCTTAAAGAGCAAGGTTCCACCAGCTCAACAAGAAAAAGACCACATAGAGATCTGGGCTGAAAGTTGAGCTCATAATAAATGATTTTTCTTAGGTATTTTCTCACACTTATGTCTCTTAGAATAATTACAAGTTTATGGAAAAGTGACTGGTCAGAAATTTAGATCTTGGCCATAAAAGAGAAACCACGAAGCATGAGAAAGATTTTTATTTCTATTATTTCTCCTTCTACTAAAAATCTCGCTTCCTATCCTTATAAGGAGAACTAATGACAGATTTTTGAAGACACCACTTCTCCATTTTTTCCCCTGACACTTCTTAGAGTTTCTAAATAGAGAAACAAAAAGGCCACCAGCTATTCTTCATAAATTAGGAGAGCTATGGTGGATCGAACTTTTGTTTAACCATGGCAGATTAAATGCACGAATGTTCATTCTCTTCTTTCTTTTAAAACTCCAATAAAATGTAACAAAAAGATTTTTAAAAGGTATAAACCAAAGGGACAAAGAAATTGAGAGTGGAACGGTATATAAGTTCATGTTCCTTGGGAACAAGACTATAAGATGGAGATTTGTGTGTCAAAAGTTTATTACTGACTGCCCTTGGAATCAAGACCCACGAGAGAGTAAATATTGGGCATAGGGAGATAGTGAACTGTGGTTCTCACTGCAAATAGGGAGCTCACTGGATGCTATGGGAATCTCTGGAGCTAAAAACAACAACAACAACAACACACAAAAAAAAACAAAACAAAAAACCTATAAATTGTCCCCAATCAAGGCGTGGGTACGGGGTCATTGCAAACACACATTAAACACTGAAGGGACGCAGGTGGCCACCAAAGGAAAGCATGACCTTGACTGAGAAGCTTCTTAAAAAGGGCTTAAGTGGGAGCCATCTGCTTGAGAGTCACTAATCCCAGGAGCTGGAGGAAATGAGTGTCCAGGTCCCCCTCTATAATGATTCAGAAGACAAGTTAGGAAGAACAAAAAAGATGCCTAGCCCATTTGCTTCAGTGGATAGAGCATCGGCCTGTGGACTGAAGGGTCCTAGGTTTGAT
Organism: Myotis davidii; assembly: GCF_000327345.1. Lineage (NCBI taxonomy): Eukaryota > Metazoa > Chordata > Mammalia > Chiroptera > Vespertilionidae > Myotis > Myotis davidii. Next base: position 1,344,990 of record NW_006299715.1, read on the forward strand.
TCTGATCAATGGCATATACCTCGGTTGCAGGCTCCATCCCTAACCCTGGTGGGGGCCCCAATGGGAGGCAACCAATCAATATGTGTCTCTCTCACATCTCTCTCTCTCCCTCTCTCTCTCTCTCTCTCCCCCTTCCTTCCATTCTGTATCTCTAAAAAAAACCAAACAAACAAAAAACAAAACAACCACAACAAAAAAAACCCAACAACATCAGGAACAAACAAGAGTTGAGGGATACATAGATACATACATAGCAGCTGACTTGGAAGAGCAGAATGGGCAATGCTGAGCTTTAACTGCCTGCTGACTTAAACACAACAGCAACATGGAAAACAGAGTAAGGCAGTGACCTAAAAATAAAGGGCTTTTCTTAAAAGTCTACAGTAGGCTACAAGACCATGGTACAAACTTGACACCTGTGAAAGAAAGAAGGGAGAAAGTAGGATTGGGAGAAAGAGCTTCATATCATAATACAGATTTGAGTCTCCGCTAACCCAAGCAGAAACTCTCCAGAAAAAAATTCCCCAGAATTCCTGCTCTGGGGAGAAATGGACAGGCTCCAAAATTTCACAGTTACTCCTTTTCCAGGAAAAGTGAGGTCTGCGACAGTGTTGCAGTGGCCACAATGTCACTGCAATCCTGGGACAAATCCAAGCTCCTTCTTTCAGAAAAATCAGAATTTTATATCGCCATGGCCATCACAAATCAAAAGTTCAAATGCAATGGACAAATGCTTTAACATTATGAAGGGAGGACATTTCCAAACCATAATTCTATTCTATGTCAAACTATCAAAAAAAGAATGCGGGTGAAAAAGAATGAGGGTATAATACCACTTATATTGTTATAAAATTCTTGCTGTTATAAAAATGTTGAGAAGGTGTTGACATTGATCTGTATTTAAAGATTTTTAACATCTTTTAAAAAATAAGAAAAATATTCTATATATTTTAGGAAGGTAATCTTGGAAAAAAATCTCCCCAAATAAGGGAATAAAATGGAAATCACATGATCCAGGAAATAAGGCATTTCACATAAGAAAATACTGAAAGAAATTCTCATTTAAACAGACGTACAACAGGGCTAAAGAGAAATCAGTGAAAACTGGGATAAGAAGGTATATCTCCCCCCCAAAAATGCCAAAAAAGATGAAAGAGCTCACCTTAGTGTTATTGGTCCCCATTTAAAAGAGTTTCACACTTCTATTAGATATATCTGGAGAGAATAATTAAGGATAAATATATAAAAATACAAACCAAAAAAAGGCAATTTGTAAGATGAGAAAATAAATACCATACAAAGAAGGAAATGATCCATCATAATACACATAATAGTACAGAGCAAGCCTTGGCTTAGAACACTATTTATGTAGTCATACATTATGCAAACCAAACAGTCACTTGAGATAATCATAGTACATAGGAGTGGCAAAGTATAAGTGGAAAGTGATGGGGAATGAGGGCTACAGGTGTCTCCTTCATAACAAGAAGTCAATAGATACTGACTCAAAGCAAAATAAAAACATGCATGGTCCAGCTATATATTATTTAGAAATACCCAAAAGAATAGCTATAATCATTGGGAAAGATTTGACTTTTGGGTTATAGGAGTTGGAGTGGAGTATTGTAAGACTTGTATTGCTACTTGAATATAACAAATTAGGTGCATGTAATAACATTTTTAAGAGTTAATTTAGCACAACACAAGGTGAGAAGTCAGGAGGACGAGGGCAGGTACTGTGCCGCAGGCATAGGAGGGAACAGAGATGAGTGATGCTCTCAGATACTTCAATGTGGCTTTGCAGTAATGCCACCATACACATGAAACCACTTTGCAGATGGCAGAACACTTGCAGAGACATCATGAAATGCACTCGTTTCCCCCCCACATCTCTGTCCTCTGAGGTGCTGTTCTATACTGTTCACTCTTTACTCTGAGCAAAATGTCCTTCAACTCTTCTCTGCCTTGCACACTCCTCCTCATTTCTCATGATGATGCTTAAAAAATCATCCTTTCTGTAAAGCTTTCCACAGACTCCTCCTTCTCATGGCAGAATTAATTAGTCTTTCATTTAGTCCACCCATAACATCGAGCCTGAAGCTTTATCATTACATTTTCACCCTCTGGCACCATTAGTTACCCACTTGTTTGTCTTTTCTGATGAACTGTAGGCTACCCATCTTGGAGTAGAGATATGTTTTATTCATGTTTGTGACTTTGCTGTGTCGGGTCACAGCCAAAGCCAAGCCCTGATTCATATCTGCTAAATTCATTAGTTAGAGTATCACTGCATGTCAGAGGGGAAGGTAGGGCAGCTATCATTAACTTTCTTTGGCAGGTGAGGAAATTGAGTCTCAAAGAGACTGAACATCTCCTCCAAGGTCACAGAGGTAGCAGCTGTGAGGTAGGTTGGGTCTTTGACAACATTCAGCTCTCATGCACACACCATTCAAAAGAGGGTTATTTATTACAAAAATAAGCATGGTCTTCCTCCCAAGTCCCTTGGTTTACCCATTAAGGATAGAAGCAATGTTTACTTAGGCAAGGAGAGGGCCCTGGGCGGCCTCTGGTCTATTCTTGGAGGTTAAGTAGCATAGTGCCCCAGTGTAGAGTCAGCCTTGAGAAGCCTTGGGGCACCTCAAAGATAGTGACTCTCATTTTCCTACTCCCAGGTCCCACAGGGCTCCCAGTCTAGGAAAAGCTCTTCCTTCTTCCAGAGGCCCCAGGCTCAGGACTGACAGGTGAATAGTAATGTGACTCTCTAGCACTGAGTTTTCTTGGAAGGGAAAACCACAAGGGCACAGAGTGGAGAAATGCTAAGGAAAACTAGTATAGGTGTCAGCAAGGAACACATTATACATTGTTATGTGGCAATAGTGCTTCACTCACAGACTGTTTGGGTGTTGCACATTCTCTCTTTAAGTGCATAAAGCTTATTTACAAAACACAGAACTTTAAATAGAGCAACTACTTTCAAAAAGTAAAGTTTTCTAAGAGCAGGTGTGATTGCAACAGCTCAAGTGCTGGGACTCAATAAATGTTAATGGGATGATTAGAGACTTAATAAGGATAGCAAACAGAAAATATTTTTCCCAGTACCTATTGAAGTCTTAAACTAGGTAAAATTCCCATGCCAAATATTTCATGCCAATAAATTCCAAAGGGTTTTGTTTTAATTTTTATCAATAGTACTATGTTTCCTCAACAATAGAAACTCTAGCAGTATGTCCTCAGAACATTACTGTTCAAAGCAAACTTGCTTTTTAAAAAAATTGCTTTATTGTTTAAAGTATTACATGAGTCTCCTTTTTCCCCCATTGACCTCTCTCGGTCTGCTCCCACCACTCCCAGCACATGCCCTCACTCCCCTACTATCTGTGTCCACTGGTTATGCTCATGTGCATGCATATAAGTCCTTTGGTTGATCTCTTACCCCTTTACCCCCCGTCTTCCCTCATAGGTTGGACAGTCTATTCCATGCTTCTATGTCTCTGGTTCTATTTGTGTTCATCACTTTATGTTGCTCATTATATTCCACAAATGAGTGAGATCATGTCATGTTTGTCTTTCTCTGACTGGCTTATTTTGCTTAGCATAATGCTCTTCAGTTCCATCCATGCTGTTGCAAATGGTAAGAATTCCTTCTTTTTTACCACAGTGTAGTATTCCATTGTGTAGATGTACCACAGGTTTTTAATCCACTCATCTGCTGATGGGCACTTAGGCTGTTTCCAAATCTTAGCTATGGTGAATTGTGCTGCTATGAATATTGGAGTGCATATATCCTTTCCGATTGGTGTTTCTGATTTCTTGGGATATGCTGTTATTCCAAGAAAATGGGATTACTGGGTCAAATGGGAGTTCTACTTTTAATTTTTTTGTCGAAACGCCATACTGTTCTCAACAGTGGCTGCACCAGTGTACATTCCCACCAGCAGTGCACAAGTGTTCCTTTTTCTTCACATCCTTGTCAGAACTTGTCGTTTGTTGATTTGTTGATGATAGCCATTCTGACAGGTGTGAGATGATACCTCATTGTCCTTTTGATTTGCATCTCTCTGATTATTAGTGACTTTGAGCATGTTTTCCTATGTATTTTGGCTTTCCTTATGTCCTCTTTAGAAAAGTGTCTATTTTGGTCCTTCTCATTTTTTGATTGGATTGTTTATCTTCCTTTTGTTAAGTTTTATGAGTTCCCTATAAATTTTGGAGATTAAACCCTTATCTGAGGTAACATTGCAACGCAAACTTGCTTTTCAGGCATTTCTTCTTCGTTTGTCCCCCCCATGAGTGTATAAAATATTGGGATTCCATTGATGTTGTTACCCAACGCCCCCTTTCCATTCATTATAAAAGTGCTCAACATTATTGTCTTTATATATTAACAACCCATGGAGTTCCCCGGACAGTTTAATTAACCGGAGATGAGAGTACAGTGGGGCCTTGACTTACGAGTTTAATCCGTTCTGAGACTGAGCTTGTTAAGGAGCTCATTAGCTCAAATTACTCTATCAACTCAATGCAAAAAAATCAGCCAAGAGACAGCTGGTATCTCAAAAAACTCGTTAATCGGAAAACTGGTAAGTCAAGGCCCCACTGTACTGATATAGCAAAATATATGCAAAAAGTACCCTGTTAGATAAAGACAATTACAAGGGTGGTCAAAAGTAGGTTTACAATTGCATTGTGACATTCTTTTGAGTTAATAAAGTTATTGTAATAATTATAACCTGAATGCCATGTTTTATATGTACCAGTAAACCAACTTTTGCCTACCCCTGTACATGTAATTCAACAACCCGTCCCTAAACTACTGGTATACTGTGTGTGTGTGCATATTCATATATTATAGTGTAATTTGTCTATAATTTATTTAAAATACATACTGTATGAAGTGTATATAAATTTGAAGAGAAAGGTCAAGGTACTGATGTCAGAGCCTTCAGCATATACAAAATATTTAGCATATGATAAAAGTAATACACAAATGCATTCATAGTATTAAATAGCTAAACTTTAGTGGTTTATACATAGCAAACCACCTTCCAAGCACCCTCTCCAGTGCCTCCCAATATTTAGTTCCTTTCCCTGATTTAAGAGAATCATGCATGTTTATTGTTCATTCTTTCAGTCCTCTTTCTAAGCATTAATAAATATACTAACCTATATAAGAAATAATATACAAATCCATGTACCTAATTAACTTAATTTAGTCTAACATGTTTTCAAAATATATATTTTTCATATTGAAAATAATTAGTCCATTTGTATCCACCTTTTCTATTGAACATAGATAACCATGGTATTTCTCATATTAGCAAATATTCTGCAAAAACATCAGTTTAAGCACTTGACATATGGTCTACTCAATTTTGGACATTTATATTGTTATAAAATTCTTGCTGTTATAAAAATGTTGAGATGTTGACATTGATCTGTATAAAAAATGGGGCTTTATATATGAAGAGACAAACTGTTCTTCACACAGGATGCAACAATTTATATTTCCATTAATAATTTTGTGAGTTGCATTCTCCCTTATGTTTTGACCAAGGACTATCATTATTTTTAATATTTGATCAACATTATTAAAAGCATCTTTATTATAGAACACCTCATTTTCATTCTCTTCATTAGTGCCAAGGCTGAATATTTGTGTTAATGTATCAACCATTTGATTTTTTTAAATCTTCCAAATTAAAGTGCTAATGTAATTTCCCATTTGTTCTACTTTTAATCCCTCTGACCAACCCCTTCCTACTACACCTACAACCCTGCCCAGTGAACTACTGTTCTGCTTTTGTCACTAAAGATTGGTTTGCATGTTCTTGGAGTTATATAAATTAAATCATACAGTATTACACAGAATTACTTCGAGGTACATCAC
>NW_006299715.1:1351359-1351889 GCF_000327345.1 Myotis davidii
ATTTCATGTGCTTATTTGTCATTTATATATATTTTTTAAAATAAAAAGTATTTTTTTATTCTTTTACCCATTTTTCATGGAGTTTTTAGTGGACTTTTTTACAAAATTTTCAGAATTCTTTGTATATTATGAAAACAAGTTTTTTAACAGATGCATGGTTATCAAATATTTTCTTCCCATCTCTGGTTTACTTTTCATTCTCTCCACAGTGTCTGTTGAAGAGCAGACTTCATAATTTTAATAAAGTCTAATTTATCAATTTGCTATTTTATGGACTTGCTTAAACTTGGGTCACAATAGTTTTTCCAAAAGATCAATAATAGCTCTATGGTTTGCATTTAGGAATATGGTGCATTGCACTTAACTTTTGTGAATGATATAAAGTACATATTGAAGTTCATATTATACATATGGGCAAATAACTGTTCCAGCACTACTTGTTGAAAAACTATCTTTTCTCAACTGAATTACCTTTTCCAAAAAATTAGTAGTCCATACATGTATACTTGTATTTGAAGTGAAAATATCTT
>NW_006299715.1:1352085-1374166 GCF_000327345.1 Myotis davidii
TACAACTGTGGATTGAACTACTTCTCCCTTCATTTTATTACTGTTAGCTTTATGTACATGAGACTTTATTATTAGCTACATAAACATTTAAGACTGTTATTGTTGAACTGATCCTTATGAAATTTCATGATGAAATAACCTTGTTTAACCCAGCATTATTCTTTACCCTAAAATCTTCTTGCAGGGCAAATATGTAACTTTTAATTCTTTCACTTTTAATGTGTTTGTTGCTTTATATTTAAATTTTGTTTTTTATAAACAGCATGTAGTTGAGTAGTTGTGTCTTTTTTATTCAATCTGAAAGAAAATGAGTTAGTTAAAATGAGATACTTGTGTTTGACTATGTGTATCAATGTGATTATTGATCTGAGAAACTAAATGTATTATCTTGTTATGTGCTTTCTATTTACCCCATCTTTTCTCTGTTCACTTTTTTTATTTTCTGCTTTTTTCTATTAATTCAATAGTTTCATAATTTAATTTTATCTATGTTGTCTTATTAACAATACTAACTCTTTCTTTTCTCATTTGAATGGTTTATTTGGTTTTGCATCTTTAATTTATTTTCTCCCTTCAAGTGATATTATGCTACTTAACAGTATAAGAACCTTACAATATCATACTAAACTTTCCCCAGTGTTTGTTTAATTGTTGCTATACTGTTTCCTTGCAGTTTTTATCTCTGGAAGTTCACTTTGGGTTTTTTTTTTTATATGTCTCATGGTACTACACTTATCTTTTTAAACATATAGAAAATATTTATGCTAACTTTTTATGTCCTTGTCTGCTAATATTTGATTTTCACCTATGTCACATCTAGAACAGTTTTTAATCATATTTTCTTTTCATTATGATTTTCCTACTTATTGTATATTCATTAATCTTTAAACAAGTGCCAGACATTGAGAGTTTCACCTGTTATGGTGATGACTATTCTGAGTTTATAAGAAAACACTTGATCACTGTTGCTGGACGCAATGAAGTTTCTTATAAACAGTTTGATCTTTTCTAGTTATTTTAAAATTTACCAGCAATGATCAGAACAGTTCTCATTCCCTATTGGGCCGATTGTTACTTACGACTGAGGCAAGACCCTTTGTATGAAATCCTTTTTTAAAGAAAATTCTAATGCCCCAAGTATCAGGAAGATTTCCTAGGCTGGTTGGTAAGAATAGTTACTATATATGGTCCCCTAATCCCTTCAGATGTTTTTTTCTTTCCTTTAGCCTTGGAGAGTTTTTTCACATGCATGTGCTCATCTGCTGATTATGAAGAAATATGTTCAGCGTTTTCTCCTGTGCAGCTCTGAGTACTTCATAATGTGAATTCTAGCTGTCAGTGTCTCCCCAGACGTTCTAATCAATCTCCATAATTCATAGAAATTGCAAAGGACCTGCATCCTGTGCTGCATCCTGCAAGCCCACAAGGCAAGGAGACTAGAAACAGTGGGCTCACTGCTTTGTGTCTGAGCTCTCAGGACCACTGTCATTTCTGAGTTGAGGCCCAGTGTCATGTACACCAGACTGGAAGGGAGTTTAGAAAAGATATACACACACATTGGTACTTAAAATACACTAAGAATGTTGCTAGGTCAGTATTTTAGGAAGTTGCACAATACAACTCCCTTTCCCAAATTACTTATAGTGGTCACTCCCTGTATTGAAATTTCGATGTAGAAGCATACCCAGGCATCATTTTAGGCAAAGACCTCCTGAATTTTCTTTAATGTGTCCTAAAAGGTGTCTTGTGCCTTAAGTCACACCATTAATGGGCTTGTTTATGACAAATACTATGAATTTATATTTCACCCCAAGGCCTCAGAGTGTTTTTTGCAAAAAGATAAATATTCTGTGACATTTTGACCAACCTTTGGAGCTTCCTAGCTTAATACAATGGAAACAAAACTCTCTACATGTGTCAAGATCTAGGCTGTGGCTTCTGCCTCCTTATGAGAGAGTTGCTCTCAAGTTTTACTTTTCTTTCTATGTCAGTTTTGTTTTCTTAAGTTCAGACATTCAACAACCAGAGGTTAATTCAACAGAAGAAAATTGGACGATTGCCAAGGACTATTACATCTGTTTGTTTCTATGATTATTTCTGTTTTGACCTATTTCTTGACAAGCCTAAATTGGAAATAAAATGATAAATATACCTCCTGAGTGAGGATCGAAGTACACCCAGGGGATTAAGTGACCCTTAAGGGTTTATGAATTGCTTCCACTGGCTGAGTGACTTAAGGGGGTGTTTGTGATCTAGGAACTCTCTTCCCAAAATAAAGTGAGCAGTTTCAGCAATTTAACTGTAGTAAATAACTGATATAATCTGAAGAATTCTATGTCTTTAATACTGATATGAAAATTCTTGGTCTTAAGAGGAATGAAAAGGGAGTAAAGGAAAAAAGAGTCTCAATGGTATTGAGTTTCAATGGTATTGAGAGAAGATAAAGATAAGTAATGGTCAAGGAATAACTTAAATGGAAACAATCAGTGAGGCAATAATAGCAATAGGAGTAACAATAAGAGCATGTTAATATCAATTGTTGTTTCACAAAACATCTACATATAGTATATAATTAGAGTTGATTCTCAACTCTAAAGATAAATATTGTTCTCATCTACATATTATTCTCATCTACAGAAACTTGGGTGGGGTTGAAAGAGATATATGAAATGAATTGTTAAATTACCTAGCATATCCCAGGCAAGTCAATTTGAGTAAGTACTTTTCTGAATCTCAGTTTGTTCATGGCAAATAGAAAAGACATATAATTCATAAATGTGTTATGAGAACTATAGTGTTAATATATATGAAACTTCCAAACCACATATTTTATGTCTAATATATTCCCAAACACCATTTAAAAGCAATTGTCCATTGGCACTGACATAATAAAATTTGTTAATCCAGCTTTTATGATTTAAGAGATTATCTAATATTTACTTAACCACATATTCTCTTCTACAAAATAATTAACATTATAATTAACTTCAATTTTCATTATATTTGTATTTTTCAGCTAGCAAAATAATTTAACAAGCAGCAAAAGTAAAGTTAAAAAAGATATGGGGTCCAGTAAGGAATAATTACAGTTCTTTGCAGTACTCTATACAGAATATCCTTAAGATAATAAGTAAATAATATGAAAATCAATATCTGTTGAGTTATTTCTATATGCCAGGTGCTATTTTAAGAGTTTTGCTTTACCCTGGCTGAGTAGCTCAGTTTGTTAGTGTCATCCCAATACGCCAAGGTTGTGGTTTCGATCCCTGATCAGGGAACATAGAAGAATCAACCAACAAAGATTTAATAAGTGGAACAACAAAAAAACTCTCATAAATAAAAATATTTTTTAAAACTTTTGTTTGCCTTCTCCAATTGATATTTACCATATATTTATGAAGTTAAATACTATTATTACTATTTTGCAAATGAGATCATTGAGGCATGGTCTACTGAGTAGATGAATTATAACTTGAATACAAATTTGAGGGACCAGCACAAACATGTGCTTACTCAATATTCTACACAAATTTCAATAATAATAACAGTAACAACAGAAATAATATTGAAAAGTATTGACATGTTGCGTACACACTAGATACCTTTTGTTTTCTATAAGTATTTGATATCTGCATGTACTACCCAACTCAGGATATTCAACATTACTAATTGGCAAGTTAGCTTGCTTTTATTTTTCCCCATTTTAAATAATGCTACAATAAACAGCTTTGCATATAATCTCCCCTTCCCTTAATCAATGGGTTATTTCCATAAGATTGATTAAGACACAAAGAAATTCCAAGTCAACGGATATACATAAGAATCTTAATGCACATAGACACATTTCTTTGGCAGTATTTCCTCCCAACACCATTATGAGTCATCACACGATTCCTAACAGAGGAGTTTATTGCCTTGGGTGGTCATGGTTTGCCCTTTGGGCCATACACATACTTATATGCCCACACACCATCAACTCTTATCTCCATTTTAAGTGGAAATTATAGTGATGTTTGCCTCCTTTTGGTTATAGTTCAAGGTAAAGAAAAAGTAAATTGAGGTGTATGAGTTATTGATTGGAAACAGGGTATCATTTGTCAAAGCAGTCATCGGCCTGAAATATCAGCAACTGTACAAACACATAGGCCCTATCACGAATTTTCTGCTCATGTTCTGTTTTGGAAACACAAAGGCTTATTGATTGCATTCTCAAATTAAAACTCAGCTGGATGGTTGCAAACCCACCATTGCCTATAATACATTTATTTTTGAGACTTGTTTAACTATAGCAGCTGAGGAAATCAATGTGTGGGGTCCAGCTAGACTGACCTTTAACAAACAAATAACCTTTTACTTCTTTTTTTCCCCTCCACTTCTCATGAAATTTCAGTCCTGCTCTTCTATGGTCTCATGATCTCATGGTATTTAGAAAACTCCACAAAAGCTGGATTAGGTACTTTGAGGTAAAGATGGCTTGATTGAGACAAAGGGAGTAGGGACATTTGTACAGGTTGTATTTCTTTTCAGTGTTTTTTAAACAATATTTTTGAGGTCACCTTATGGTGGTATCATGAGTGTGTGCATATGTCTAAACACATCAAATTGCACAGGTTGTAATTAGTGGTCCAGGACACAGAACATCTATGAACTAATAGCTAATGCATCTGGATGCATCATTATGCATATATATTTTCCTCTGCCATTTTTCCAGGAGGTTGCCTCTGATGAAGTTAAATATGGTACTTCAGGAACAAATATCAAATAAAAAATGAGAAGACTCTCATGTGATATAAAAGTGTATGTACATAGAACTCATCAAAGATGCTCAAGCTTCTCCAAGAAGAAACACATGCTGTATCGGTCATGTAAACAGCTATTTCACATGGGAGCTGTGTGTTTCATGCCTCTGAGAAACATCTCCGTGTCTGTAAAGATCTTCATTCATTGGCTGAGTCCCCTAATGAAGACTTCTGAGGATGGAAATAGATGGCAGAAGGTGAGAACCATACCACAGCAGTGTCATAGGGACAGAACATATGATGGCTGAAAAGAGCTTACTTTGGCCTTACTCATTGTATATTTTTTGGATCAGTCTTATTGAGTTTATAAATTGATATATGAAGAACTGCACATAATTAAGATCTACAATTTGATGAATTTGGACATACACAAATACCGGTGACCCCATCACCACAATCAAGACAACAGACATGGCCAACACCTCTCAGTTTCCTGTGTCCCTTTTTGTGTTCGTTAATGTGTATGTTATGAACACTCAACATGAGATCTACCCTTCTAACAAATTTCATTTGAAGTGTGCACTACTACGTAGTTACTTACAGAAACCATGTTGTACAACAGATTTCTAGAACTTATTCATTCCTACTCTCAATTATTTATTCATTTATTTACTACACAGATATTGAGAACTGAGCCCCAGTTGGTGATTTGTTGTCCATATACTCAGACACCAACTGCAGGAGCGGAAATAAGAATGAGTAAGAACAATTCACAGAGCTCAGTTCTGGGTTGAGGCAGTGCCCACATGCTGCAGAAGATTCTAGATTAAAGTGACCACAGATAACAGAGCTGAAAAGTGTCTCCTAGCCACAGAGACAAGATGCACTGAACTTAATCTTGAGAACCATGTAGACACTGGATTTGCTGAGAAGATGGAGTAACAAGGTCAAGCACCGGTTTGCCAGGGGTTCTTGCTGGCAGAATGGGCACATGAACTGTATAGATGTGGAAAGTTTTCTATGCCAGTAGGAGTTTTGAACACTTTTTTTCCATTTCTTGGAGCAGAAAAGCATGTTTTACTTTTTTTTTTTCTTTTAAATCTATTTTCAAATAGCAACCAATCTTATGGACCTTCATTTCACTCAAAAGAAAATCCAATTAAAAATGCTTATAAGACATGGCATGCTTTTCTTCCATATCCCTCTCATCTCTTACTGGGTTACCCTCTCATTCACACTAAGCCATCCGCAGGATTTCATAATTGTTCCTTAAACACTAGGTCGCCTCCTGTCTCAGGGTCCTTTCTCTGGTACTGCCCTGGCCTGGAAATCTCATTGCCCCAAGTCCCCACCTGCTCATTCCCTTTCTGTGAACCTTTGCTGTAGCCTCTCCAGCTGTTGCTGACCACTCTGTTTAATTTGGAATGATACCTCTAACCCAGAAGCTGTTTCCCCTTTTCCAGCTTGACTTTTTTTTAAAATAAATGTTTATTGTTCAGATTATTACAGTTCCTCTTTTTCCCCTCATAGTTCCCCTCCACCCAGTTCCCACCCCACCCTCTGCCCTTTCCTCTCTCCCCCTGTCCTCATCCATGGATGTAGGATTTTTGTCCAGCCTCTTCCCGCACCCCCACACCCCTTTAATCTTCAACATAGGACTTATTACTGTCAGAGATATTACTCATTTTCTTCATTTACCTGCTAGTCTTCTGACCCCTCCATTTAAATGTAAGTTGAATAGAGGCAGATAGTTCCAACCACTAGACTTAGAAAACCTGTTGTTTCCATGAGTTCCTGCTCAGTCCATTCTTCAGTGGTGAGCATGTGCCCTCTGATTGCCAGGACAATCACCTGCTCCAGTGCCCAGGGATGTTTGCTAACTCTATCCATACATTCTCTGTTGTCCTGTCAAGACCGACAGCCTGATACACCAATTCCAGGTTTGTCAATGTTACCTTCTTTCTTTGTGTGGTTCTGAAACACAAGGGAGTGGGTTTGAAACCAACAGCTTACTTGTGGGATACTAATCTGCTACAATGAAATTCCTTTATATTGGGAAGAAGAAAAACTCTGTACTGGAAAGTGGAACTTTGATCAAGTGGGGCAAAGGAAACAATTGGAAAGACCACATTTTCTAGAGTGAATAGTCCCAGGCTAAGGAGTCAAGATGCACTGATTCAGTAGCTTTAACCTAAGTTACATGGACTTGGATATGTCACTTTGGTGTCATTATGACAGAATATAAACAACGTAATTGCCTGCTCTCCTCTACACATTGATGGAGATATCACCAGAAGTATGAACCCTGATAGACACATGTTGGAGGACATCTTCCCAATCTCCCAACTCTTCACACCATTAGCTCCATCCTAAAATCCTCTCCCCTGGTCATCATGCCCCTTCCTTGGTAAGATCAAGGATGCATCCCCACCTATAGCTCTTTCTTAGTCTGGTTTCCAAGAGAAAAAGCAACAAACTCCCCAACAAACTGACATCAGAAAAATAACAGTGTCCCTCCCACAAACTCAGTGGCAGATAATATAGTGTTCATAGAATCATATAACAGAAACCCAGTGCAAGTAGCAACTGCTCTTTCCAAGAGTACCAGTGTCTCTTGTCAAGTTAAACTTATAAAACAATGTTAAGGAAAACTACAAGAAACACACGAGGTACTGTCTTAAATAGAAGGGCAGTTTTCAAACATGAACGCCAAAGAATGACATTAATGTGCAAGCCTCACCTCACCCAATTTTAAATTTTAACATCCTGTTTTCTTTAAAACCAAGCAATCACTGCACATTCTGAGATTGGCACCAATACCAAAAAAAGCAAATCCACATATCCATTAAGGTTAATGTGTTTATTTGTACAACTAAAGGTGTGTGGCCAAATATCACAATGTTCAGCATGGAATGCTATGGTTTTTAACGTGAAATATAAATTTTATTTTATTTTTAATGGCAGCAGTTCAAAGGAAACAAGCATTTTACTTCCCTCCCCCCACCAAAGATTCGTTTGTAAATTTGGGGAATGAATTGTTCCACTGTCCCTGTTCACATTACTGTTTTAGTTTTTTGGAATAGCCTAGAGCCTGTTTTTGCTCTGGTGGTCAGAACTGCCTAGGTTCTGCGCTACATGAAGTAGGTAAAACTTTAGCTTTGCAGGAGGCATAGAATGTGACACAGGTGATGTGACTGCAGACACAGAGCTTGCTTTTCAGGGCCGGTTAATGGGAAATGCTTTATAAAGGACACTATTATTTGCCTCTAACGATGACCCTTTCCTTCACCAAATGAAGAAACAGTCCTGCCGAACACTCAGAGGTTTTGTTAAATGGTCCATTTTTCTTTACATTTCTCTTACATTTGTCATCAGGTCTTTCACAATGTAGAGGGAAGAAAAAAGAGGCATGCGGCCATTCGAATTGAAATTTCAAATTATGGGATATTGGAGGGTATACTGGGTAACAGCATGTTCTTTCCAATTACAAAGAGTTAATTATGCTTTTTAAGAGGAAACTGACATTTGTTTAGTGCCTACCATGTGTTCAGTGGTTTCCATTTTAAATTTGTTATTTTTCTCAATCCCTATAAGACACATATCCCCCCCTCACATGAGGAAAAATCAGAGATGCTAAGCAAATTTGCCTAGAATCACATAATATTATAACATGGGAATTAAGAGCAAAAACTACATCATCGGAATACCTGGCTTCAAATCTCACCTCCATCAATTGCTGATGGGATGTAAATTGCAGTCTTACCGCATAAAAATATTGATAAGTTATAATTTATAACAAAATGAAAATATGATGCACAAAACTTTAAAATATACTTTAAGGCATAAAAGAAAAGGTTTGATAAACAAGATATATGAGAGTTTAAAACCTAAAACAAACAAAGCAAATCTTATCATTTGCTACAACTAGAGGGTATTATGCTAAGTGAAATAAGTTAGACAGGAAGGCAAATACTACACGATTTCACCTAAATGCAAAATCCATAGAACAACAACAGCAAAAAGAAAAATAAACAAACCGACTCATATATACAGAGAACAAAATAATAGCTGCCAAATGAGAGAGGAGTTGAGAGGCTGAATGAAAAAGATGAAAGGATTAAAAGATACAAATTAGTAGTTGAAGAATAGTCATGGGAATGTAAAGGTCAGGATAGGGAATATAGTCAATAATATTGTAATAACTATGTATGGTGCCAGATGTGTAATAGGCTTATCAGGAGATCACTTTGTAAATTATATAAATGTTTAACCACTATGCTATACACCTGAAACTAATATGAAAGACATTGGATGCCAACTGTAATTTACAAATTAATAAATAAAATAAAACCTTAATGAAAAATAAAGAAATGTATTATTAGGTTAGTATATGGAATAAGATAAATTATCAGTGAATGTAATTATTTTTATCTCATTAGTTAAAATAATAATTTTAAAGATTAAAAAAAGAAAGTATCATGTTATTCTAAGATATTAGCAAAAAATAGTAAATTATATTTAGCATTGGAGACACAGGCACTTTTAATAAAATTATAATATAATTTTCTCAGAGAGTAGGTTTCTATATATTCTTATAGATTCACACTATCAGAACATGAAATATCTAAGTATTAATCTTGAAGAAATAATTGATGTTATGGATTGAGTTACACACCCCCCCAATAAAATTCATATGAGAGGGCATCAGCTTTACTCAGTCTACCAATTTAAATGTTAATCATACCCCAAACAGGCTCACAAACAAAACTGAAATAATGTGTGAACAAATAAAATATTTGGGCACCCATGGGCCACACATCTTGATCCACAAAATTTACAATTAGACATACATTATAGTATTTACTCTACCTGTGTTTCATATGTGGCTAGTTTCTATTGTGTCTTCAAGTCTGTTGATCTTTTCTTCGTGTGTCTAAACTGCTATTCATTCTACTCAGTGTGTTTTTAATGTCAGGTACCATATACTTAATCTTCACAGTTTTTCCTGAGTCTTTTTTGTATATTCTACATTTTAAAATTTTTTTAATATATTTTATTGACTTTTTACAGAGAGGAAGGGGGATGAATAGAGAGTCAGAAACATCAATGAGAGAGGAACATCCATCAGCTGCCTCCTGCACACTCCCCACTGGGGATGTACCCGCAACCAAGGTACATGCCATTGACCGGAATCAAACCTGGGACCCTTGAGTCCGCAGGCCAACGCTCTATCCGCTGAGCCAAACCGGTCAGGGCTGTATATTCTATTTTTAAAAGCATGATCGTGTTTCTTAATATTTAAAGTATCTATTTAAATATCTAGAACATATTATAATATGTTTTGTAAAGTTCTTAATTCTATAATTTCTGTCATTTCAATATCTGTTTGTACTGAAAACTGTTTCTCTAGTGTAGTGGGTCATATTTTCCTGCCTTTTCCTAATCTATTGACTTTGGATTGAATCCTGCAGTTTGTGAATGTTATATTCTTGATTGCTAGATTTTATTTGATTTCTTTAGAGAGTATTGGGTTGCATCTGAGAAGTAGTTTAGCTACTTTTGTGTTAGATTAATAATTTTGAGGACATTTTTATTTTTAAAGTGAAAGGGACTGACTATGCTTTATTTTTCAGAGAGATCCTAATTTTTCTAAATTACTATTTATTTAAATTATTTGATTCCCATACACTATTAAATTGAGATTTGATATAGTGTATTTATTGAATAAATATTATGTATGATAACAATTTCCTGAAAAATGATTTCTTACATTCAATTGAAGTTATTTTTATTACAGTCCTTGCCAAAGCTTTAGAGAAGAATGTAAATGAAGATTTCATTTAATACTTGGCAAATTAGTTTTGTTAAACAAACCTTTTAATATACCATACAGGCCCTAGAAAATGAACATTACTCTCATGCCTCTGCCACAGAGGGTGATTTTATGATGAAATAAATGTCGAACATTAGAATAAGTCAAAATAAGCACTGAGCTTTAAAAGCTAAGCTATAAAGATCATTTTTTTTGGGGAGGGGGGGCCGGGGGGGAAGGTAGTGAGTTTGGAGTAGAATTTATCCTGGAAAAAGCTCTCTTTACTCCAAGGACACATCTTCACTCTTGTGTGTACAAACTCCTGTGTACTCAACAAGGTACTTCCAGAGGGATTCCTCATAACATTCAACTCTGTGTGATGTCTGAAAACTATTTAGTTTACAGTTATTGAGTAATGTTTTTTTCTTATTATTTTTTCTTCTCTGCCACATGGGGTTTTACTCTCTCCATCAGCAATTTTGTATTCAATGAAAAATTCAAGAAGTCCCCTGTAAAGAGATCTGCGACTGCTTCTCTGTACATCTCCCTTCTCTGGGGCACTCAGCCCACATGGTCTAGCTTCCCTGGCCTCCCCTACTATTGTCTCTCCCTCTTCCACTCAGTGCGATTGCTGGTCTGTTTGGCATCCCCTGCCTTCCCTCATTAGCTCCAGTCAGAGAGCTGGGCAATCACTGGGCTCACCCTGTTTGTTTTATTTTATTTCTGGGCATCGGTTTTTGCTGTGCATTGTCCAACATGTTAAAATAGTTTTATATTTTGTTCATTACTTTTTAGTTTATACTGCAGGAGGGTAATTTCAGACTATTTCATTCCATTATGGCCAGAGGCAGAAGTTTAAAATGCATTCTGCATTCTATTTTCCACCTTAAATTATGATCAGTCATGTTTTACAATATACCTTCTTAGTGATTCTGCAATAGATTAAATGCCATAAGACACTCAAAATGCCAACATGTGAAAATGCTCCTAGATTTAATTTTAATTGTGCCCCATAACTTCAGGAAGAAATTAAAGTCCAAAAATTAAAAATTAACTAACTGCAGGTTAAACTCCAAAAGAATTAATGTTTAAAATAAAATTCTCCTTTGTGAATTAAAGTTCAAGGAATTGAAAGACTAAAATACACCCTTCCCAACTTCTTATTTGGCTCATTTTCAACAATACACTCTTGATGCCTGGTTGAGTAAGGATTCATTTTGTGGCAACCAGAGCCTCTCTCTCTCTCTCTCTCTCTCTCTCTCTCTCTCTCTCTCTCTCTCTCTCTCTCTTTATATTTCCATGGTAAATTTTATGTTTTGCTCATTCAATAGACAGTCTAAATAGAATTCACGGCATTATAGCACTGACCTTCAGAGAATGTCATTTGAATTATTACTATCTTCTTGCAAGTTTTAGAAATGTACAATAGTGGTAGCCCAAGTCAGCAAGTATTTTAAATGATTTTGCCTCCTACCTATTATGCATTTATAAATATAACTATATCTATATTTGAAACTATGTATATGTTTATTCCTCTTATTTTCCATTTCTCCTTTTATCCTTGAAAATAATTGCCAATCTATGAATTTTTCCTAGTGCTATTATGTCCATTCTTTTCTATTTAGGCTTTTTAAGTTCTTTGGCCCCTGAACTTCCTCTTATGTGCCTACCTGCAGTGTCTTTTACAATGGAATTTGTTCTAACCATGTTTTGCTCCTTCCAACAAGAAGGCATTATTTAATCTAGAGCTAATTTGAGACCAAGTGTCTTGGATAAACCTGTGGACAGGGTTAGATTCAGCTTTTGTGGGGTCTCACATTTGCACAATTTGCAGCATCTTCTTACAAAAGAAAAACAATATAAAATTTCATTTTAAAGCCATTATAATCTCAGCTCCTGCTCCGGTGCTCAATGCTTTTGTATGAGTCAGCATAGAGACTGCAGGGATATTGCTGGGATCCTGGTCTATGCCAGGATGGCAAATAATCTCATAACCAACCCTTCACAAAATATGCTTGTGATTCACATACAAATACCCTACTCAATTCAAATTGTATCTCCACTTAAATTTCCTGAAGTTGGGTTCCCAAAATATCTACAATAACTCCCACCCAGCACATCTATTGGGGAAGAAAAAGGGAGGGCAAGTCAGAGTGTAAATAAATAAAGGTCATAACTGATTGGGATTAAATATCTGATGGTTGTCAATCTTACAAAACATATGACCGTATAAACACATTGCTGCAAAGCTTCAGAAAGCTTTGGAAGGAAACTACATTAGAGGGACCCTGAGGTCTATACTTGTTTACTTTCACCATAAATCCTCTTAACGGAGAAATGTTGACATCCAACCAGGTTAGCTCCTGGCCCTAGAAGAATAAAATGTAGAGTCTTTACTTGTAAGATAATATTGCATGACTGCTCTTGGTACTAACCATCAAAAATTGGGCCCCACTACCTTTGTGTAGATCATGGGTAACCCATGTGCCTATCATTTGAAAGCAGATAATCTTGTTCTCTCCTAGAATAACTAAAAGTCCAAGAAGACTCTCTCTCTCATGGTAAAGTGTGCTCCTTGGCCAACCCTACTCAGAAAAGGCTGCATTTCCGTAGCTCTAGATCAAATCACATAAATTTAGTTCACCTCTCTGCTGAGGCCCGTTGCAGCTTTACCTGAATTTGTGAATGAGCTCCATTGAGCAAGAGTGGGCTGTGGCCACTACTGAAGGTGGTATATGGCTGAGATTTCTACAACCTGTGACATACTAAGGCCAAAGCTTTTGCAATGTGTGGTCAGGGCTTACCAACTCTCCATGCTTTCTACCAATGAGCCTGTAACCGTAGCTTGCCTGAGATCTTCACCTTTGCTGAGGCTGCTGTGTGCAGTATTTTCTCACCAGACCATGGTCTCCACAGCTTTGTTGAAGAGCCCACACTTCTTTTCCATTGCTGATCTTAGTGGCTTCCATTTTTCTGTGGCCCACACCTTTTCTGGGGATCACTTTTACATAAAATAAGCAAGGTCCAAGCCCCTATTGCATAAGGACTTGTATATATGGTGGTAATTCTATAAAGTATACTGCTTGCCTATGCACTAAATTGTCCTAAATTGCAGAGACCAATTAAGTTTAAAATCCCATGTGCTCTAAAGTCTAAGCCAGATGCTCAGGTGGCTGTGGTTAAAATCCAATTAAAAATATAGGCTCATAGCCTACCCTAGCATATGGCTGTATAAATCATGAAGCTTAAAATGCCATATCCACACAATGGACCCAACACTAGGCATGTTGAACCCACCAAAATGTTTCCTTTGTCCTATTTTTAAACTAAATATCTGTTGTACAGACAAATCCTAGTGTTACAATATTAATATTAGATCCATATGCCAAGGTTGTAATCTTTGTTCTGCCATTTACTAGTTATATGACTTCAGGCAACTTAATGTCCCTTCTTTTTGCTTTAAGTTCCTCATCATTAAAATGAAGATAACACTATGATATGGTAACACTGTATGATAGCATATGATAATGCTATGATATAATAATATAGAGTTGTTATAAATGAATTCATATTTGTAATGCACATAACAAGTGTTTTATAAGTGTTTGTTAAGCATACATACATGCACCCATACATATATTAATTAGTTAATCAGACACAGCTTATTTATCAGAGTCCACAGCCTATACATGCATTAAAATGAACTCAACCTCCAAACTCCAGTTTCTTTGCTGTTATCACCTGCACCAGAGAGGGGGAGCTTTTATGTTAAACATTCTGCCTAAAACACCTTCTCCAATGCTTCTGGCCCATGCTCTATGTCTTGGGGTTTGAAGATGCTCAGTGACTGGCATCCCATTTTCTTTTCTTAGTTCTGAACAAATGGAGAAATAAGATAAAGTAGGGCATATGAGGCTAAAATACCAACTTTATTGCTGATAAAGCTAATATTAATGAACTCGGTTTGTATTTGTTGACCTATTGGCTTTCTAATAGAACCTCAAATAATTTCAGCAACTTGCCTGTTCAGCATGGCCATTTCAATCTAGAAAAGGTCTCTTTATATGTAGTGTGTGTGTGTGTGTGTGTGTGTGTGTGTGTGTTCCTTTCTGTAAAACTTATAACAAGAAGAAGTAGAATAGAATACATATACTTGCAGGTACCATTCACCCAAAAATAATGAAAGAAAAAATGACTATTTTTTCTCCAAGTTCTTCTTCCAAACTCACCAACCATGTAACTCCTCAGTAATGGGAAAGAAATGTGGGAATGGGAAGAGATCAGAGGTATCGGGCTAACAGATGGTCAGTCAGCCATTGTCATGAAATACTGGATTACAAAACACATCCAAATACAGTGGCTAAATGCAACACTCTTTATTCTTACCAATATGAAACTCAGATGAGGATTGGGTGATCTAGCTGCTTTGCCTCAACTTACAGGTTTGCTGTGCTGATTGGGGTGACTCTACCAAACTTGCATTTACTCTGGGGCCCTGGCTGAAGTGAGCAAAAAGACAAGAAAATTCTCCTCAAGGTGATGACAGAAGCACAGATGAGAAAGAGAGAGGAAACACACACAGGGCCTCAAGACCTATACTCAGATCCAGCACATCTACCCACATGCCTTCTGACAAAGTCACATGGCAAAGCCCAGCATCAAGAGGGAGGTGTACACTCCACACACAATGGGACCACAAAAATGGAGGAAGGCAGAGAAAAGTGAAAAGTAGGCAGCTGTGATTCAACCCACCTCAAGTACCTAACCCAACTGTCTGGTAGGTTAAGCAAGATTCCTAATGTCATTCTCTATATTAAATACTGCTAATGGCACACACACACACACACACACACACACATACACACACAATTTGAGAACCTGCTCCAAACAACCAAAAGGATAAAAACAAATAAACAAACATTGGCATCATTGCTTGAATTAATGATGGTAGATACTCAATTTTTTGATGAATGAAAAATGAATGAATGATGAATAGTTTTATGCCTTGAATGTTACTTAAACTCATTGAGTTCCATGTTTAAAACATAACTATGAATAATTTGGCTATTAAAATGGTCATAAAGAATCTCATTATTAGTAATTCAGGAGATTGTGCATTGATCTTCATAGGTGTTTTCAAAAGCATTTTGGAGTTATTATTATTATTTCTCTGGTATCTCAATCCTTGCCTTTGTTTTTCAAGATTTCTTTTCCTGTACTAAATCATTCAATTTTTCACTTTTAAAAATACTCTCTGGACTTGTGTTACTTTAAAGCTTTCCCTTACTCCTGAATCTTTTTTTAGGACTCTGAAATTTAATGATACAGATTTTAAATGAGAAAAGTGATAAAAAACACAAGACCTTAGAGCTCTAGATCCTTGCTTTTAAGAAGATGGAGATTATATCTTGATTTCATGTTACTGTAGTTTATTTTTTAAATTAAATAAAATGAAAGATCTGTTATAACCTAAAAGGATAAGATCAATATTTTGACAGTATGCATGTCAACTGAGGTTGAAGATTGACTTACAAGTTCCATATATTTAATATATTTGTACATATGTTATAAAACTACAGAGCAATTTTGAGCAAACTTAAAAATACATGAATACATATGAATGTAAATGACATCGAAATACCTGGGTGGAGGCTCAGCACAGCTTTAAGTAGTTGGATTATTAAGCATTTATTGGGCCTGTACTACATTCACAAAGTCGGGCTAATCCCCGTGACATATCACACTATAATGGACTTTGCAGTGGACTCTACTACTTACTGCCTGTGTCAGTCCAGTTTGCTGAGCCTCAGTTACCTCACTGAGAAAGAAGAGGTGTCCATTTTGTTTGATTGCTTTGGTTTAGCAGTGGTTCTCAACCTTCTGGACCTTTAAATACAGTTCCTCATGTTGTGACCCAACCATAAAATTATTTTCCTTGCTACTTCATAATTGTAATGTTGCTACTGTTATGAATCATAATGTAAATATCTCATATGCAGGATGGTCTTAGGCGACCCCTGTGAAAGGGTCGTTCGACCGCTAAAGGGGTCGCGACCCACAGGTTGAGAACCTATGGTTTAAAGCAAAGTCACTAATAAGCAACTCTCAATAGCACAATATTTCTCACCGTCCCAACTTACATTTGAAGAAACCGAGAAACTGAATATAAGGTCATCATGTAAATAAAACCCTGGAGGAAGGAGACTAGATGTGTAAACACAGGTTCTGGAGTCTGCCCTGGTTCAAATCAAAACTCTGCCACTTATTAGATCTGAGAAAACGGTGCAAGAAAATATTCTACCCCATGGAAATGTGAGGAATGGAAAAGAAACTCAAGCTTAGGACAGTGACTGGCACCCTTGCTGTGCTCAGTACATGTGACTATAATTGGGAAGGGACCCCCTTGGCTTCCATGCTCTCCATAGCCCATGCTCTTTCCAGACATACTGAGGGTCTGCATGCAGGATGATTAAATAAAATTACATTTTGCATTTATGTCCACAGTGGGGGTGAGTAGTAAGTACTCAACAAACTTGTATTTACATGTTAAATAAATAGATGAGCTTTTAGTCTTTAGGAACTTCAGTTGGGAAATACAAACACCTACTTCCATCCACTCTTTAAATTTTAATTCCTTCAAGTCACAGTAATATTCGCATTCAGCCTGTGATCAAAACAGGAAACGCTGCCCTACTGTTTAAGAGTCCGCCAGTACCTCATTGGTATCAGGATTTCCTAACCAGATCACACATCTTGTTCACTAGCCTTGATTTTGATCTAAACATTTTTAAACTGAAAATAATCTAATAACAAGTAGAAAATGACTTCACAGTTTGGACAACCATTACCCAAATCACTTAAACCAACAACTATTTTGTCAGAAGTTAGCACAGGATGGTATGATAGATGCTGGGCTTTAGCAAAACTAAAGCAGACTGGTATCTTTCTCTTGAGATAGAGAGAAGACGGGGTGGTGGTGGTTTGACAGAGGAAGAAACATGGATAAGAAGAGTGGCTCAATTTCAACATGAAATACCCAAGGTGTTCACACATAAGCCAAGGTTTTGTCAGCACCTGATAGAAGACAGACCTTCTTAATCTGATAACAACTCGTATTTTTTATTGTATTTATTTTTATCTGATATTTTACTGCCTGTTTTCTTTTTTTATGTTTTTTTTTTTAATGTGAATAAGTGATATAAATGACAGACAGATAGCTTGCACATGTATTTTATACTAATGCCGCTGGAGCTATAAATGTGCATGAATTCACCTGTCTTGTGTTGTAGAGCCAAGGCATTTTCTCGGAGTCCAGATTCCTGCTGGAGTTCTGCTTCCTCTTCCCAATTGAAGCCACACCCACAATAAATCAGACATAAGTTCCAGTCTCAGCTTCTTTAAAATGGATCAGGCTGTAAAGATAGTTTCAAAACAATATGTATATAACATCAAGTTAAATTTTAAAACATGTTTCTGTAGTCTAAATAATACATAATTTATACCATTTAGTCAACTCTCATTTTATGTCATTCCAAAATATTTAGATTAGTTTTCAAAAGAATATTAACCTTCAGGTGTTTGTTCTTGAAATTGTTTTATATTTTGTTGGTAGCTTATTTGTTGGTTGACAGGTTTGTTCATTTTCTGGAATTCTGCAGGGTAACCTCAAAGGTTAACAGCTTGTAAGCTTGATTTCCAGAAGCTCTGGTTAATCGAACACAGATTTTTAGAGAAATTGACAGAAAGAACAACAATGTTCACCTGGTCCAGATAATAGGATCTTGGTTAGGGTCTTGTCATCTACACCATATCACAAGCAGAATTGCTCCTGGTTTATGTGTGAGCCTACAATAAGGCCATTGGTTCTTCTCAGATGACCTGCTCATTTATTCTTATGCTGTAGTCAACATTAATCTATCTCCTTGTGTGCCGGGGTCCAACCCCAGCAGGTCCAGGGGTCCCCAAAATTGTGGACGGAGTCAGCGAAGAAGGAATGACATGGAGACAGTGTTCAGTTGATCAGCAGCCTTGCCAGGATCTCTAGCCACAATCTCCAGCCAAGTTCTGGTCTGGATCTCCAGCGAAGTTCTGGTTAGGATCTCCAGCCAGGTTCTGTGTCCATATTCTCTTGCTAGGTTCTCCAGCCAGGTTCTGTAGCCATGTTCCCTCACTAGGTTCTCCAGCCAGGAGAGGTTTTATTCCCTCCCTAACTTCAGGGGAAAATCTCTACCTGGGGAAACAACCTTTCTCGGAGAGGTGACCTTGGTTAAAACACATAGTGCCGAGAAGGTGAGCAAATACATTAAGAACAGTATGCCATATATGCCAGGTCCCTTGAAACAGCAAGGATGGACCGGCTCCCGGCACTTGTGGGAATCTTAGAGCCCAAAAGCTTGGCCCTTCATCTGTCACCTGTTAATATACCCTTTATTGCTCTGCTCTTCTGACTCCACTGATCTCCTTCTTTGATTCCTTCAGAAATCCCAGTGTAATTTTTTCCCACAGGATGACTCAATATGACTTTTCAGTGCATTTGCAACTCTACTCATATTTACATGCAAATAATTATGCATATTCATAAAACTTGTAAAAACAGGTAGAACTGCTCCAAACAGGTCAGAGAAAAACACAACTGACCATGGGTATCAGCATCCAGATCAAATATTGGGAGCAAAAGACCCTTGGGGACAACCAAGAGAAGCCAGTGGTAAACAAAGTAATGGTTAATCTGCAGAATGAGTCAACTGGACATTTATTGGAGGTTGTATTAGCTTCCTGAGACTTTTCTAAGAAATTAACCAAAACAAGGAGGGCTTAAAAATAGTACACATTTATTCTCTCACAGTTCTGGAGGCCCATCATCTCAGTCTCTGCTGCATCTTCACATCTCACCCTGTCTTCTCTGTGTGTTTCAAATCTTCCTCTGCAAATCTCTTGAAAAGACACTTGACATTGGATTTAGGGCCCTGCTGGATAAACTCACCTCAAGATCTTTCATGTAATCACATCTGCAAAGTTTCTTTTTCCAAATAAGGTCACATTCCTAGGATTCAGGGAATTGATGTGGCCATATCTTTTAAGGGAGCCCTCAGTAGAGGTCTTCTACTATAAAAAGGACTCTTCACATTGTTTAACTCCTCTGTTTAAAACACTTTCAAGGCTCTAACCTTGTTTTCTCTGGTTGATGTTTCACTACCTTTGTTTCTGACCCCCTTTCACATTCTATTGGTCACTTAACACTCCAGCCACTTCTTTCTACTCTCCAAACATCATCGTTGTTCCTATCCCCAGGATATTTGTCCTTGCTCTTCTTTCTACCTGGAATATTCTTCCAGATATTTTCATGTAGCTCTCTTCTTCCCAGCATGTTGATTTCAGCCTAATGTCACCCCTCCTGAAGCCTTCTGTAATGGCGTTGTATCAGGCAGATGCCAACAGAAAACAGATGATACACTCAAAATAGGATAATTTGAGGATTTATTTTTAAGATTATATATAAACAAGATCCCTGTGTAGGGGAACCACAGGAATCATTCAGGATCTTGAAAGAGTAGTTGTTACTGGAAGCCAGAATGAAGTAAAGTTGTGTGAAAAATAAGGTTTATCGTGATTACATAGCCTAGACCAGTGATGGCGAACCTATGACACGCGTGTCAGAGGTGACACGCAAACTCATTATTTTGGTTGATTTTTCTTTGTTAAATGGCATTTAAATATATAAAATAAATATCAAAAATATGATTCTTTGTTTTACTATGGTTGCAAATATCAAAAAATTTTTATATGTGACACGGCACCAGAGTTAAGTTAGGGTTTTTCAAAATGCTGACACACCGAGTTCAAAGATTTGCCATCACTGGCCTAGACGAAGTGAACTTATTATTTACCCCTTTCACCTAAAACTCTGTGTTCTGTCCACCAGTTATGGAAAGAAGTAGAGTTCCTAAAAATTAAAAAAAATAATCATGTAAAATAAAAATTAAAAAGACACTGAAAACTGTCAAAATTTATGAAAAGTCATTTTTTCCTCTGTTACCATATTACTAGTTGAACCCAAGACCTGACCCAATGTTCTATTTCTCAGCTTCCTATGCAAAAGTAATTTTACTGGGAAATTTTACAATATATTGACCTTTTTGAAGCACATATAAAAGAATATTGCTTTTACCTCCTGAATATACCACTAAAAAGCAGAAATCCCGACTCTCACTTGGGAAATCTGGCATTCTGCTAAACTCTGGGGACTAATGAGCAATGATTTGGGCTTAGAAGGCAAACAATACTAATACTAATTGCTAAGCAGCCAAAAGGTAGTAGGTGTACTACAAAAAGGTGAGTTAGTAATAACCTCAGCCGTTCTCATAATTAAAACCAATTCACATTACAGCATGTCTGAGATAGAGGTTTAATAGGACCAAAGACAGGAAGAAAACTGAAGACAAAGAAATCAATGAATATTTGATCAAGAATGCTAATTTTTTGACTAAGAATGCTAAAAGAAAAGTGCAAATTGCTGACTCCTAGTGTTTAGGGCCAGGAAAAGTTTGTCATCATTTGCTTATTTATACATAACCTAATTTTTTTTCCAAATCATATTTAAAGAAACTTAGAGTGCAACAATACATGAGAGAAGTGAGTAAATCTCAGGAGCAATGAGTAGAAAGAAAGTTAAAAGACTTACCCCTTTTCCTCACCCCACCCCAGGCCTTCTCCACACTATTGTCTGTGCCCATGGGATATGCATATATGTATATATGTTCTTTGATTAATATATTCCCTTCCTCCCTCTCCCCAACCCCTCTGAGATAAAAAAAAAAAAAGCCTTATTCAGGCTCATCATAGATTATTTTAATGATGAAAATTTAATTAAGAAAACTCTCCCATTTATAATTGTACTAGTCAGCTCAGGCATCCACATCAAATCCCCAAGGCCTGGTGGCTTAAGCAACAGAAATTATTTCTCAAGGTTCTGAAGGCTGGAAGTATCAGATCAAAGTTATTCTTATGAGAGTTCTCTTCTTGACCTGCAGATGGCTGCTTTGTCCTCACATGGCTTTTCCTCTGAATAGCCACAGAATGAGAAAGAGAGTTATCTCTATTCCTTGTCTTATGGAGTCACAAACCCTATAGAATTAAGGCCCTATCCTTCTGACCTCACTTAACCTTCATTCTTCCTTTAGACCCTGATTCTAAATACAGTTAGACTGAGGTCAGGACTTCAACATATTAATTAGGGTACACAATTTAGTCCAGAGCATTAGATAGATAGATAGATAGATAGATAGATCCTATCTAATAATAGACAAACATGGTAATTGACCATACTTTTGATACACCTCCCATTGGCTAATCAGCACAATATGCAAATTAACCACCAACAAAGATGGCGGCTAATTTGCATACTTCAGGCAAATCCCACTGCATTGCCCCGCCTGGGGCTGGCGGCAGAGGATCCGGAGCCCCCGCCTGCC
Organism: Myotis davidii; assembly: GCF_000327345.1. Classification (NCBI taxonomy): domain Eukaryota; kingdom Metazoa; phylum Chordata; class Mammalia; order Chiroptera; family Vespertilionidae; genus Myotis; species Myotis davidii. The sequence continues at coordinate 1,374,108 of NW_006299715.1, forward strand.
CCAGCGCGGGATCCGGGCCTGCAGTGTGTGGGGCAGGACGGGCGGGGCGGGCCACAGTG
>NW_006299715.1:1374638-1378442 GCF_000327345.1 Myotis davidii
CCCAGCCCGGGATCCAGACCTGTCATGTGTGGGGAGGGTGGGGAGGGTGGCAGCACTATCTGAGCAGCCGCCCGACCTAGCTCGGGATCCGGGCCTGCCATCTGCAACCGGGAGAGATGGGGAAGACACTGCGGGATCGGGCATGCCACCTGCCACCAGGGGAGCAGCCTAAGCCAGCAGGTGGCTATCTCCCGAGGGGTCCCAGACTGTGAGAGGGCACAGGTTAGGCTGAGGGACCCCTCGCCGGTGCACAAATGTTTGTGCACTGGGCTTCTAGTATATATATATATATTTATTGACAGCATTACAGATGTCCTCCATTCTTACCCCCTTTCCCCACCCCATCCCAGACCTTCTCCACACTATTGTCTGTGTCAATGGGCTATGCATATATGTATACATGTTCTTTGGTTAATATATTCCCTTCCTCCCTCTCTCCAACCCCTCTGAGATCTGTCAGTCTGTTCCATGCATCCATCCCTCTGGATTTATTTAATTCATCAGATTATTTTGTTCTTTAGATTCCACATGTGATATTTGTCTTTCTCTGACTGGCTTATTGCATTTAGCATAATAATCTCAATGTCCATCCATGCTGTAAGAAAGGCTAAGGGATCCTTGTTTTTACAGCCATATAGTATTCCATTGTGTAAATGTATCACAACTTTTTTATCCATTCATCTACTGATGGGCCCTTGGGCTGTTTCCAGATCTTAGCTATTGTAAATAAAGCTTCTATGGCAATACTTTTAATATTTAACTGTGAAATGCATCATTATCTGTTAGTCCTGGGGTCCTTGAAAAGTAAGGTAGTCTCTGTCTTTTAAAGTCAGTTTTGCACCCTGACTCCTGACTTCCCAGCTCTGGATTGTGGGTCCTTCCAGTGAGCACCCATGAATCCTTGCTTATACATTAGCTCCTTGTGTCTTCTTTTCTAGAAACTCAATCAACAATAGATTATGAGGTCTCCTGGACTGTGTCTCTGGTGTCCTGCAGTCATCCACTCAGGCAGTCACTTATAATCAAATATGTGTTGACTCCCCTTGTGTGCCAAGGACAGTCACTTGTGTAACATCATCACCATGTCTTCTATATCCCCTGCCCTGCCCTCATGGGGCTTACATTTTGGGGAGTAGGGTGGTGCAAATGAATATTAGTATAAAACAATTAAACTTACAGATAAGAAATATGTTTGCTTGGCAAGTTTGATGACAAATAGTAATGGCGAGTTATTTACAGTAATGACAAAAGAAGTATTTGATGTGAAATGGCATTTTAGCTTAAGTCTAAAGATGAGAAAGCAACTACCCCTGCAAGTTGCTCTTTGTTTACCTCCCCAGAAGAGGAAACAGCATGGACAAGGTCCTAATGTGGGCAACAACTTGGTGCTTTGGAGAAAGAAACCAAAGATCTGGGTAGCTAATCAATTGTGTTTGGCAAAAACATCAGAGAGTGAAGGTGGAGAAATAATCAAGGGCCAGATCACAAAAAACATGAGACACATGGTCTGGTATTCACTAGAGCTTATAAGTATGAGATAAATAAATGAAAATGCCCAAAGGGAGCAGTCAGTATGGCCAAACAAAGGGTGCACTAGCCAAGGACAGAGGCACAGCATTAAATCCAACACAACCTGGGCCGAGGACAGAGGAGGCACTCAGCAAATGTCCTCACCTCTAGCCACACACTCCTTCCTCTGCCCAGTCCTGCCCTTCACCGTTAGGGGCAATATTTCTCTATTGCCACACTTTTTGGTATGGGACAAAAAGATTTGTCATTTTCCCGAGAAAGCACACACCCTAATACTTCAACCCTATCAGACTTGCCCTGTTAATTTAACTAAACTAATAAGCACCGGGTCCCTATTATGTACACAAGACCTTGCTGTTTGCTGCAGGACTTGCAAAGATAAAAAAAAAAAAAAAAAGCCACATTCCTCATTTTCAAGGAATTGACATTCCTTACCTGCTCAAATTTCTACTCCTAGTAAATAAAAAATATATAGGGTCCATTAAAGTCCTGTTAAACGGCAACTGACCGGATGGTGTCTATGGCAATTTGGAGATGCAATGAAACAACAAACCCCTCCCAATTATCCCAGAACACATTTTAATGCCTGACACAGGGCAAGTTCCTAATACTAGTAAATGTTAGATGAGAGAATAATACATGAACCATTTACCTCCCACACACAGACACCCCTAATAGGGCCATGTTAGTACAGGGCATGTGTGCCAGTAACTTCGGACCATTTCATTTTCAAATTACATGTCCAGGTTAATTTTTTTTTTTAATAACTGCATGCAAGAAGAATTTCTGTGGAGTAATGGCTCTGATTACTGTATGATAGCCCCAAGAGGCTAATAACAATTGATGCCACTTAATTTATCAAACAAGCAGGTAATCAAAGCACACTGACCAGAAGCACAATGTATTTGATTCCTGTATTTCAACTCGATAATTTTGTTTACATGTAGAATTTATGGTATTGATAGACCTTTTCTTTTCCTGTGTATAGAAAGAAAGTTGGGATTTTAAGATTTCCCTCTACAGCAGTGGTTCTCAACTTTCTGGACCTTTAATTACAGTTCCTCATGTTGTGATTGCTACTGTTATGAATTGTAATGTAAATATCTGATATGCAGGATGGTTTTAGGCAACCCCTGTGAAAGGGTCCTTCAACCGCCAAAGGGGTCGCGTCCCACAGGTTGAGAACCACTGCTCTACAGGGTCTCTTAAATGGACACTTTTGTTCACATAGCTATAATTTTGCCAACGTTAAGAGTTATGACAGCAATTTTTGAAGGCTGATTTTGGTCACAGCTAGATTTAGCCTACGGAAATTCTCCATCATGTTTACACACTATAAAACAGGTATATTTCTCAGGGACATAAACCTGGGCTACACATTGTCATTTTGTATTTGTCTATGGAGAAATCAACACCATAATTAATTAGATTTGGTCATGTCATCAGCTGGCTCACCTGCCTCCACAAAACTGGCTCCAAGAATCTCTCTCCTGCCCTGACTGGTTTGGCTCAGTGGATAGACTGTGGCCTGCGGACTGAAGGGTCCCAGGTTCGATTCCGGTCAAGGGCATGTACTTTGGTTGCAGGCACATCCCCAGTGGAAGGTGTGCAGCAGGCAGCTGATCGATGTTTCTCTCTCATCGATGTTTCCAACTCTCTATCCCTCTCCTTTCCTCCCTATAAAAAATCAATAAAATATATTTTTTAAAAAAGAATCTCTCTCCCAAAGTCCTGGTCTTGTTCATTATCACGTATCAGCTGAGCAGAGAGAGAAGTCAGGAGTCCTTCACCTTCAACCAGGGTGTGTATCAATATACCAGCTATGCCTTCTGGGTGTAGTTTAGAACTAGAATAATCTGTCCCCTTTGTTTTTAAGTCACTAAGAAAGCACAGCTCTGTTTTAAATGCTTTGTTTTCTTTGATCACGATACCCACGTGGGTTAAACTAAACATGAAATCCTATGCCACTTTGCAGATGAGGACGAAGGTCTGAGTGGCGGTAACTTGTCACCAGCAGATTCATCCAGAGACTTTACTGAATGGACTTTGAAAATCCCTATTCAAACAATTCTTTTCTGGCAACACCAATTCCTTATTCTCCCCAACTGCCCAGCTTCACCCAGAGACTCGCTTCCTTTTCTTCAGAGGAAGAACCTCTCAGCCATCACTTAATTATAAATCCGACACGAGACCCCATTTAAATAGTCTGGCAAATTCTAGTCAATTGTCAATCCAGCAGCAGACATTAGAAACCTTAGAAACCTTCATGGGTGG
>NW_006299715.1:1378454-1381975 GCF_000327345.1 Myotis davidii
AGGGAAAGAAACTGTTAAAATGGGAGAAAAATTGAAGTGAAAATAAACTCTAATATCAGCCTCCCCCTGGACAATGCTTCAGTTATTACACAAAAGAAAGGTTTGGCTGCTGTTGGCCCAGGAGAATGTGGGAGAGATACTATGGCAACTGGTGAAGGGGCATTGAAATTTCCAGGGCAGTACACTACACAGACCTTTTATATTTTTAGAGAAAAAATTCTTCTTTCACTTTTACAAAAAGTAACATCATTGAAATGTCTTTATTATATATCTAGATAGATATATGACAATATAGAAAGTTTTAATCTATTTTGATTTTTAAACTTTTGAATACAGTATCACAGAATGACTAACATTATTTGAAAAACAAGATAGCAATCATGTATAGTCTCATCTCTCAAATGTCGTTGTTTCATGCCCCCAGACTAAAGATACATCTTGCCGCCTTCAGTCCACTTCCTCCTGAAGTTTTCTCTTCAACTGGGAAAACAAAAGTCTCCTTCACTCATTTCAAATCTATGCTCAGTAGAAACCAAATGGAACTCAAATGGCAGATTCTGGTTGTACAATCTTCATCCTCAACTGATAGGAAAACGGAGTGGGACTGACATTTGTAAAGTGGCCGAAAAATCTCATTCTGCAGAAATCGAGGTTCTGACTTAGAAGGATATGAGCAAAAATATAACGTGAAGAGGCATTGAGGACAGAAATGATTGCATTTCAGCTCCCTGATTTCTCTACAGCATGGCTCCGTGGACACTGGAAATGGAGGGCTATAGCCACAGAGAAGTGTGGGAGGACTTATACAGAGGCATTCCCTTGCCCAGAAACAAAAGTGCCTCCTGACCCTGACCCTAATTGCAGTGAGAAAGAAAAGGATCAATGTGATTTCAGGGAGAAGGTCAACTTCACGATGGGCTCCAATATGATGTCTAAACTGATTTCTTCTGCTCCACAGACCTATCAGGCAGTCATCAGACCTGGGAGGAGAAGAAATTAAATGCTTGAGCTGTAGACTCCGTCTCGATGGAATTCTCAGTCCTGCCCCTGCTGGCAGTCTGCACCAGACATCTTCATCCTTAAAGTGGTTGAGTGCAGAATAGATATAGAATTGACTGATGTAGTATTTGGCCCAATACTGTCACTGGTTCCAATATGAAAAATGGTGTTTCCCTTATTATTGGAGACCGAGTAAGACTTTGGCCAAGATGTGAGGGGGGAGATAGCAAGGGCAGAGCATGCACATATCCTCAGCCAATGCGGGAAGGGAAGGACATGCAGCTACTGGGAGGGAATCATGGAGAGCAGGGTCTGACAGAGAGTAGCATGAGGCAAAAGTGGGGAGTTGAAGATGCAAGTGAGTCCCAGCAGGCATGGCTCAGTGGTTGAGTATTGACCTATGAACCAGGAGGTCATGGTTTGATTCCCAGTCAGGGCATATGCCTGGGTTGCAGGCTCCAGCCCAGTGTGGGGCAGGAGGAAACAAATCAATGACTCTCTCATCATTGATGTTTCTATCTCTCTCTCCCTCTTTCTTCCTATCTGAAATCAATAAAAGTGTATTTTTTAAAAAGATGCAAGTGAGGAAGGACAGAGGCCACACTACAGATATATATGTATCTCACTGAGTTGTAAATTAAGAGTTCTGTTAACATGATAATGATAGCAAGTACGTACCCTTGATATCAAAGACAGACCTTTGAGCACATGGTACTTTATAAATTACCTTAACTTCTCCTTCTTTTAATAACAAATGACTTTATCACAGACCTGTACCAAATGATAATGAACATTGGGAATCACATTTATAAGTACAGAGGAAAGTTGTGGAACAAGGTGAGATGTAGGTAAATTAAGGCTAAATTTATAAAGAAAAAAGATACAATTTTAAAAATAATTAGTGCTTCTCTGTGGGAAGAGAACTGAAAAAATAATTGCTGACTTTTGAAAAGTAGTCTCCATATCACTGGAAGCTTCTACCAGAGCTGTATAACAAACTCTAAATTACCCAGAAAAGTGTGAGAGAGAAGTAGCACTCATCCAGTACACACTGGGTAAGGCATAGAACTAAGTCCCCTATATTTGTAAGCTGCATTAATGCTAAGAGAAGCTGATGAAGTTACCCAAGGTCACACAGCATGTAAGTGGAAGACATGGAATTAAAACCCAGGTCCCCTGGCCTTTGCCATCACTTTATTTGCCTCCATGTGTTGTACAGAAAATATGCCTGGGTGGAGGAGGAGGAGTTGGACAGGATTCTCATAAAGATCCTAAATAATAGTTACAAAATATTTTTTCTACTTTCTTCTTTTCCCCTTGAACATTGATTTTACTCCTTGCTTAACTCAAATTCTTTGTCCTTACACATACTGTGGCTAGACATTTGCAAGGGCAGGAGGAGTCAGTAGACTTTTCCTATAAAGAGCCAGAGATGAAGAGGTTTAGTTTTGCAGGCTATAGGTTCTGTCACAACTATTTAACTCTGCCATTGTTGCATGAAAACAAGCATGACCAATATGTAAATCAGTGGGTGTTCTGTTTGAGTAAAACTTTATTTACAAAAGCAAGTGTCAGGCTGGGGTTGGCCTGAGTGCTGCAGTCTGCTGACACTTGGTCTCTCACCTCCCTGGTTCTCTCTCCTTCCCATAGGAGAAGGAGTTTTATCTTAGCAGATGAAGAGGGGAGTCTTCCATTTTTCCAACCCAACTTTCTCAATATCACCCTCTTGTTCTCTTTTGTTATATTTGCCTGCTATCTGATCCTAGGTGAGGATCCTTTCATGACAGAGGCCTCTAGTTGTATAACCCTACTTCTAACTATATGGGAATGTTTAATTGTGGAGCATGTATTTTGGAATTGTTTGTTACCCCAGTATAACCCAGGCTATCCTGACTGATGCATGGATAGAGTACAAGGAAATCCTTCAGATGCTCCTATCCAAGCACATTCTCCCATTCACCATTTTATCAATAATGAAGCTGATACTTGGATTTCTATACATCTTACTCCTGTGGCTATGTTTCAGTTGGTTCCAAACCTAGGTGGATCCTGTGTTCAACCCTGCAAAGTCATCATGACCTTCAACCAAAGTTTGGTTCACATGTTGAGACTGATTATGATATACACACATGAAGAGGTAAGAGAAGGTTTGTCACTTAGATCATTGAGGTCTCTGGAAAGATCAGGTAAGGCCTCTCAAGCAGGCTCATTAAGTGACTAAGAGATTCAGAGAAAGAGACTGACTTGGCACTCTGTTATGGTTAAGGAGTGTGGGCAGATTAAGGGTCCCCGCATGAGTTAACTTTCATATGATGGTATCCTAGATTGATATAAACTATTGACTTCTCAAATTTCACAGGGAAAAGTTTTGGCTATTGACATGACTGATTTGATAAGATTGTTTAATTCTGTACTTCACTATTATATAATAACTAGAGGCCCAGTGCACAAAAATTTGTGCACTCAGAGGAGAGGGGAGTCCCTCAGCCAGGCATGTGCCCTCTCACAGTCTGGGACCCCTC
>NW_006299715.1:1382061-1399396 GCF_000327345.1 Myotis davidii
TTTTTCCCCTTTTACTAAATAGGATAGAGGCCTGGTGCTCAGGTGGATGCCAGCTGGTTTGCCCTGAAGGGTGTCCCAGATCAGGGTGGGGGCCCCGCTTGGGTGCCTGGCCAGCCTGGGTAAGGGGCTGATGGCTGTTTTCAGGCTGGCCAAACCCCTTTTAGGGTGGGGGTCCCCACTGGGGTTCCTGGCCATTCTGGGTGAGGGGCTGAGGGCCGTTTTCAGGCGGGCGGGTGACTGAAGCTCCCAGCCTCTCCTTTTTTTCTTTTTTTTTTTTTATTCTGGGATTTATTTACCTTTTATGGCTGTCACTGGAACTGAGAGCCAGCTTTAGCTCTGAGGCTCAGCCCCAGCTCTGAGACCTTGGCTGCTGAAAGCTGGTATATGGGTTTGTTTGGGTTCTATAATTGTAACACTGTTGTGGTCCTGCTCGCTCCAGCTCTGACGGCTGAAAGCAGGTTTCTGGGGTTTGTTTAAGTTCTATAATTGCAACATCATTTCTTAGACTGAAGCTGAGAGGCCTACAGCGGCAGGCGGGAACCTTGGCTTCCTCCATCACTGGAGCAAGCAAGCCTCCTGTTCACTTCAGCTGCCTAGCTGCCAGCCACCATCTTGGCTGACAGTTGATTTGCATATCTCGCTGATTAGCCAATGGGAAGGGTAGAAAAGTTATGGTTAATTACCATGTTTCTCTATTATTAGATAAGATAAGCCTAAATGCCTAGATATATAAACTATGTGTTCAACTTATCCTTTGATAGCTCTGTCCCTGTCTTACTTCTAAGTTGGTTCAGAGCCCAAGTAGAGAAGATAGATGCTCTTAATTTGTAGTCCCTCAACCAAAACAAAATAGCAGAAGTATTCTTAGGCATTTAATTTGTATTTCCAGATTATGATAATTTATTTTCCCATGGCTTATAGTATAAACATACTAATATTATAGCACTATATTCAGTTATTGCACTTAAAGAATCTTCATTAATTTGATAGAAAAAATAATACACAATGTGCCTATAAATCTTTTATATTTCTTGTCAATATTCCAGCATGATTTGAATTCAAAGAATTTTTTGTAGTGAAAGCTCCAGTTATATGTATCTAGTAAAAGGTCATGCTACCCATTATACGTTTCAAACCGATGTTTTCCAAATGGTGACCTGCACTACCTGGAACTCATACATATTTTTGCATTATATGCATTTAGATTTATTCCTTCCCAATAGACACACTTTGTAAATAATTCATGAGCCATGTTTACAATTTCATGCCAGTTAATAATGCAATAACTAAAGCACAGAAATATTTCTATCAAGTGGCTTATTGGTAGATGAATTTGGTGCATATAGAAATCTTCTCTAGTAAAAGAAACTGGGAAAAATGAATGTAAATGTATGGCTTTGGGGATTTTCTAACCTGAGATTTGTAGGGAACGACAGAAAAAGATAACTTACAGGCACATCACTTTCCCATGGCTAAATCCCATAGATATGTTTATATTTAATATTTACTAGTTACATTGTGTTGAACATATTCCCAGGACAAATAAAGGCGATTCTCATGTTTTGAGAATTGTAAGAATTACCTGGTACTTGGAAACACAAGGTGGCTGCCTGCCTAAGCTAAGATGGACCCAGAGAGGAGCCTTTCTAAGTTGAGTATTTAAGGATGAACAGAACTGTTCTAGGCAGAGAGCCAGGAAAAGTGAGTCCTAACAGAGAAGAACATTGGGTGTAAAGACATAAGTACATGAAACCAGCATGGTGCATTCAGGAAGTGCCAGATGTCTCAGAGCATTTGAGTCCAAGATATAAATGATAAGAATAAAGAAATAAGAGCCACATTTTGAAGAGCCAGTTCTGAAGGCAGCGAGGAGCCTATTAGTGGACAAAATGGACTTCATGTTTACATCTTCCTGAGCAAATGCTCAATTGAATCTCAAAGGCACCCCCTATGTAGTGGCCTCATGGCCCATGCTCCATGCCCTGGGGGCACGTGGTTTATGTGTCTTCTTTCTTCCCTAAGGCACGGGCTGGCAGGTTGTCATCTGTGCTTAGCCCTTGGCAATATGATCAGTCATTTTGCAGAAAGAACTGAAGGAAATAGCTCATGAGATTGACAATCATCTGCCCTTTTTTCATTTCCCTCTGTTCTTTTAGCGCTTCTCTGGGAACACATTTTTTAGAAAACATTTAATAGAAAAGGGGGGGGGGACAAACTAACTGAAGAGGAGATGAAAGAGACAATGGAAAATATCAATCTAAGATTTAGATAAAGAGGAGCTAGGACTCAGAAAAGAGAAGAAAAAAAAAAGCTAGAAAGAAGTAAGAGATAGTAACTGAAATTTACCCAATAATAAGTATAGCATTTGGGCCCAGGTGGTTGGCAGAAAGCAAAGAATAAGAAAAGCAAGCTAAAGAGGGCTTAGTAAAGGAATATAAATGTAAAGGTGATAAACATCATTTTATTACAATGCATTATTAATTTACACTGCATTATTTAATACTTGGCCAATAGCACATGGATACTTTGATACTGTCTCGGTGGATGTTATGGCCATAACATAAATGGGAATTCGGAGAATTTATATCTTTCCTTGTACCTGCAAAGGTCAAATGAACACTGAGGTGAATAATACTGTTGGCTGGTACACAAGTGGTCAGTGCTGATATGGAAAAACTTTTCCTAATGCCTCCTTTGAGTTATACACAGGGGCTTCTCAGTAAATGTGTGTTGTTGAAGGTGAAGTGATGAACAGGGAGCCACAAAGTAAATCAGTGGGAAATATGTGAACAAGACTCCAGACGCGTGGCTTGCATGTGTAAACTTGGCTCTACAAAGTTATTCTCACAAGCAGGAAAAGCAATCAAATCACTTGAGGCAGACTTCTTCCTGCCTGAGTACAGGGTAGGAGTTCTCAGCCATGGCACTACTGACATCGGGGACTAGATAAAGTTTTGTTTACAGAGAAGCCAGCTTGTGAATTTTGAGATATTTAACAGTATCTCTGATTTCTGCCTACCAGATGCCATATTGCAACCAAAAATGTCTCCAGATAATGTCAAATGTCCTCTGAGGGATAAAATCTCCCCCTATTGGAAACCAGTGGTCTAGTGGTAATGGGGTGATGGCAATAGATCAGGCAATATTGTAGCTAACTGTGCGACTTAAGACAAGCCACACTGTTTCACGCCATTATTTCATCTATCAAGTGGCAAAGATTTCCCTCATCGACCAAACTCTGCTCAGAATCTCCTGAATTCTTTTACAACTAGCCTGATGTTTGGACTTCCATGCTTCTTTCTACATTGCCCAATTTTAGCAAGAATCTTGATTTGTCTCTTTAACAGAAGTCCCACCTTCATTATCTGATCACTCTCAGTATCTAATCAGTTTTCTCATCAATAGTCCCTGATGCAGGAATAAAGAGCCAAGTGTGTATAGAAGTTGCATAATGAGGAGCAAGACTGATGGCGGTGGGGTAAGGGCCAGAGTGGAACTGGATGCCAGGAAGGAAAAGTGAAGAGTAATATGAATCAGGCAGAACTAAGACTGGAGGACTAGACATGTGGCTGGAGCAGCGACTTTTGTGGGGCCTTGTGCTTGTTATGAGCATTGCCATGGCACCCTGAGTGAGATACAGATTAGAGAATGCTCACCCATAGTGTCTCAGATGTCACACTTGCATTTCATGTTTCATTTCAAAAAGTAGGTATTAAGATTGTTATTGGAACCCCAGTGATCTTTGTTGGGTTTGCCTGCCTGTGCACACTCCCCCAAAGCAATGCACAAGCAAGAGTTTGCAATACACACAGAAAAAAATGTTTAATATTGAATTGGTCAATGCAGAGATGGGGAGCTTGTGATCTAACTGGATTATATAGGATAAAATCACAAGATTTGGGGCTTTGGGGTCCTACTGGTAGCTGATTGTTCTGAAGTGAGGTAAGGGTGATAAATCATTTCCTCAGGTCTTGAGGTCAGCTCTGAGGTCTATTCCAGGGTCCCTCTGTTCTGTCTCATGGGAAAGTAGACAGGGAGTCAGCCAACCTCAGGACTCAGGAATTGAAACATAAGTTGGGTCAAGATGTTATCTTTAGCCTGAGAGGTCCAGACCATGTGATCATTAGGCAGGTTTGGGCTGTTGTCTTCTGCTGCCAAAAGGGATTGCTGATTAGCCCTGAAAGGCTAGGTCTCTGAGGAGAGAGAGAGCAAGAGAGAAACAGCAAGAGAGAGAGAGAGAGGTTTTCTAGAGCTAGACTCAATATATATATTATGCAAATCAACCAGACGGCCAGTTGGCTATGACATGCACTGACCACCAGGGGCAGATGCTCAACGCAGGGGCTGCCCTGAGTCTTCAGGCCCTGATTGCCCAATGGGGAACTGGGAACTGGGGTTGGGTGGCTGCGGACACATGGCCCTGATCGCAAGCCAGGCCTAGGGACCCTACCCATGCACGAATTTCGTGCACCGGGCCTCTAGTTTAAAAATAAATTTAATCAAAGTCATAAGAAGCCTTTGATTTCAAATTTAAGGCACTGGCTTGGGTGCTTTATTATCGCAGACTGCTTATTTAATATTCCCAACATCTGTTCTCTTATTCACAAAAATTGAAGTAATGACTTTTGAATAATCTAAGGTGCATGAAGTGAGCAACAGAAGAACTTGAATAAAGGTAGGTTCTAAGCAAAGGCTATATATATATCACCTTCTTGCTTTTTTTTTCTTAGGGAACATAAGGAAAAATAAAACATAATACTTTCAGTAAAGAAGGGGGTAGGGATAGCAGAAAAAAGGTGTTATTACATGCTTGCAATTGAAAGAAAAATGACTCAGAGAGAGAGAAATAAGGTAATTACTATTCATATAAGTAAGGGAGCTAATAGGCAGACCCACAGTCCATGTGGTTTCATTAGAAGCACATCTCATCTAACCTCTTTCCTGGTAAAATCCAAAGGGTTAGGGTTTTTTTGTTGTTTTTCTGTTTTGTTTTTTTTGTTTGTTGTTGTTGTTTTTTTTAGGATAAATGCACTACAGAATATAAGATATTGATATTATTTCAAAGTTAGGAAGAGAAAAAACACCTGAGAGTTGGCAACAAAGTTGAGAACCAAACTTAGGAAACAAATATATCATATCTCAGAAAATTAGCAGATGTTTTTTGCCATTCTGTTAGCCTGTGGGAGGACCGATCAATTCCAAGAACCTAAAATGAAACAGGTATCAAATATCTGGAAAGCTTCCAAGTTTTGCAAAGAGATTAGCAAATATTTTCAAATGCAGCTTCTTATTCCAACTTTACTAACTGAAGAATGTGCTCAACATCACAATGGATGAAAATACCCATGACACTGATTTTCTTCATTTCAAATGTACAGGGAAATTTCTGAATCCAGCACACGTTCACAAGTATCCTAGCCAAGCCAACCACTCCTTCTAATACACAAAACAATTACTTATTTCCCATGAATGAGAGAAATCCACTTGTGTGGACAGGTTAGACTATCCTATCAGGTGATAATAAACAAAAAAATATTTTTTCATCATTGCTATGGTAATACATTTTCTAAAAACTTAGTTTCTCTTTACCCAAAACAGTGTTTTTTTTTTAAAAAAAAAAATAACCAACGAGCCCTTCTGCATTAAAATATTTGAAGAAGCAAAAAAGCTCATATATCAAAACCAGCATTCAGTCTTTTCTCCCACTGTCTTCTGAGAGAAAGAGGGCAAGTTGAATGAACTTTAGTTGCTTAAAATCCTGCGACTTCACACTGCCATACCTCAGTCTCTTGACATTTTATCAGTGCCATGCATTGGTAAAAATGGTTCTTAATAGGACAGCACTTAAAATGAGAAGCCCCAACCTTGTCATTATTGTCAGCACAATGGGAAAGGCTCTTTGAAAGCTCCCATCTGGGCTGTGGAGGGTTTGAAGTTAATTACATCACTGTAGACAATAAGTTGGTCTTTGTGGTTCCAGTTATCTCTGTGCACAGTTGGCTCTCTGTTTTTGTTGTTGTTGTGTAACATCCCATTAATCACTGTTACATTTGTTCCCTGCCATGTGATTCATCATCCTTTCCCCCTGAAAGGACTTCCATTCTCCGGGACTCCAGATAAACCAGTAATTTAAAGTGGCAGTGACCAACCTTGCCAATCACAATGGCATAGCTTGAATGAGGAGGTCCAATGACAACACAGACAGACTCCAGGCATCTCCCTGTGGATTCAAATTATCCCCAGTGATGGGGTTCAGGCACGGGGACAAAAATCAGGTGTGACAATTACAGGATGAACTCTCGAAGTGGAACTGAAGGTGTATTTGCTTTTGGAACTTATCCAAGCACCATTTATTTAGGGGGAGAAAAAAATGACACAGTGAAGTATGTGGACAGAGAGCAAAGTGTAAAGTGTAGTGGAGAAAACACTGGGCTTAGTGTGGGGAGAAATGGGTTCTAACTTTTTCTTTAAAAGAAAATATCCACATGACCTTGAAAAACTCATTTCTTTACTCTGGGTCTCACTTTCTTAATTAGAAATTTTAAAAAATGAAGATCTTGGAGCAGGCAGCAGATCTTTTTATTTTCTTTTTTCTTTTCCTGAACTGGCTTGTTGGATTTGGGAATTGGCACAGGGAGGCTACCTTTTGATAAAATATCAACAAAAGTATCATACAAGTTATTTTGAAATGTTTCTAAGTATTAAAAATTATTATTTATGGGTAATAGAATTCTTCTGTGAGTTATTTAGCTCTTTCCTCTTTTTGAGAACAGATTTTAACATTCAGCAAGCTGAGGCCTGCAGGAGAAGATGGTAACACTCTACAAATCAATGTTTACTTTCTTTTCATCTCCTGCTAATCCTAAGGTGGCCAAACAACTGCAAATCCCTCTTAACTCCCTGGTTCATTATTTCACAAAATTTAACAACCTAAGGAAGAAACTGCTTATATGATTTCCTCCAAGGCATTTCTTGAGTTTGAGTTAAAAAGCTCATTACATAACACGAATACCTAACCCGTCCCCCCAAAAAAAAGACTTGGACAATTGGTGGAAATTATGGATTTGCAGACCACTTACCATTTTATCAAATTAACATCATCAGATAAATATAGTATCTAAAACAATTATTTTTATTATATTGTTACTCTTGAGATGAAAAACTGCAGAAATGTGGCCCCTCTGATTCTGTTCCCTGCACTGGTCTAATTTATTCATTTATTATATTACCCTGCATTTTCACGATGCCTCTTTTTATCTGATATGTTGTGAACTTCATAAAGACGGGGTCTGCATATCACACATTTGAAAACTCAGCCCCAGCATCATCCCTAGACAAAGTACTCACTCAGTGCTCCCAGCAAAGATGCTATCCTGTCCCAGGCAGTGTTGATCAAGGAGTATTTATCACCCCTGCTGTCCATTGCCCCTTGTGTGATTTCAGGAAAATAATAGCTTCAATCATATTGTATCCAAAATGTATTCTGGACCCTAACTTATTTGGCTCAGTGGATAGAGCATCGGCCTGTGGACTGAAGGGTCCCAGGTTCGATTCCAGGCAAGGGCATTTACCTTGGTTGCTGGTCTATCCCCAGTAGGGGGTGTGCAGGAGGCAGCTGATCGATGTTTCTCTCTCATCAATGTTTCTAACTCTCTATTCCTCTCCCTTCCTCTCTGTAAAAAAAAAATAAAAAATCAATAAAATATATATTTTTAAAAATGTATTCTGGGCCACATACATAATTAATAACTTCATAACATTTGTGCAAAAGCAGCTGCCTCCACTTCCCCTTTATAGAGGAGAACACTGAGACTTCAGCTTAATTATGTGTGTGAAATCATACACCCACTAGACAGTAGAATTGAGAACCACACCCCTATCATTGGTCCCTGATGCCATGCACTTTCCATCACTTAATGCTGGCAAAAGCATGTCAACTGGTGAATTTAGGAATAGCTGAAATCATGGACATCACCTGCATGAGGCTTTGAGGAAATCATGAGACATGTCTCTCTCTAGCCAGGTACTGTAAGTTTTAAAATTTAAGACCCAATTTTCAGGAGAAGGGGAATGAGGGGAAGACTTAAACCAAACAAAAACGGGCTGCATGTGGCATTTAATAGCCAACCTGAACCTTCATAAAGACCAATGCTGCTCATCCAGGGCCAATTTGGTGCCTCCCAAGACATTTGGCAATGCCTGGAGGCATGTTTTAGTTACCACCACAGCTGCTGACACCTCCTGTGTAAAGACTAAGGAGGCTTCTTAACATCCTATAACACACAGGACAGCCCCACACAATAGTGAGTTCCCTGGCCCAAAATGTCAGATGGCGCCAAGGCTGAAAAACCCTGATATCGTCAGATAATAACGAATTAGGAAATATAACGGAAAAAAATGAGTCCACATTAAGAATAACAACAATATTTATACACAGAGAGAAAAATAGAACAAGAATTGTGCAAACTCATTTTGGGGGGAAAAAAAATCATGCAATTTTTTTATAAGATGCATTTTGCAAAAAGAAACAGGGGAATAAATATAGCTCATTCTAGGATGGGAAAACTTAATAATGTAAAGATGCCAATTCTTTATGAATTAATCACCACAGCCAGTGAGATTCCATACAATGTTTTTCTGAAGCAGTGGAATAGCCTGGCCCAGAGATATGTGTGGTACCAAGATTATTATCATAGGGGCAGAACTTGTGGAAAATTGTAGAACATTGTAAAAATGTTCATTTTCTTCCTAGCGAGGACGGCTAGCACTGAAAGATTCCAACAGATGTGATGATTCCAAGTCTCAGTCATGCAGCCAAGTGGAAAATCATTTTTGTGTGTAGGTTCTGAGAGGGATGATCAGGGCTGAAGTAGAAAGCCACCTGGGATGCAATGCCGTGGGGCAGGTCAGAGAGGGTGGCATTGGTTCTCCGGGGTGTGGGTGAAGGTTATGGCAACTGGTTGGTGAAGAGAAGTCAGAGGTTGAAGCTAAGGGCATTGAGCTGGTGATGTGTTGTGTACAAATGTGGGACGAGGAATGAATCCAAGTGTGCAGCTTACACACCTGCTCAAGTCTAGATTCGCCATTTACTGCGACGGAGATAACAGAAGCAGGAACAGATGTAAGTGTAGGTGAAAAAGAGTTGGGCTTTGGAAGTGTTAAGTTTGAATTGTATATTAAACACTAGAGGCCTGGTGCACAAAAATTTGTGCACTTGAGGGGGTCCCTCAACCCAGCCTGTGCCCTCTCCCAGTCTGGGACCCTTCAGGGGATGTCCACATGCAGGCTTAGTACCACTCCCCAGGGGTTCCGGCCTAAGCTGGCAGTCAGACATCCCTCTGGTCATTGTGTGACATAGTGACCAATCATTCCCAGTCATTCTGCTGTTAGGGTCAATTTGCATATTACCCTTTTATTATATAGGATAGAAGCCTGGTGTATGGGTGGGGGCTGGCTGTTTTGCCCTGAAGGGTGTCCCGGATTAGGGTGGGGGTTCCGCTGGGGTGCCTGGCCAGCCTGGGTGAGGGACTAAGGGTCGTTTTCAGGATGACCACACCCCCTTCAGGGTGGAGGTCCCCACTGGGGTGCCTGGACAGCTTGGATGAAGGGCTGATGGCTGTTTTCAGGACGGCCACACCCCCCGGCAACCCAAGCTCCCAGCCTCTCCTTTTTTTCTTTTTTTTCCTGGGATTTATTTATCATCTATAATTGAAACTTTGTAGCCTTGAGCAAAACCCAGTGCCAGCCAGGGTAGGCGGGAAGCTTGGTTTCCTCCATTGCTGGGGGCAACCCAAGCCTCCTGCTTGCTTCAGCTCCGTGGCCGTTGCCATCTTTGTGACAGAGTGACGGAGTGATGGTTAATTTTCATATTACTCTTTTATTAGATAGGATTGGATAGATGTTCTAGACAGTTAGATAAATGAGTGGGAAGTTTGGGGGAGAAGTTAAGGTTGAGCTACACATTTTGGACTCAGCAAGTTAAGGTGGCACATAAAATATTCAATTGATGGGACAACCTGGAGCAAGGCCTGACCAAAAAAGCATGTCTAAGGACTCACCCTAACACATTCTAATATTTAAAGATCTGAGTAAAGCAAAATAGGTACTGAAAATGCAGGTCCAGTAAGACCAGAGGACAAATAATAAAGTCACCAGAATGAAAATGTAAGGAGGATTTTTTATAACTTTCATTGTAATTGACAAAACTATTTTGCTAGAAATTAGACTATTTCCCATGTAATGTTTTAAATAACTTCTAAAAACTAAATAGCACTTAAAAACTTGTTATTTAAATACTCAAAATGTATATATACATACATATATATGCAAAACTTTCCCTAAAATGATAAATATTTCTGCTTTTATGTTTTAGCATTTAAAAAAACCTATAATCCATAAAATAGGAAATGGTTAAATATATTATATAATGCAAAGCTAATGGTAACTGTCAATAATATTTTTCAAGGATATCAAATTATCTACGCAAATTTAAATAATGTAGAGGGAAAGTAAAATAATGCATATGCTATGAAATGAGTTTTGTTAAAATAAATTATAAATGCACATATAAATTAAAATTAAAGTCTACATATAATGTCTGATTATAAAGAAAAGGACAATGAGATGAAAATAAGAAAAATATAACAGTGAAAATTATGGGCCTTTATTTGTATATATACCTCTGGAATGTTACAAATATAGAACATCCAAATATAATTTTATAAGTGTTTTAATGTAACTTAACAGTATAAAATATTATAATGTAAAATCAGAATCACTCAAATGTATTACTTATTGTTTTACTTTAAGTCTATAAAAATATTCATGTCATCGGCCTTACATAATTCAAATGGTGTTCCCCTTAATGGCCCATCTTTGAATAATCTCATATTTCCAGTGTGGCGCTCTGCCTCCTGCCACCATAGTTATAAAAGTTTTATGCATCTTCCACATTTTATGAAGAAATACTTCCTTAAGGGAGTTATTGCTCACACTGAGAAATGTCTTCCAATGATGAACTCATCCTGAGGGAATAAATACGTAATAAAAGAGTAGGGATTGGTTCTGCATACGGGCCACCAATACTTGACTTCAACTGCTCTAATGCTTCTACTTTGTACAGCTATAAAATCATTTCACTAAGAAACAGTGGTCCTTTCCCATCCTTTCTCCAAAAAAAAATAATTATTGCGTGACTGTTATGTGACCAGCACCGCTGGTTGTTAGTAATAAAACTGAAGAAGGCTTTCTTCCTGCCCTCAAAGGACACAAGCACAGATGGTGATGATACAGCATGGTGAGTGCCAGAACGCGGGTATACACAAGGGCTCAGGTTTCTAAACTGAATAAAGTCACTAATATTGTAATAATTATGGTGCTGGGTGGTACTAGAATTATTGGGGGATCACTTTGTAAAGTATATAAATGTCTAGCCACTATGATGTACACCTGGAACTAAAATAAAATAATATTGAATGCCAACTGTAATTGAACTATTAAAAAAGAAAAAAATAAGTAAAAATCAAAAGGAGGAAAAAGAGAGTGCATGTTATGGTGTCACACCAGGGGCAGGATGGAGGAAGTAGCCCCACCCCTACCCCACCCTCCCACCTATGTGCAGGCAATAAAGGTGCACATTTGGTGCAATGTTAGTGAAAAGGGATGCTGAAATTACTATTCCATTTTAATAGCATATATGTAAGAATCAAATTGGTACATATTTGATGTGTATTTTTAATAAGCATTATATTCCTCATAGAAGTGAATTTGGACAGCTCCCATTAATACAGTCAGCCCTTGGCGCACACACATTAGAATAAATGTATTCTATTTGAGAGTAAGTACAAAAGTAAGTTCATGAAGCTGTAGAAAATTCAAGCTTACTTGGGAGACTTTGGGTCTCCAAATCCTTTGATATTTTATACATCTGCATGAATAGGGTATATTTCAAAATCAACAATGATAGCACACTGATTATAAAACTAAAGAGACAGCACTTGAGTTACTTCAATTCCATCATTCTATCTGAACATTTTGAATATTGATTGGTATTTAAAACAGTGAAAAACTATGTGAAATGTAATATTTTAATTTGGTAAATGTAAGTTTACTTTCACACAGAAAACCATTTGCTGAATATTAATAATATCTCTACAACTGAAATGTATTATTTTAAATTCGGTAATGAATTATTTTAAAAATGAAAAAAAAGAATGATTATTACTGATCATGATTATTACTGAAAGCTGTGCATGAATATGTTTTTGTGTGTGAATGTATATATAATCACAATAACTATAGAATACATAATTAAAGTGGCCATCACCATTGGCAATGTACAAGGTTAATCATTTTAATTATTGTCTTAGTAACCTTTCATTAGGGTATACTGTGATAATAAACAAGAATCCCATACCTCAATGGCTTCCAGCATCAAATGTTTATTTCTTGCTTGTATTATAAGTCAGGCGGTAGTGATTGTGCTCAGAGCCTCTTTTCACTTCACAACCCAGCTTTAAGAATCAGGCCTTCACACAGCCCCATGATAAAAAATGAAAGAAAACAGCATATAAACCACGTGGAGCTCTTAAAGCTCCTGTTTGAATAGGACAAGGTCACTCCCTTTGTTCTTCCATTTACCACAGCACGTCAGAGGACCACTCTTGACCGCAGTGGATGCAGGCACCTCTATATACAGCAGAGAGGCACCAAAGGTCACAGAGAGCATTTAGAATGGCAAATTCTCTTACAGAGGAAAGAAAAAATAAGAAAACTAAAACAATGTGCCATATATGTTATTGTCTCCAAAACAATCAGTTGCTCTGCCCCTTTTGCGAATACCCTCCCAAGCTTTGACATCTGGGAACTCCTATGATTCCTCCTAGTCAAGTCTTTCCATCTTGTTTTCCCAATGAAGATGCTTGCTACCTTTTTAGTCTTTCCATAAAGTTTTTTTAAAACCTCTATTGTAAAATTAATTGTATTCTACAATGATTTTATATTTATTTATTTTCTATTAACTCTGTTTAACCATAAGCTACTTGTTAATGTAAAAAACAAAAACAAAAAACAAAAAAACACATTGAAACCTGTAAAGAATTTTTGTGAGTTTATTTGAGCCAAACTGTCGACATATGCCAGGAAGCAGAACCTCAATGAACTGAGATAATGCTCCGGAGAATGGAGGGTTACATCTGTATTTATACATTGCAATCAAAGGAAAGGGATGTAGGTGGGTTACATGAAATTCACTGGTGATAGATTAAGGAGGTGGGATGAATCAAAGCAGGGAAACCTCTGGGATAGGGTAAAAATGAAATGATGGACATGTTCTTCTTTTACACAGATGGATACGGGATAGTTTAACATAATTAACAGGAGGGCTGGAGGTGGGTGGTGGGGGTGAGGAGGGGGGAGAGAGATGTTATCTTAGAGGCAAAAAGGCAAATGGGCTCAATAAGGATCAAAGTTGATCTTTGTCAGGGAAAATATCAGCTTAGGACATGACTACCCACTATAACCTGTTTATCGTTAAATATTTAATTTCCAGACCATCTTTTTTGGTTATTTTAGGCCTCTGAGTTTGCAAGGCTGCCACACAGGCCTCCCTTGAGCTTGTCAGGTTAGCGTGTGGCTCCTTTCGTCCACACACTCAAGACTAGGACTAGAGAAAGTTACCATTCTTACCTGGATTCTGAAACTGTAAGTGTTCAATGAGTGTTTGATAATGACAGACACTCTCTCAAGATCTGTTAATTTGGGCATTTTATGTCTTATTTAATGATATCCTCTCCCTCTCCACATGTCTTCTTCCTAACATTAACTGATATTGGTTTATTTGTTCAACAATGTAGTGTGAAAAACAATATATAAAACATAGTTTATATTGTTCAGAGACTCACAGTCCGCTAGAAGACAAAACACTTGAACGAGGAGTCAGATTAACTTCAATAAATAATGGCCAGATTGATGTTACCAACATGAAACAGAAATCTGAGGGTCTCAATATCTTCCTAGCATTCAATTGCAGAGCTTTCTGTACACAGTGCAGGGCATTTTGCATGACACTGTTTTAATTGTAGAACGTCTAAAAGAATTCTGAACAAATTACCTTCCTGCCAAACTCCTTTAGTCATATTTTATGGTTGACACACTTGCTTTTATTTTCAGACAGCTGTCCTCATTCAAGGCAATAATTTCCTCATAAGTCTATATATATGAAAGCCTAAGCAACTGTTACTACAGGACGACCGGCTGGTAGCTATGACATGCACTAACCACCAGGGGCAGACACTCAACGCAGGAGCTGCCTCCTGGTGGTCAGTGCGCTCCCACTGTCAACATCCTGCTGCCCCTCATCTTTCCCCGCCCCCCGTCCCCCAACCCCGATGGCCAGCCGATCGCCAGCCAGGCCAAGGAACCACATCTGTGCACAAATTCATGCACTGGCCCTCTAGTATATATTTACATACTTGGTTTTCAAACTGTCCTACTGACTTTCCAACAACCCTCAGCTTATTATTATCACAACGTTTATCAAATCACCATTATCTTCTTGACCTCACCAAAGAGTTGGTTGTTAATGCATAATGAGGTATGCTGTAAATGTTAACAGTGTTCCCTATGCCAGAAGGGCTCATGTGGATGTGATTAAAACAAGAATTAATCATTTGGATTAAAATGCTTTCTCAATGAGAAAGGGAGGAAAAGTAGAAATGATTTTCCTAAACAGATGAAGTTCTCTGAAAAAAAAATAGTACCTTTGCAGTAACACAGTTTTCATGGTAATGAAGTATCTACAAGTTTTGGCATTCTGTTGAGAACAAACAAATCTACAAGGAAAAAGACAAAGAGCTAATTTTCACTAGTGTAACAAAGATTAATCTTTCTTTTAAAATGGGCTTTTTTCATAACATAGGTTGATTGGTTCTGTTGACTGAAAAGAGTTAGCTGATAACCTTATAATCCAAGAAATCAGATGCTTTTGAGGAAAACAATAGCCTTCTTTCTTAAATGATTCAATTACCACCCTGGAGGAAACTCCACTTTTGTCCACCACCCATTTAACTCTTTCTAATGTAGAAAGGATGTTGTATAGATTCTTCCAGTAACACTTTAGAAAACAACTTAAACAACTGTGGTCTCACAGAGATGGTGAATAAGATTGTGAGGACCCCTAACAGGTTTGGCTCAGAGCATTGGCCTATGGACCAAAGGGCCCTAGGTTTGATTCTAGTCAAGGGCAGGCTCCTCATTTGCAGGCTTCTTCCTGGCCCAGTCCTCAGGGCCCATTGCAAGACCAATTGATGTGATTCTCTCACATTGATATTTCTTCCTGTCTTTCCCTCTCTCTTCCACTCTTTCTAAAAATCAATGGAAAAATATCATTTTTAAATATATATTTTTTAAATCTGGTGAGGATTAAAATAAAAGATTGTGAGGAAGCTGGAAATATGCCATAGGAGCAATTTCTAATAACTCATTTAAAAAATAGTTATTCTCTCCTCAAATTATTCTCTACCCCATTTTTTCTATTCATTTATTTTGGAACTTTTGGAAGCTATATGTCACATCTTTCAATCTATATCTATCGCTTTATGTTTCATTTGGCTAATTTTTTTCTGATTTATCATCTAATTTATAAATACTCTCTTCAGCTCTACCTAGTAGACTTTTAAGTCCAACTAGAAAATTTTGTTCTTATTTTGTAGGGCTGGTCACCTCTGGATATGTTTTTTTGAAAAAAAACCACAGTGTATCAGTTCAACTTAAGGGTTTGGGGTTGACCTTACCTGGGTTTTAATCACAAATTTATTACTCCCTAGTAATGGACTCAGTCATTGGCTGAGAACATGGTCATAGAAAGAGTGACAATAGACCTCAGAGTACAGCTGGTATGGCTTTTGGTCAAGTAAGCTGCAATTCACATTTTTATGGCCGATCCAGGGTTAAATAATGACATACAATCAGTGCTCACCACAGGACCTATCACAGTACCTCCTGCTCCATAAATAATTAATGAATGGTCACTATTCTTATTACTTCTGCATTGGCATGATTGAGACACGATATTGGAGTGTGGTGAATTTTTGCACTGCTGAGCCTGAGGTTCCCTTCTAAGCAACATATCAACATCTAGATATCATCCTAACTGAGGTGTTTTACAAATGTCAGTAAACTGCAGCCACTGTAGTTAAAGGTATTGGAGGTGGATATATTCAGGACATCTTTAGCGCCCTAAAGAGCAGGACCAGCAATGGAATCCCAGGCAGATGTAGAGAAAGCCGCTGTAGATAGAGCTGCTGTCATCCATCAAAGTCAAAATCATGAATGCATGGAGCTGGTTTGCTCTTACTCTGAAATTGTCTTCTGCCAGAGAAAATAGCACTCCTTTTTGCATTTTGTTAAATACGGTAATGTAGGTCAATTAATTTCACAGACTTCAGGTGAGTTCGTTTAATTGTATATCCCTGAGGAGATACCACAAAAGACAGGAGCCAAGAGGGGAGAATGCATTGAGCACTTCAGTACTTAAGAGTTTGTATCGGGGCATGAAAACCCAGAAGAAAGAAAAAGGAAAGGAGAGACCACTAGACTGAGAAAGAATTCCTGCGTCAGACTCTGCAGAGTGTGACCCTGGCTGAGCCCAATCGCTCATCTGGGACCCAGTCTCCTTCAGCCAAACAAAATGTCAATGAGCTTTTAGTTTAAATTAATAAAAGAGTATCAAGAGAGAAGTGGTGATGTTTCGTTGGAATTTTGACTTGCATTTTCCTGATGATTAATGATATTGAACATCCTTTCCTGTACCTGTTGGGCATTTTGATTCCTCCTTTGAAAAATGTCTATTCCATTTCTCTGTTGATTTTGTAATCAGATTGTTGGGTTTCTCTTGCCATTGAGTTGTATGAGTTCTTCCCATGCTTTGGGCATTTTCCCTTTATCAGATATATGATTTGCAAATATTTCTCCCATTATGTTGGTTGCCTTTTCATTTTGTTGATGATTTTCTTTGATATGCAGCACTGTTTGGATTGATGCAATCCCATTTGTTTTTGTTTTTTTGTTGTTGTTGTCTTTGCTATTAATGTCAAATTCAAAATATCACTAGGAAGACTGATAGTAAGAGTTTATTTCCTATGTTTTCTTCTAGAAGTTTTATGGTTTTAAATCTCACATTCAAGTCTTTATCCATTTTGAGTTTCTTTTGTGTATTCTGTAAGAAAGCGTCCAGTTTCATGGTTTTGCATGTGGTTTCCAGTTTTTCTATTTATCAAAGAGACTACTCTCCCTCTTATTGTATATTCTTGGTTCCTTTATTATTAATTAATTAGCA
>NW_006299715.1:1399673-1448398 GCF_000327345.1 Myotis davidii
TCATTTTGATTCCTCCTTTGAAAAATGTCTATTCCATTTCTCTGTTGATTTTGTAATCAGATTGTTGGGTTTCTCTTGCCATTGAGTTGTATGAGTTCTTCCCATGCTTTGGGCATTTTCCCTTTATCAGATATATGATTTGCAAATATTTCTCCCATTATGTTGGTTGCCTTTTCATTTTGTTGATGATTTTCTTTGATATGCAGCACTGTTTGGATTGATGCAATCCCATTTGTTTTTGTTTTTTTGTTGTTGTTGTCTTTGCTATTAATGTCAAATTCAAAATATCACTAGGAAGACTGATAGTAAGAGTTTATTTCCTATGTTTTCTTCTAGAAGTTTTATGGTTTTAAATCTCACATTCAAGTCTTTATCCATTTTGAGTTTCTTTTGTGTATTCTGTAAGAAAGCGTCCAGTTTCATGGTTTTGCATGTGGTTTCCAGTTTTTCTATTTATCAAAGAGACTACTCTCCCTCTTATTGTATATTCTTGGTTCCTTTATTATTAATTAATTAGCCATATATTTGTGGATTTATTTCTGGTACCTCTATTCTCTTCCATTGATCTATGTGTCTATGTTTATGCCAGTACCATGCTGTTCTGATTACTGTAGATTTGTATAATCATTTGAAATCAGTGTGATGCCTAGAGCTGTGTTCTTTGATTTTCAGGTTGTTTTGTCTCTTTGGAAGTCTTTTGTAGTTCCAGACAAATTTGATCATTGTTCTATTTCTATGACAAATTCCATTGGAATTTGATAAGGATTACAATAAACCTGTAGATTGTTTTAGATAAAATGAGCATTTAAATAATATTATTTCTTCTAATCCATGAGCATGGAATATATTTCCACTTATTTGTGTCTTCAGTTTCTTTCATCAATATTATGGTTTTCAGTGTACAGATCTTTTACTTTCTTGCTCAAGACTATACCTAGATTGTATTTTTTTGTAGTGATTATAAATGGAATTGATTTCTTATTTTTTCTTTCTTACACTTTGTTATTAGAATATAGAAGTGCAACTGATATTTGTATATTGTTTTTTTATTCTTCATCTTTACTGAATTTGTTTATTAGTTCTAACAGCTTATTTTTTGGTGGAATCTTTAGGTAACTCCCTTAGTTTTAAGCTCCACTGTGCAAGACTTGTCTAAAAGCATTGTTTTATCCATTTAGTCATATTCCAACTGGTTGCTTTAATGCAAGTTGTTATCCCTAGTTTCTTTATCCAGATGCTTATAAGCTCTGTCAAGAAAGGAAGAAAGAAAGAAAGAAAGAAAGAAAGAAAGAAAGAAAGAAAGAAAGAAAGAAAGAAAGAAAGAAAGAAAGAAAGAGAAAGGAAGGAAGGAAGGAAGGAAGGAAGGAAGGAAGGAAGGAAGGAAGGAAGGAAGGAAGGGAGGAAGGGATAAGAAAGGAATTTAAATTTAAAAGACTGGCTTCTGGACAACCAAGAAAGAAAGAAAGAAAGAAAGAAAGAAAGAAAGAAAGGGTAACCAAGTAAACAAAATAAAATTTCCCTTTGAAAAAAGAATCTACCACTTCTAGCTTCAATACTTTTTTAAGTTTAGGGTCCTTTAAATACCAGTTGCAAGCAGGAGGGTCATAAACACACACACACACACACACACACACACACACACACACACAAGGTTTGGTTAATAAAACAAGAAAAGGTTGTGCTGCCCTATATTTGAGCCCATTTGATCTTACCACAGTGCCAGCTCTGAGACCATTTTTCTTAAGTGTTACTTTTTAAATGACAGAGGCAAACAACCTCACCTCCCGAAGGTCTACCTTGCTAAGAAGCATAATACCAGCCTAATGAAATCCGGGAGATTTATAGCAGGTACACACAGGAAGCAGATTTGGGCGAGAAATTGACAGTTATGTACGTATTAGAAATGCCAGCTGCTGCACTGTGGTTCCCTCTGCAGAGGAATCTGCCCACTTGCTGGGCACCATCTGCAGAGGAGCAGGGAGACGCATTTCCAGAGGCCTCCCCTTATCTATGTGCCAAAGTAGTGTAAGCAGGATATTTAACGTGGTTAATAACATCAATCGTACATATTTTAACACTGATTTACAGTAACAAGAATAATAATGGAAAATGCTAATGAAGAACTAAAAAATTTGGAGTGATGTGTTCAGAATTAAGTTTGAGCATCTCTTCCTTAGGCATCCCTCTCTGCTCATGGCCCACCCTCCCTTCTCCGGACTAAGGGCTCCTTCTCTTGGTACCTCCCCTAGCAACCTTTGCTTATCAACCTAGATAACAACGGACATGCTGTTGTTTAATTACTGCTTTCCTTTGTTTCATTTACCAGGGTAAGAGATTGTTTTATTTGAATATATACTCACAATATGCAGCTCAGTTCCTGATGTTAGAGTAGGAAGGTAATAAATTTTAATGAAGGAATGAATTCTCAAAGCACTTGCACACACAGTTTCTCATTTGATTAGTACAAACATTCGGCTGTGTGAAAGCACAGAAAATTGTATTATCGCCCCCTTTTATGGATGGGAGGGAGCAAAAACGCTTAAGGGCATGATCACAAAGGTTAGACAGCAAATGGATGGCAGAGGGAGTGCTCCAAATTCTGATCTCCTGCCACCTCCACAGGGACAGGTGATGGGGAGCGACCATCTAGTGTGAAAAGTCAGGGACCTGGGCATTACTAGTCTTGTGGCTTTGAGCAAATTGCTTAGATTCTGTTTCTCAATATTACCTTGCAAGAAAATTATGCAGATAGGTGTGAATGTGCATTATAAAATAAAAACCCTAAATGAGCTAATGTTTTAGTCATTTATAATCTATAGAGATTGGTACAAACAAAAGTGGCCATTTGTTCATTCATTCATGGGGGTCTAAGGAGGTTACACCTGAAGCTAAATCCAAACTAAGTGTGTTAATACTTGCAGAAAATTTAAATTGAACTTGATATTTATTGCATTTCGGACAGCCATACTCCTGATAGAATGCAACGAGTCACACCTAAATGCCCCGTCACATATGGGTTTGGATAGAGAAGTGATAAAGAGATACAGGAATGGAACATGCTGTGTTTGGGTTAAGTGAAAGAGATAAACCATTGAACTAAATCATGATAAGTGCCATGAATGGGAGCTATGGCTTTTAAGCACCCAATGTTTTTTCTCTTATTTCTTTGGAAGATTCATTTTATCTCATTCCACCTCCTTCACTCTTGGAACCACTGGTTCAGGTACCCTTGCCCTAAAGCCTTATTCTCAGGATGTACATGTGGCCAAAACAAGGGCATTAAAGTTGATTGTTGGCACTTTGATGGGGACTAATTGGAAAGTGATATCTTCTTCCGTCTACAGTTGCTAAGCTGGTAGAATGTAAGCCTAGATCTGGATAGGGCCATCTTTGGACCACATGGGAGAGTCCACTTAAGAAGAAAATCAATACCTGTGAGAGAGTTGAGCTAGCCAAAGAGATCAAATTCCAAATATGTTGCTGGAACATTTATATCAGGCCATGCTTGGATTTAATCCATCTCTTGACTTTGTCTGTTAATGACGTAGGCCGCTTTCACATAAATTAATTTTAAGTTTAGCTTAAGTTTGTTTGAATTCAGTTTTGGTGAGCTGCAATGGAAAAGGTTTGAACTTATTTAAAGAGGCAAGTTCAAGAGGCAAGGGGGAACTCCCTTGCCTAATGGAAAGAGGGGACTTCAGAGAAGCCCACACGGAGGTGGTTACACCTAAAGCTAAATCCAAACTAGGGCTTTTAATACTTGCAGAAAATCTAAATTGAACTTGGTATCTATTGCTTTTTGGACACACATATGCTTGATAGAGGGCAATGAGTCACATATAAATGTATGGCTTTATCGCCTAAAGCAAAAATAATTTTAAGGCCCATACGTATACACTTAGGCTATAATCTTTCCTTTCTTAATCCTTAATTATCCAGATTTTACGGTTCTGCGTGACTTCCAAAGTTATGCACCTACCAGAATAGTAATATAAGCACTATTCTTGAACTCGCTCTGATTACACCATCTACAAGTAGTATTAAAATACCACAGGAAAGTTTCTCAGTTTCACAGATACCCACTTCCTCACCTGTAAAATTAGAACGGAAAAATGAGATAGCACACAATAAATGCCCAGCCTAGAGTACAGGCCATAATAGACAGTTTTAGTTTAGTTAACTATAATGTTATCCTGAGAGAATCCTGGATCCTGAATTCTTATGGGAGAAGATATTACATCATTTCTCCACTTTACTATATACCTAACACAATTTGGACATTCAATAAATGTTTTAGAAGGAAAGAAAAGTTTCTCAATAGATCACTACACCCATGCTGCCTTCTAAATTTCTTCTCCATCCACTGGAGCCATGGTTCTCTTATAGCATGTCTCATCCACTAATCCAATAGACATGTATTTAGCTCTTATATAACTTGACCTCTATGTAGCATTAAATCCCCTGGACCATTTTCCTGTCTTAAACCTATCTCCTCTGAGTTTTGAGAACTCAGTTTCATTTTCTACTCCTTTATGAACACATCTCTCTGTTGTGTTGGTTATTCTTTTTAATATGTTAAGTCACCTGATCATTAAGAGTTGGTGTTTAGGTGAGTGTCAGGGACTGGGGGAAGGAGAAATGGGTAGTTAGTATTCAGTGGGTATAGCATTTTAGTTTGGGAACATGAAAAAGTTGTGAAGATGGATAAGGGTGATGGTTGCACAGCATTGTGACTATACTTAATGCCACAGAATGGTGCACTTAAAAATGGTTAAACGGTGAATGTTATGTTATATATATTTACTGTAGTAAAAAAGATGGTGTTTATTCAAATCCTGTCCCAGGTTTTTTTTTGTTGTAACTAGTTAATATTTTATTTTGTAGTAGCTCCATCCAATGTTAAACTTTCAACTGTCATTTATACTCTCAGCCAGTGGTCAGCAAACTCATTAGTCAACAGAGCCAAATATCAACAGTACAACGGTTGAAATTTCTTTTGAGAGCCAAATTTTTTAAACTTAAACTATATAGGTAGGTACATTGTTATTAACTTAATTAGGGTACTCTTAAGCTGGACTTTGCTAAAAACATTCTCAATCTGAGGGGTCGACCTCAGTGAACGTACCCCCACTTCTTCTAACGCCACTTCTTCAAAATAGACTGGCCCAGGCCGAAAACCGACTTAGGCGCATGGGCCAGGAAGTTTCAATCACACTGTATGTGCGCACCCACACGTGATATTTTGTGGAAGAGCCACATTCAAGGGGCCAAACAGCCGCTTGTGGCTTGAGGGCCGTGGTTTGCCAACCACTGCTCTAGCTATTAAACTTAATTTTAAAATCTATTATCTTTAGTTTCAAATGATCCCTCAGGTTCATCAATTCAGTCATTCAGAAACCATTCATCTTGTGTCATTTAAGCCTCTATCTCTGAGCTAACAATGATGTGTAAGTTGTAAACCAACAGATATTTTCATTTGAATATTTGTACAAGATTGGCTTCCCTCATAAGTAGACCCTGAGACTAGCACATGGATGCCAATCATTTCTTTGGATTACAGGAAGCACAAGAGAATTGATGGAGTGAGAAAGGGAGGAGTCTGTTAATTAGGAGTTGAGGATGATTATAGGACATGGGACTTTCATCCTATTGGGAGCCTTTTGTAAATTGTGGAAGTACCTAGGACTAACCCCTCCAGAGCTTGGGAAGCCTGACACACAAATCAACAACTTCCATCTTCCATCACTTGGGAATTTTGCCTCCTGAAGCATAACAAGTCCAAATGATGCTGTAGGAATTTCTCAAAGAAGGAGGACTCCGGCCCAGACTCAAAATAAGGAGCTATCAGTGTACCAAAAAGCACACACTCCAGCTGCCCTTGAGAATTACATGGACCAGGACACCAACAGCACTTGGTAAAATGTCTCCTGTGTCTTTCAGCATTTCCCAAACCAAACACTCATACATCCCTCTCACACGTGTTCCTCTGTCTTCTCATCATAGTAGTAGCACCATTAAATATCCTGATCTATGTGAAACACAGTATCACCCCTTATTCATTAACTACTGTCTCCCAGGCACAGAAACACATTTATTTACTATTGCTTCCATGTGCAAGAATAAAGAATTTTTCCCATTTTATAAATAAGTAAATTTGAAAATGAAGTCTTCAAGTTATTTGCCCAAACTCACACAATTGTGATGAAAGGTAAGCAGGTTTCAGATTCAGGTTGAACTGCTTTATTATAGATATTGATTTTAGCCTCATTTTCCATTTCTATAATATAGAGAAAACAGTATTTCTTCAAAGCATTGATGTAAGAATTAATATGTTATGTCATATATTTAGTATCTGACCCAGAGCTCCACAGGGTAGATGCTTCATACATGTTGATACACTTTCATGGTCAGGGCTGGTCCAATCCTTTCTTGGAAAAGCAAGCAAAAATAAAATACTATAAATAAAGAAGGCACATCTGTGACTTTTTTTCTTTCAGTGCCTCATAAAGGTCAGGGATAATAATAGATACTCATTCAACAAATGAGTGTTCAACTTTCCCCTTAAGTGTCTCTTAACCTCCAGAATCTTCTACTGTAATTAATCTTGCACTTTCACTAAAACAATACACCCAAAATGAAAATTGTACTGCATTGCTTCCTTACTTAAAGTCTTTAAGGATTATTGTTACTTCTACTGCAATCCACACTTTTTCAGAGTCTCACTGACTGTGCTGTTTCTCTGTTGACACAACTTCAAACTACTCAGGGTCCCTGATGGCTCAGTGCTGTTTCCCTCCAACAATCTCCTCGCTTTCACTCTGCCTCGGATCTTTCTCTCAAAGGTCTTCATCCCCCTATCAGGGCAGTCATCCTCTGTGTGCACAGCTTTTCCTAACCCCTGAGCACTACAGCTTCTCTGGTTCAGTTGATAACTTTCCCCTTAGGGTTTATTCCATGCCTTGTGTAGACTCTATAATAACACCTATCACATCATCTCGCAAATGCTGCCCACCACAGGAGACAAGACTATATTTTATGTATTGTTTTATTAATCTTGAAATCTAATCAATGAGGTAACAAATGACTAATTATGTAGTGTTTAACGAGTTAATTGCATTTGTAGCTCATGCTGGCCTTTCTAAAAGTCTACAAAGAAACAGTCACAAATGCTTTTATAGACAGAAATTACATTTTTAATCAGTCATGAAAGGTAGGTAAGAATGGTTGATTGAGCAGCATTTTTGCACACATTGATCTGAAACTAAAAGGAGATGAGAGAAAACAGCTTTTAGGAACTAGAGGGAAACTCTACCAAGTCCCAGTTTATATTGTTCTTTTTCTTATACTCTTATTAGTGAGGGCACTCATGAGCTGGAACTTCCATTACAGGGTGTCAGTTACTATATATGGGATGGGGGATGAATTACAGGGAAGGCACCAGTATTAATAAATGCATGACAATCTTTACTATTTCACAGGTTCCATTTTAAATCCTGTTATACAAGATTACAAACATGTGCTGAAGATAACACTTGGGGCTTTGAATGCCAGGCCACAGAAACTGGAAGACATTACAAGTTCTCCACAGTATTTTTCAGTGATGTTTGTTCTTGTATTTACATGTATTTCTTAGTCTCTGCTTATAGGTTCTGCTAAAGCTCAAACATGGGTGAAGAATAACACTTTAGGTCTGGCCCATGCTGTCATACAGGAAGAAAAGATTATATGTGATTCCAGGCAAGCCACCTGGGTGCCTCTAGGTCAGTGGTTCTCAACCTTCCTAATGCTGTGACCCTTTAATACAGTTCCTCATGTTGTGGTGACCCCCAACCATAAAATTATTTTTGTTGCTCATTCATAACTGTAATTTTTAAAGCATAGTGATTAATCACAAAAACAATATGTAATTATATATGCATTTTCTGATGGTCTTAAGCCACCCCTGTGAAAGGGTTGTTTGACTCCCAAAGAGGTCGCAATCCACAGGTTGAGAACCGCTGCCCTAGGTATTCCCTTCCCCAGCTGTGATGGCAAAAGGCTAAATAAGGCAACCCTTGGCTTAGAAGAACATAATGACCAGAGAGTCAGGCAGCTTAAGGATGAGGGTCTGGGTCTGTAAGTCATCAAGGCCAGTAGCAAAAGTAGCTGAAAGAAAAAGGAACCTAGGAGGGTTAATGCAAAAGAGAGGCAATAGTTATCAATTGCAGCCCTGAGACCAATTGCAGCTGGATGGGATTAATTCATTTTCTTAACTTTATTGGCCAAGTTATCCTCAAGGACAGAGTTTCACCAGAATCCTGCAGGAACTATTCCCTGTCTATATATAGATAAATGAATCTGAAGTGCCCAGAGTTAGACAGTGGTAGACATGGAGATACACTGCACAGATCCACCTTCATAAAAAATATGTTGCCCAGTCATAAAGAACGTGGTCAGGAGAGTGTCTCCAGATGTTATTTCCACCAGAATCTGCCTCTGCTACAGACATTGTCTCATAGTAGGTCTTGTTTTTCCCAAGACAGCTTGTGACCTTATAACTGAGTTAAATTAGATGGGTACAAAGCTGGATGATCAGCAGCCTGAAGGCTCAGAATATGAGTGTAATACTACAGTGGATATCACCTGAACTATAGCTCATTCATAGATAACCTTGATGGAGAGTTACAAGAGAATTTTCTGCCAAAGAAAAGGCATTTGGACAGTGTACCTGGTTATCCACTTTGTGTTGAAAGAGAAGCTCCCTGAGTTCAGCTTACTTACTTACTTATTGAAGTCAGTCAGTTATAAATGGCCTGGTTGGCTATTAGTATTGCAAAAGGGGAAATATTGGAAGATCAGTAACAAGGAGGTCTGTGGTAGCAGGAGGTGGATAAACAAGGAGATCAGGGGAGGGCACAAGGTGGGAAAGCCTTTGTGTGTTAATTCCCACCAGGATGCATTTATCATGAAAGAAACAGTAACCATCAATGAGATGGTTTAGCTAGCTGAAATACATCAGCTTCTATCCTTATCCATATCAGTTGTGGCAGAATTAGAATATAAATGAACAGGCTTTAATGACAAAGACAAAGAATATGCAGGAGCCTCCATTAGCCAAAGTAATGAGCCCAACTCTTTGTTCCCAAATAGCACCATGCCCTGAGGATATCAATGGCCACTTGATAACAGGGTGACTGAGTTGGATTTCTTCCACCCAGAAGTGTCAGCAATTCATTTTGACAAGAACTGATAGGCATATGAATACATACATAATCTGGGTATGTAGTGTGTTTGTCTTCCCTTCCTGCAAGCCCTCAAGGACACATTTTGTGGGCCCATGATTATAGGATGCATCTTTGAATCAAAGACCTATGTATGTTGCAGCATGGAACAGTATGATGAATATATGGGACAAGGAACCCAAAAGTAGAAGCCAGGTGTCTCTGCTTGCCATCTCCCTGAGTGACCCCCTTGGAGAATCTGTGCTTCTTGTCCCCATACTGTGGGTGGAAGTATAATTAGCTTCCTTTACAACCAGGTAGCTCTCATGCTCTGTTGTGTCTCTTCTGACTATAGCTATTATCTGTCAAATACAGATTTCTCAAGTGTGTGACACACATTAGGCCACTGTGACCTCATACTTTAGTTTTGCAAGAGGTCCCCTTAAATTGCTGAAGGAGAGAAATGCATGATGCTCACCGTCTCCATGATGGGGATGAGGAAAAATGTCTGAACTTAGCATCTTTAATACAATGCTCTTTCCTGGACCCTCCAGGGCAGATGGAGAAGGCAAAGGGACAGGAAACCATTTGGGATCACAAGAGTCTTTGCCACCAGTCTTGGTTTTGTTCTTGGCTTTTGGGAGCCTCAGAGAAACGCAAAAGTGGAAATCGGGTTCCACGTTAAATCCTGTTACACAGGGTTACCAACATGTGCTGAAGATAACACGTGGAGCTTTGAATGTCAGGCCAAAGAAACTGGGAGACATTAAAACTTCACCGCACTATTTTTCAGTGACGTGTGCTCTTGCCTTTATATGTATGTCTTTGTCCCTGCTTGCTAAAGTTAAATGTTCTGCTAAAGTTCGAACATTTCTAATAACAAAGACACTTTGAGGCCCAGCAAGAATTTGGTTTTCATTATATGCCTCAGATAATGAATCAGAAACTTAACTGAGGTCTTCTAAAAAGACTTAAATTTCTCTTCTAGGTTTTAGATTGGACCAATTTCATCCAATTTTGAATTTCATTACAAACTGTCTTCTGCATTCAATGGGAAGCCGATTTCCCTCCCAGACCCACTAAACACCTCTCTCCAAATTGCAGTAGAAATTTTCTTAATGGGATGTCAGCTGCCTCCTTAATAAATATTGATCTTGTATTCAGCCATTCTAAAATAAAACATTTCCCATTTCCATGAGTTCCACCTGTGGAGGCAAATCCTCCAGGGATGGACCTAAGTCTTCACCTTTCATCAAATAACCAGCACTGTAGGTTTCCACAGAGCCAGGAAGAGCTGAGCAGAATTTCCAATGCCTCCTCCCCAAATCAACTGTTTGAACTTGAAGTCCAATAGCTAAAGGCTTATTGAGCATATGTGGTGTCAGTAAAGGGATTGCAAGGATACTCAGGTGAAATACATGGACCTAGGGAAGGTATTTCTTTTTCTTGATGGAAAACTGATTATTTTACCAAAGGCTACAGATGTAAATGCCTAAAAGAATGTAAAATTTAAACTGTGGGGAGAAATGGAAAGTATTATTTGGTTTTAATTAATACATCAGAGCTCCTTGTATCTCTAGCCTGCCTCAAATTTCAGCTCTCACCTCTATGCAAACTAATCTTCCCCCTAAAATTGTATTATGTTACATCTGAGTCCTCCACATTTTAGTGCTTCTTTGTGGTTTAGATTTCCAGTCTTAGTATAGGAATCTAGGTCCTTTGCATTCTGGTTCCAACTTATTCATAGAGACCTGTTGCTTCTGACTCTTCAAAGAGAAACCTTTTTCTAAAGTACCATGCCACAGTTAGAATACAGAATAGTCTAGCTTTTCTGTGCCTGTATCTCAAGGGTGTCCAGTCTCTCAAATTATCATAGAATTGACAAATTTCATACCATAAAGCCTTAGGCAGGATTTGGGAACAGGTTTATTTAGGAGGTATCCCCTGAAAACAGGATTGCTAGATATGGGAGAGTAAGACAAGGAGAAGAACGCACATTGTAAAGTAGGTTATTATGGTGGGCAACGAGGGCTCAGTGCTCCTGGGGACTTCCTATAGAACATTCTAGAGTGAGCTTCAGCATTATCTGTCTGAAGGCTTTTAAACAGGGACATCCTCCCCTTAATTTCCATTCCCCCATAGTAGGGAATTCACTTGGAGGCATTTATTCACCCATCATTCTGAGCCACCCCAAGGACAGGAGCTAAGTAGCCCTCAACGGCTTCAGAGAAACCCCGGCAGGAGAAAAGCAGAGTCTCACTCTGTGGGTCTGGAGGTGAGATGCAGTCGGGTACATGAAGCTGTCCACCAGGATGTCATCTAAACCAGTGGTGGGCTGGGGACATGAGCTGGGGCATTGGCCCATCTTGCAATTGCACTTCAGACCGAGTCCCAGAGGGACTCATGGTGCCTTTCTTTTTGTCCCTGACTTTGAATGCACTTTTTTAAAAAATAATTCCTCAGTGGTTCACAGGTTCTATTGGTGACCTTATCAATGACTTCTCTTTTTCTTTCTTTAAAATTGAAATAGTCTTTAATAATATTAAGCTATACATTGTTTTTAATTCTCTGTTGTTTAAAGTATTACGTATAGTATTACATATGTCTCCTTTTTCCCCCATTGACCTCTCCCCGGCCAGCTCCACCCCCCAGCACATGCCTTCACCACCCTAGTGTCTGTATCCATTGGTTATGCTTATATGTATGCATACCAGTCCTTTGGTTGATCTCTTAACCCCTATCCCCTGCCTTCCCACCAACATTTGATGGTCTGTTCGATGCTTCTCTGTCTCTGGACCTATTTTTGTTCATCAGTTTATGTTGTTTATTAGATTCCACAAATAAGTGGGATCATGTGATATTTATCTTTCTCCAACTGGCTTATTTCACTTAGCATAATGTTCTCCATGTCCATCCATGCTGCCACAAAGGGTAAGAATTCCTTCTTTTTTATAGCTGAGTAGTATTCCATTGTGTAAATGTACCACAGTTTTTTTATT
The DNA here is from genome assembly GCF_000327345.1 of Myotis davidii. NCBI lineage: Eukaryota > Metazoa > Chordata > Mammalia > Chiroptera > Vespertilionidae > Myotis > Myotis davidii. The sequence goes on from NW_006299715.1 coordinate 1,411,873, forward strand.
TACTCATCTACTGATCGACACTTAGGCTGTTTCCAAATCTTGGCTGTTGTAAATAACACTGAACATAGGGGTGCATAGATTCTTTCAAATTAGTGTTTTAATGTTTTGAGGAAACTCCATATTGTTTTCCACCAGTCCGCATTCCCACCAGCAGTGCACGAGGGTTCCTTTTTCTCCACTTCCTTGTCAGAACTTGTTGTTTGTAAATTTGTTGATGATAGTGATCTGACAGGTGTGAGATGGTATCTCATTGTCATTTTGATTTGCATCTCTTGAATGATTAATGAGTTTGAGCAGGTTTTCATATGTCTCCTGACCTGTATGTCCACTTTTGAAAAGTTCATGACTTCCCTTAAGATGATATGGCCTCAGGACCTCCAGTCAATATGTGGTCCACAGCCAGCATCCCTTCCTTCAGAGTACAGGGGAATACGGAAATGACCTCTTTCCACAAACCTGTACTCCAACCAAAGCTCTGCTCAAGGACTGTCAAGCAGCCCTTTATTTTCATAAATGCTCAGAACCTTCTTTCTACACAGTTCATCTCCCTACCTCCCTACCCCTCTACCTCCCCTGTTTAACCACCATCATCATTCATCCAAACACTAGTTAGAATCCCCTATTAACATCTATTTTCCTTATTAAAATACATCTTATATTTCAAAGTTTCACTTGGCTGCTGCCAAGTATTCTCTGATTGCCCCCATAGAAAATGATCTCTCCTTTCTTGGAATTCTTATGATAATAACTAAGGGAGAAATTATTTTCCTATGAAACTCAGTTGTCAACTGAAATGCCCCATGCTTTAAGTCTTAAAAGCAATGGAAAAATTACTGTTCTCAAACATTTCAGGGGTTCTGGGGAAATTACTTGCATTTTTTCCAGGTACCCTTGATTCTAAGTGTCTGCTTCCTCTGAATTAATTCAACTTGTGGATCACCTTGCAGATGGTGTCTCTATTCAGGCACATGTCAAAAACAAACCTGATATGTAGCTCTGTTCTCTTGAGTCCAGCAACAATAATAAAAATAACTTACCCATCCATCTAGATGAGTCTTGTATTTGCACAGAAGGCTGACAAAACTTTGAATGCATCACTGAAATATAAAAATCGCATTGGCCATTCCTGCCAAGGAGGGATTAAGCTTTCTTTCTTATTAACGTGAGTCATTCAGTCTGCAAGCCCTCCATTCTGCCAGGCCTCCTTTCACCTCAGTCCTAAATCCTAGTTCATTTTCTATGCAGAATTTATTTCTTCCACACCATGCTCTCAGCTCTCCAATGTTAATTCCAAAGTAATCATTAAGGCATTTGCCTAATAAAGACAGTTGCTTCTCTTAAAGCAACACTGGCACAACTTGCAAAATAATGATATTTTGCATGCAGAAGTGCATCTATTAGCAGAAGATCTATGTGAATCTGATAATGTTAAAATGTATTCCAAGAGACCCCCACCTGGTCTGACTCCACTTCAAGGGCCCAGACACAGCCTACGTGCACCCAGTAATTATGAGACACTGAGAGAATGACTCACTACACAAACTGGTATGCTCTTGGAATGTCATTTTATCCGTTTACAGCAAGAGATACAATCATCTGGTAGGCACGAGATATTCAGATATCTTGTTGAGTCTTTTCTTCCTCTGTAGCCAATGAACAACTAAAAACTGTCATCAAGTAACCATGAGAAGTAATTGTCATAGAAAGTGAACACAATAAAAATACTTTTCATAAATGTTGTATCTCATTAATGCCCTTTGGTAAATATGGAAAAAAGATCTGTGAGTAGAAACTCATGGCCAAGGACAATTAGGTTCACCTCTCCCACTTATTGATTGAGCACTGATAACATAAACAACCCTGATTCTTCCTCTTCCGTACTACCAGGTGTGCCCAACCCCACTCATAATGACACATTATTTTTATTCAAAAATATTACTCTGTTGTATAGACATTCCAGGATCCATGTTGTGATTCAGATAATTCTGCCTGTCTACATTGGTTCTGGCACAGCACTCGTGTTCTACAATATGTAGCTCTAACCTTTCAAACTCACACTATAAGTTCCATCTTATTATGTCCCATTATATAGTCTATATCTTGTCCTACTCCCCTGATATTTGCCTCATTATAGATATTGGATATATTCCCAAGATTTTTCTTTTCAATTATGAGCTCTTTAAAGGCAGGGGAAAAATTCATGAGTAGGAAGAGACCTATGGAGATATGCACTATACTACATACAGCAAGTTGCAAAGGAGAAACTAATGATGATCATTTTGTAATGGCAAAAAATAACCTGTCTTAAATATTTTTGACAAGGAAATGTGGAGATTAGAGGAATTGCAGATGAACTTGTTTCTGAAAATGAATGCTATTGTCTTTGATCCATGGCCTTAAAGACGAGTATGTGATGGGAATAGCATTGGGCACTTCAAAGAAAATTATGAGACCAAAGGTAACAGAGAGATTGCATTCAAGAAGAGGAACATGTTTTGCCAAATGGGATGAGAAACACATTTAAAGTTGTATGAGTGGTATATATCATCATTTCATGAATATCCATAGTTGAAGAGAATCAAAGTAGCAAAGCATTTGATCAGACACTCTTAACTTAGAAGTGTAGCTCTTCCACTTGCCACTGAGACAGCATGATACATTTCTGTTTCCTCATCTGTACAATAAGGATGATAAAACCTTCCTTAGAGAGCTTTTGTGAAGATGACATTGTAGTTGCTCACACTTACTGAGTACTCACTCTGGTCCACCCCCATCTAGGGATGCTGCTTCTATAATTTTATGTAATCCTCTGAACAGCACTGAGATAGGTGCTGTTACCTAGCAAGAAGAAAAAGAAGGCACTGCGAAATCACTCAGGGTCATGAAGGCATAAATGTGAAGCTAGAATTTGAACCCAAACATTCTGCTAGGAAAGGCCCTCCCGTCTTAGTCAGATTACTGCACTGCCTCCCAAAGTACCCATATCCCACTTACAAGTTTCCCAGTAGCCCAGCCAGCTTGGCACAGTGGTTGAGCATCGCAATGACCTATGAACCAGGAGGTCACGGTTCAATAACCAGTCAGGGCGCATGCCCAGGTTGTAGGCTCAGTCCCTAGTGTGGGATGTGCAAGAGGCAACTGATCAATGATTCTCTTTCATCATTGATGTTTCTCTCTCTCTCTGTTCCTCTCTGAAATCAATAATAATGTATTTCTTAAAAGTTATAAAACAAGCTTCCTGATATGAGACAATACACAAAAAGTCATTATACCAGAACTTAGAACATAATCAGTACCATTTTTCTTCCTACTTTATTATTATTATTACATTTGTAATTATTAAATTCTACTTAAAAGTATTAGACTGGGTGTTAGGCAATCTCGAGTCTGGTCTCAGCTCTGTGGCTAACCAGGTGTATAGCTTTAGGGATGTCACTTCTCTCTGGCATTCATTTTTCTCACTTGTAAAAGGAATCATTGCCTATGATATCGCCTAAGCTTACTTTCTGCTCCAACTTCTGATGATTCCTAGGTAAATGTTAGGCTACTTATTAAAAAGCTTAGAGGATCCATTAAACAGGCTTCAAAGACCTTACATTTTGTTTCTTGAGTTCATGATTTTACTAAGTGTTTTAGAGAGGATATCAGATCAGAGAGGAATTAATAAGGTTAACAATTTTATTTGCATTATACATTTCACTCAAGAGCTGAGAGGAAAAAAGAAAAACAAGTAGAAACCCCATCTTCATTTTCCAGAAATTTGCTTAGAGTCATAGAGGTGGAGAAATTTCATTGCCTGTCCATAGTGATCTTGGATGTCCCTTGAAATAAATTGATCTGGGGTTCTAACATCTGTACTTTCAATTTCAGTAATGGTAGGTCTGAAGCATTAGCTGCAATTGCCAAAAAAAGGGTTGACATTTATTACAGACTCAGACATGGAGAAAAATGATTCTTCCCATGAATACATTTGCCTAAAGCAATGTTAGTCTCAGCGGGAAATCGCAAACAGAAAGAAAATGCTACTTGACTACCTTCAATCCTTGGGAACCCTACAGAGGCTGAAGAAGAAGTAATTAGCATTCAGGGGAATTGGCTTCTCTTTTCCTTAGCTCACTGTAACAGACTCTGTTGATGCTCTGCCATGTCCCCTTTGTACTTCCATCTCATGTGTGCCAATGGCCTCTTGCTCAAGCATCTGTGCTTATCTGCCTGGGGCTTTCTCTGGCTAAGCATGGGGCAAGCCAGAGGTACCAGGTGGTTGATGTTCTCGGGAGCAGTCCTCAGGTGAGTCCACCATTGCACTGGTGGGTGTCTCAGTGTCCTCATCCCTCAGGTTGGACAACCTATTAGATCTGCTCCCCATAGTCATCAGAGATCCTGAACTTACGCCCAGGTCAGTAACACACCTGTCAGACCTCTGACTTCAGGGAAGTAATTGACTGAAAGCTTTGTTCTTAAATCCCACACCACATTTGCACCAAAGCCATGCTTCCCATAGTTTGCTTCCAGCCAATGACTGAGGAAGACTAGGATGCTAAGGCATATGCAATATTCCTCTGCTACCTTGCTAGGACTTAAGGGCTCCCTGTAGGCATTACCCTAACTTTGCTTAGCAATCTAAGGTGCCACCACCTAACCTTCTTTGTGCCCTCGTCTCCTTCACAAAGGTTGATATCTCTATTGCAACCTGACTGCTCTCCCAGCTTCTCCTAGTCTACCCCCACTTCCTTTTCACAGATATCTTCCCCTAACAAAAAACTTAGACATATCTGTTTTGGTACCTCCTTCTCAAAAGACATGGAATAACATTGCTTATTTGTATTCTTTATTATTTTCCTGCTCCCTATCAGTGTTTCCTGGAATTATCTAATATTTTACTTGCATTCAAATCTCTGTCTCATACTCAACTACTGAGGAAAAAAAATTTAAGATGATCCCTCTTTAACTACACCCTGTATAGTGTAAATTCTATATTTCCTCCAACACACATACACACATATACAAACATATGCAAATACATACATACACATGTAAACAATCACAATGGAGTCTTCAATATAAATTAGTGAGAGACAATGTTCTTTCACAGGTTTAAACAGAAAGTGTAAAGAGAATGTTAAATGCTGACATATGTGAGCAGACTTCTGGGATTTAGGGGAAGAGCTGAAATAATAGATATTCCATGATTGAGTAATGTGTATTTCAACATCTACACTTCTTTTTCTGCTAAGTAGAATCACTCAATAACTCCAGCAACAGTGTGAAACTGCTTAAAGGTTTCCCATTATTCAGAACATTCATATGTGGGGTAACATATTGGTTTTCCTCTGGACCTATAAGTAGGAACCAGATCCTAAGCAGTATGTCCAGATCCTATAGCTATTATATACGATGTAACAGTTTTTCATGACAAAGGTGAAGATAATGGTAGCAAACTGATTTAGTCTTTCTCTTTTGATAATGTTATCACAAACAATATGGGTGGTTACCATGTTGATTTGGAAGAGGACTCATTGGGAGAATATGAAGCCAGTATAGGGACAAAGGAGTTATTATTATCTGTTTGAGTCTTGAATGAACATATACCCATTTAAATCATTCTGACATTTGGTCTTTCATCTATAATGCTGGATTTATCTGGATAATAGTCGTTCATGAGCTCCTGCTTAACAATGGAGCCCTATCTTCATTTGATTCCTTTTTTAATTCTACCCTGTAACTTGTAAATTCTATATTCCCTTCACCACACACACACACACACACACACACACTCCTCCGAAACCAGAAGCTAGTATTACTAATAAGAGTGTCCTGATAATAAAGCACTGATAATAAAGAATGGCTCTTACACAGTGGTCCATGACCTCATCACCTGGAGGACTCTGGACAAATTAGATACACCCTCTCCATTCAGCTTCGATCCCAGCCATCACCATCATGATGAGATGCAAGTAGGTACAATCTTATGGTACTTCCCTCTTTTACACTAAACATCTCATGCTACCACATGAGTCACTTGTGACCATCAGATAGGCCATGTTGACACATGAAAAAGTTGGAATTATGCTGGCGTTAATACTCTATGGGGAAATGCTTGACCAACAAGAGTTGCAACAAGGTACACATGAGTGTAGTAGAGAGAGAAGTGTCCCATTGGCCCAATATATCAAGCAGTGGCATTCCTTAAGGAACTAGTGCAGTAATTCTCAATCAGGGGTGATTATGTTGCTCCAGGAGAAATTTGGCAACATTGGAAGACATATTTGGCTGCCACAACTTGGGGAGTTGCCACTGGCATCTCTTGGGCAGAGAACAGAGATGCTGGTAAACATCCTACAGCATCCTACAACCCCATAACAGATAGTCATCCAAACCCAAATGTCAGTAGTGCCAGGGCTTAGAAATTCTGGACTACAGTGATGTTTACAACCTTATCAGAGATTCTCAGTGAATAACAGAAAAGAAACCTACTTGACCTGAAAAGTTGGGGGCATAGTCACACTTCCTAAGCATCTGCTGTGTGCCAGGTCAGCACATGACTCCTCTCAAGCCTCACAAATGAGAGTAGATATTATGACATCACGTTACAGAAAACAAAATAAAGTCTCAGAAAGAGAAACAACAACCCAGTAAATAACTAATTTTAGATTCAACTTAAACTCAGATCATATATATATATATATATGTATATATAGGAGAGAGGAACATCAACGAGGAGAGAGAATCATGGATCGACTGCCTCCTGCATGCCCCCCACTGGAGATCCAGCCCACAACCCAGGCACGTGCGCTTGACCGGAATCAAACCCGGGACCATTCAGTCCACAGGCCAACACTCTATCCACTGAGCAAAACCAGCCAGGGTTTGAACCCAGATCTATTAGATGCAAAGTCCAAAGCTGAGATCTAACTGGGGGAAAAATATGTGAGGGTTTTTTTTTCTACTTTTAAAGTGAAAACCGTTTTCATTGCTTATAATTTTTAACAAAGAAGATAAATGTCAGTATGTTTATGGCTGGCTTCATGTGTCAATAATTTTAATCTGATCTTAGTAGCTTTTAATAAATGTAAACATTATGTTATTAGAATGTATAAGTGTATGTTAATATGGTATAAACAGGCAATTATTTAAAGATATAGAGTAAATTGCACAGAAAATATAGGCGCATTTACTACTTTGGAAGTCTAAGGATTTGTTTGGCATAAAATCTAAAATTGATTTCCACTGAATATCACAGGCACTTCATTTTCTTTTACACAAAATGGGGTGGGGTGGGAGGAGAGGATAAAGGCACACAGTTTTTGCGTCCAAGAAGCTTGACAAATATGACTTCTTCCAAACTGATCCAAATGTTTGGTGTGCTTTCTCCTCAGAACTGCCTGTGAGGTTTCTATGTACAAGCCCACAGCTAATCCTAATTCCATGTTTTGCACAAATATTCCATTCACCATTATTGGATGTAATATCCTCAACCCTCCACTCCTATAGTATCTGGCTGGAATGTCTCATGCAACATTCTAGCTGCATTTTTATTATTATTCTCCCCAAAATTATAAGTTTTGAAGGCCAAGTTTTATGCTTATTCAACAATATATTCCCTTACCACCAAATGCAGTATCTTTCACATAGAAAAACAGTCAATAAACACTTCTTCATTGAAATAAACCCAGTCCTGGGTTCAATATGCTAGCAGACTGTCATGACCTCAGAGAAGGGACAGGTATGGGGTATTCCAAAGAGTGTCTCTGCTTAGCCATCCTGTTTATCATTCAGGGTTAATGGCCCATATTTTTAATTTATCTGATTTTTCTAGAGTATCGACTTTTTTCTTAAATAATTCCTTATTTATATCTGAAGATCAAAAATCTTTCAAGCCAATGCCCTGCCTACACATTCATTTATGAGCCATGCTCACAAAATGCTAAGGAACATTAAAAACCCTTGACATGCAGAATGCGTTGTATCACAAAGTTTTAAGATGGACCACGTGAAGAAATACGTAGGTCTGCAGTTATGGAGCATCGCTAGGTGGAGGGTTAGACTGCTGTGGCCCAAAGTTGAATGTCTCTTCCAAAGGGTGTGGGGGAAATTCATCGGAAGAATGAGCAAAGTCTGCCATCTACAGGTCAGCGAGTGTATCACCAAGTGGGTGTCCAGAGGCCCTGAATCCAAGAAGGTACAATAAATCTTGGGTAATACACAGATATGTGATGTCAGAGAGACGATTCTTCTTGTATTATCTGGAATAAATGCTTTTTCTGTCCTTCAATGCATGTATATAAGCAAAAATTAAAGCTGGCTAAAAGGTGTCTCTGCAATATCATTACTTTGCAAAATTGAACATGGCAAGCTATATGTATTTCCCACTTGTATTTTTGTCATGCAGTTCTGCCTTTTGTTGCATTGTAATTATCTCCATATATGTCTATCTCCACAGGAGTCACTTATCTCCCACTGGCAGGGGACCCACAGGATTCATTTTGGCATGCCCTCTTGCCTAGCCCAGTGTCTGACATGTGGCAGATCATCGGATGCATGAATGATTGAGGGAATAAGATTAAATGAATGAGAAAGTGAATCAATGTTAATTATTTCTGTATTGTTATTTTGACAACATGGATGGATCTTGAGGGTATTGCACTAAGTGAACTAAGTCAGGTGGAAAAGGACAGGAACCATATGATTTCACTCACGTGTGAGATATAAAGCAAAATGCAATCAATGAACAAACCAAACAAACAAAAAAATAAACTTATAGATGCAGACAACAGAATGGTGGTCACCAGAGAAGAAGGGAGCTGGGGGAGGGCACAGAGGGTAAAGGAGGTCAAATATATGGTGACAGACATCATCTGGTGAGCACACAATGGAGTATGCAGATGCCGTATTATAAATTGTACATCTGGAGTTTATAAAATGTTATTAACCAATGTAACCCCGATACATTTTTTAAATCTAATCTAAAAATCTTCTTGTTAAAAAAATCCTTACATGTTTATGAATAAAATGTCAAATATATGTATATGAACACATAATGATGTATACCTGTGAATATAGCTCTGTATACATATAAGTGTGAATATGGTCACTTATTTTGCAAACTCTGTAATAAATCAAGGGGTTCAAACATTTTATTAAAATCCATATATCTGTATATTTAAGGTCTTACAAATTCAGCTTTAGGGTTCCAGCTGTGTCATTTTATCAGACAGAATGTTCTGAAAGATTCATTTTATTTATAAAGTAAATGTGGCCCCAAGGCCACAGTTATTGCTTCTCATTTATTTAGTGCTTTCCACACTTGCTTGTCTAGTTCTAGTCAGATGAAAGGAGAGCCGAGAAAAAAATGTTTAGATAAGATCATTATAGAGATAGGATAAAAAAGAAAGTGGAAAAGTAAGATAAATATTGTTTCTCCTAAGAGACCTGAATTCTCTTCCCTCTCCCTATCCACTTTGAGGGAACTGTTTTGGATTTTTAAATCCCAATGACCTTTTAAAGAAAGAGGTCAATATTTATCATTCAGTGCTATGTACCCGGCACTGTGCTTGGCATGTCCATGAGTTACCACATTTGATCTGCCCAACAGCCCCACATGTGGGAGATGCTTATCGATACACACATTTTATGGACAATGAAACTGAGTCTCAGAGAAATTATTTCTACAGGGCACATTGCAGCAGACACCCAGGAACCAGCTCACATAGGCTTGTGGTAGCCATTGGGTTCAGCAATGTCCCCTTGGTACCTTGAAGTCTGCCACAGCAAGCAGGAAGCTAAGGCAATCCCCCCTAGGGGTAAGAGGGTGGAAGTATGTCCCTGTAAAATTCTCACTCCATGCCAGATGAAAGGAACAGGAATGGCTGGGTCCCCTCACGTGATAATTATTCCCACTCTCATCACATTGGTATTGAAGGACAAAATCTCCATAGGATGAAGATACCAGGTCTTGGGGCTCTATTAACATCCTTAGACCAGATTTACTTACTTATTTCAGAATGTTTCTTATTCTTTTCCTCCTTCCTCCTGATTGCAACCTGCTATCTGTGTAATAAAAATAGAAGTTGGGTGTGTGTTTTTTTTTGTTTTTTTGTTTTTTTTTTGGAAACCCAATGATAATCTTTACTCTTATGGAAAATCTTATTTTCAAGGACTATTTTCACAAAGTGACTTCTAGAAGCAATTTTCTGGCCAAGAGAGATGCTTCAATAACAGTGGTGGGATCCGGGGTCCTGAGTCTCCACGGTGAAATTGCTGGGGAAAGTGTCTAGGCTGAGCTGCTGTTATCCAGACCTTGTAAACATTCTCTGCAGGTGCCTGTCTCATCAGCCATCTCAAGCTGCCAGGGAAGGAGGCGGTGACAGTTTGGTTTCACCCCTTCCCTTCAGTTATGAGTAATTTTGCTAGACTCTTGTCACTTTCTGGCAGATTTCATGCAGATTTCTGCTGAATTTGCAAACAAAGGGAACGGAAAACAATGGCTTAAGCTGCTTTGAGATTGCCTCATTAAACTGCAGCCTGCCACACGCTCTCTGCTTATAGCAAGGAGCCTATATCTGGGTTCTACAATGATGTCACCATCTAAAACTCTGCTTGCATTGCTCTTGGGCAAGAAAACTGCCCTGTGTGCAAACAACTAGAAAATAATAATTAATTAAATTGTTAGGGAAGGAAAAAGGAAAGAGCTGAAAACTACACAACTTACCATGAAAGCAGATTTTCAGTTCTATGGCTGATAGGTAAGTGTGGTCAGCAATGAGCAGCTTCCTGGATGTCTTCAAGTCTCAGTTTACCACTCTGAAACTTGAATACACTGATCTCCTTTCTGATTGGGGATTCCACTGAGCTCTGCCAGTATCTCCTGTCCAGAAATGGGATTGTGTGGCATCCTCTTCAAAATCTTTTTAATTTTGGAAGTATGCATTTGTGAGATGATGCAAAATTCCAGTAAAAACTACCAAGTATGGCCCAGCCGATGTGGCTCAGTGGTTGAGCATCAACCCACAAACCAAGAGGTCACCAGATCCATTTCAGGCAGGGCACATGCCTGGGTTGCAGGCTTGATCCCCAGTAAGGGGTGTGCAGGAAAGAGATGTTTCTCTCTCTCATTGATGCTTCTATCTCTATCCTTATCCCTTCCTCTCTCTCTAAAATCAATGAAAACCTTAAAAAACAACTACTACAAAATCCAGAACATGTGGAATAAGCTCCTCGTAAATTTTCTAGTTCAGTAATCCATCATAACCCACAAAAAAGAGCAGGGCAAAAGACAAAGAATGTCACACTAAGATGTAAGAGAGAATCTCAAAAGCTCACAGTTTCATTAACTGGAGTTCAGTCATTTACTCTCAACGACTTGGCTTCCTTATGCATAAATTATGATAAAATGGACCAACTTATGCTCACAAAGAGATTACAATAAATTTTCTTTTCAATAATACATAAAAAAATTAAGTAAATAAATAATAAAATATATTTGATTTTAATGAGATCATTTAGAAAGCTTGAAGCTCATGGACTTAGTGGTCCCAAGGGAAAAAGAGCATTGGAAGAGTCTGTCCCAAACAAGCTCTGTCTGAATTCATAACCCTTGACATTGAGAAGATCAGCCTATGATCAACATACTCACCTATAAAATGGGGCAGTAAGACCTAACTCACAGGATTAATGTGAGTCTTGGTGAGTCATGGAGAATATGTCTGACTCATTGTATTTAATTCATAAATAACTGTTTTATTTTTTACTCTTCTAGGAGATGGAATTTCATATGCTTGTGGATATAGAAATGACATTAACATATTACATTTTGACAAAGAGCAATAATTACAACTCAGGGAATGAATGTCATTCCCATCCCATAGTCTAGGAAGAGTAAGTCACACCCAGAGATATGAGTGTCAAAATTAGGGGAAGCCACTTCATGCCACTTCAACCCCCTGAAATACTCACTACAATACATACCTCTTGGGAAAACCATTAGGCTTTCAAAATATGCTGTTCTATGTAATTTGGGAGAGCATTTAGGGAGAAATAACTAGAAAACATGTCTTGTTTGTATGGTGAACCAAAGTTTTATTTGCTATGAAAGTTATGCTAAACATTGAGGTCTCCAAACTTCAGGCTATGATTTCTAGCACCTCACTTTTTGGAACACACTTTCCAGTCAGTCTTTGTCTCTTGGTCTCAGTTAATCAGCAAGGACGCAAGGTGTGAGAATTTCTTTCCAGCCACGTTTAATAGGAAGAAGCCACAGATCTCAGTGAAAATGAACTTGAAGACAAACCTCTGGTCGTATAATGTCTTTCCCTTCAGTAAACCTTTTTTCCACATTATGTTTCCTATATCCCACTTTTCATACAATTCATGGAATGTTGAGTCTGTGTCTATTTCACTACTGATTATTCAAAGATGGTTATAGTGGCTTATTAATGAGTTGGAGACGTGGTGTTTGTTTTCAAAAAACAAAAGAACCATTTAGTGTGAATCCTTGCTTACTGCTGTATCCACTTGTTTCTTATTCACACAAGGGAAATCATCAATAATGGAAATTAAGAATGAAGAGAGCATCTCAAGAGGAAACACAAGCTTTGGGTCACTCCAAATCAGTCGATAGAGAAAAACAAGCTAGATAGCTAGACCTAAACTGTGAGCCCTGTGTAACAGCACATCCTAGCCTTGAGTCTGGAGGATGGGAATCCAGTTCTTGAAGAAAAATTATAATCTTTTCCCTGGGATGTATTACTTCAATGTACAGACTATTAAAATGAAATTGAGGTCATATTGCTGAGTCAAATTTCTCTACTACACACATAAACATTCCTCTACTCCTAGGAGGATGGGGCTTTGGGTTTATTTGTATTTATAACTTGAAATCAGAATGCAAAGTGGGCACACATTCAGGATTGAGAGATAATTGAATAAAGGAATAAGTGATGAAAATCTGTAGTTGAGTACAGAGTACCTCATGGAGGTATCCAAACTAGAAATTAGAAAATCATGAGCACACAATAGCGTTCAACCCAGGGAAATGTCTAAAGCTTTAATCAAGAGTGAATGTTAAGAACAACACAAGAGAAACCAACTAGTTATGGGGATTAAGAATGATCAGGAGCCTTAGCCGGTTTGGCTCAGTGGATAGGGCATTGTTCTGAGGAACAAAGGGTCCCAGGTTTGATTCTGGTCAAGGGCAAGTACCTTGGTTGCAGGCTTTCCCAGGCCCGTCCCCTGGTCGGGGCACGTGCAGGAGGCAGCCAATTGATGTGTTTCTCTCACATCAAGTTTCTCTCTGTCTTTCCCTCTCTCTTCCACTCTCTCTAAAAGATCAATGGAAAAATATCCTTGGGTGAGGATTAAAAAAAAGAAGAATTAAGAGGACATCTCAAGAAGAAACACTAGCATTAGGTGAGTTCAAACCAGTTACTATCCCAGTAATCTTCCTTATAAATAGCATGACCTTGGTAGGTTTACTTACTTTTTTAAAAATTCATCTCTATATGATTAAGTTAACTTTCTCATCTAAAATTGGTAATGAATAGCAGTGATTGTCAGAATAAATTGAGATGATGTGTTATTGTAATACAATGGATGATAAATAATAAGTTTTGAAATATATATTACTATTCTTTTTATTATTAATCCCATCTATTAAATAGCAACAATGTGTCAGGTGTGATGATGGGTGTTTTACTCCTCTGAAAATACATATTTTCCCCTCCTAATATATTTTCAAAAGATAACCACACACATATGCTGGCTTAGACCATAGGTGATGGACATGCCACAATTTATCCAGGACTTTCTGATTTGACAAGGAAAGTCCAATGTCCCTGGAAACACCTTTCTTCTGGCAAGCTAGGATAGTTGGTATTAGTTTCTAGAGCTGCCCTAACAAAATACCACAGACGGGTGTCTAAATCACTGAAATTTATTTTCCTACTGTTCTGGAGGCCAGAACTCCAAGATCAGGGTGTTGATAAGTTTGGATTCTTTTGAAGCCCCTCTCTTTTGCTTGTAAATTGCCACTCGTTCCTGGTGTCCTCACATAACCTTCCTATGTCAATGCACATCCTGGGGATTCACTATGTTCAAATTTTTTCTTCCAAATTTCTAGTTAATTCTATTAAGCCCTCACCTAAAGGAAGGGGGGGGGCTTATTTTAACTTAATCACCTCTTTAAACATTCTATCTTGTTCTAAGGACTAGGGTTAAGGCTTCACCACATAAATTCTGGAGAGACACACTTCAGCTCATGGCACTTTGTCTCCTTAGACATGGCCCATAGAGTATCTATTGCTCAGCAAACATCCTTTAAGGAGTTACTCTGAGCCAGGAGGCATGCTTAAGTATTTCACCCAACATCTGAAGCCAACCATCCATACAGATCCTACTCCCGTTGCTCCAGGAGAAATGGGGATGTAGGTCCTTGAGGACAAAGTAGAAATTAAATAGACATTTTTATTGTAAAAGCCTGAAGGTTACATGTGGAATTGTTGAATCACTTTAGGTGGCAACATCTTTGAAGATATGAGAGAAGAAGAGGACGTAGGTGTGGTGAGAGCTAATAAGTCAATATGTTTAGATTACAAAACATGAAATAGATGTTACCGTATCATTTTGGCCTGTACAAACAGAAATTTCATCTATGTCATATAGTCTTCTTTCAGTGATTGCTCGGTTCATAATAATTCTTCCTTCTCTGTGAGTAGTCTCCACTTCTCAGTGACCATGTCACTATTTAAACGAACACACCCTTCATAGCTATAGTTAGTGAATGGAGGTTAATCATGTAATTCAGTCTGATCCACTCAGAAACCTATGGAAAGGTGGGGAGGGACAGAGAGATGGAAAGTCATCAAGACTGAATCATGTCAGTGAGTTTTTCAGGTAGAAGATCCAAGTCCTTCAGCTATTCCAAGTCCAGGAATCTCTTCTTTTATAAATTTTTGACCCCTCCCTCCTATTCCACCAGATACTTGAATGCTTTTCTTTCTTTCTTTCTTTCTTTCTTTCTTTCTTTCTTTCTTTCTTTCTTTCTTTCTTTCTTTCTTTCTTCCTTTCTTTCTTTCTTAAGCTAACCAGGGTTAGATTTCATCACTCAAAATAGAGTCACATAAATGAATACTAGTTGCTGCTACTATAACAGGCTTCGCACTTGAGTTCTTTGAAATTAAGAATCCTTTGGACTTGTTCTCCATTATATCACCAGTGATAGTGAAGTCTTAGTCAGAGAACCAGAGTTTAATAAACATTGAAAGGATGGATAAATAAATGAATGAATGAATGACAGAATAAAAGACACACACATAAACTAAATGCAAAATTCGCTTTTACTTCCTTATCTTCACTTGGGAATTTTTAGTTGATTCTAAAATTGAGTCCTCTCCCCCCAAAATGGGCAAGCACTGGCTTAGAGAGTAATCAGAAAAGTATGGATTCAGTGTCCCAAAATCAACTGCAAACAACCTCGGATAGAGGAGATATCTGTAAACTCAGCCTTACTCTTGAAAGCTTTGAAGTTGAAAGCTTGGGGGTGGGGGGTGCGGAGATTGGGGATGGGCCTTGAAAAAACCTGAACAAGGAACATACAATACTAGCATCTTTTAAAAATCTCTTTCCACAGTTATTTGGCCTTCCACATGGCCAAGAAAATATATCTGTTTTTTGGCATCATTTTAAAAAGCCAGTGTTGACAATGACCTGTGAGATGACCCAATTAAATAAATATTTTTTTCTGTCTAAATTTGAAACCAACAGATAGAGAAGGTCAAGGAAAATGAAAATATTTGAATATTTTATCTGCTACTGTTAAAGCTGTTTAGGTTAATGTGGCTAATAGTATAGGAACTATGCCTAAGAGCACTAGGCAGACCTTCCCAAACAACTGTAATTCTTGTCCTAGGGTGAGGTGTTTCCAACTAGACTTGTTGCAGAGTCCCTGGAACAGCAGACCACACATATCTGATGATGGTCAGCTTCCTAAAAGGACAGAAGAGAAAAGGACTGAGCCAAAACTTCTCTCCCTTCTTTCCATAAGTCACCAATAATAGGAAAAGGTGTGCAAAGGGGGAGTAGACAAGAAGGTCACACTACAGGCTTTCCCTCCACATGGAAACAATAAGCATGAAAAAAGGAAGTTCCTCATTTAAGCACTTTACTGCTGTGCTAATTTTTTTGAGGGGTTAAGACCTTTGGTGTAAAGAGTGTGTGAAGGATTTATAATAAAATAGATCTAGAATCAAATCCTTACCATGCCGCTGAAATCTTTGATAAGTAGCCTGACCTCTCTGACTGAGCATAGATGCACATCTGTAGAAGCAGCCTGTATGCTCCCTTACAGAAATGTTGACAGCATGACATGAAATATACCACATAACATATATTGTGCTGAACATGATTTCTGGCACAACATTCAATCATTGAAAAATAAAGAATAATGAAGTTATAATTCAAAGTCTACAACATAGCAGTGTCCTAATCAATATTATATTAATAACAACTAACAATATGAATTAATTATGTGGCAATCAGTATGTTACACAATTTATCTTCTTTGTCTTACCTCATGGAGACAATAACCACAGAATATAAGTATTGATATGTATCCCTTGGTACAGAAATAAAAACAAAGGGTTGGAATGGCTTCATAACTGAAGATCAGGGAAGTGGCTGAGCTAGAAATTGGTACCCAGGTTGTCTGAGTTCAGAGATTATACCTTTAACTACATTAACATATTGCTTCCTCATACTCCATTAACAAAGCAATGGTGGATAAATGAATGGAAAGGAGGAGCCCCAGGAAGCAATGGGTCAGGGGTTTCAGCTCAGGGACTAAGGAACCTTCATCACCTTCATAGTCTTGCCCAAGGCTGACTCTATGTTCCCACTTGAAACTTTCCTTTTCTCTTTGACCCTGGCAAGGTTACACCTACAATGATGGATTAAAATTTGTACATAAAAACACACACACACACACACACACACACACACACAAAACCTTCAACAAACAGCTTCAGAAATAACAGTTCAGGTGAGTAGAAAGACTGATTCATAATGGTAACTTTTAAAAGTAATTCATTTTAAAGGTATTTTAAATCTTGGCCAAGTGACTAGAAAAAGACCTGATTGTAAATTGTGCATATGTAAGAGCCTAGAAAAGGAAGAATGAGTGGAATATATAATATTAGTTCCTTTTTCTTCTCTTTGTTTTGTTTTTTTTTAAGTTACATTTAGGAAGCTGGGATAAATCATGAAAGAGACCACAGTGGGACCCAAACTGAAAACTCCTTTAGATATTAAGGCCAGACCCAGAGCTAAAATTTGGCAAGTCTCCCACTGAGAAAAAGAATAATGATTCAAAGGCTGGGAAAATATCCCTCAGTTTCCTCTTAAGGATTTTTTCACGTTCAAACTGGATAAAGAAGGCTAAGTTCTAAGTCAATAGCGGGCTTATGTAAATGGTTCACGGTTGGTATGGGTGAGCAGAGGAGAAAGGCTAAGGAACCCTGAAAGTTATTCCATTTCCACCGAGGGAACACATTTAAGTGACAGGAAGTGAAATTGAGTATAATACTGAGCTTGAGTAAACTGGTATGCATTCATTTCTATGGGAATCAGGGACATTTTAAAGTAAATGCTTCTCATGGGTGTATCTGGGGAAAGAGGAATGGGAAACCTCTAGCCACTAGATCCACATAGACTTAAGGGTCTGCATAATGTTGGGCATCCTATTATTTGTTCAAGAATCATAATAATCTTTTTATGTAAGATGATTCAATGTCTTCAGAGGGCATGAGAACTACATGAGAAGTCTCAATGCAGAAAAGGCAAAGCAACGTTGTCAGCTCTGCAGACTAGTTGGTTTAGTGTTTGGTTTGTTTTCTAAGCCTGCCATTGTCAAATGGGTCGCTTGTCACTTACATGCAGAAAAATAAACACTATACTTGGAATTAGGGGTTCTGAGTCTGAGTGGTGGTTTTACTATTGAATGTCTATGTGTAGTAGATTATATATGATTTTGTTCAAATATCCAGTAATTTTAATCTCGACCATTAGTATCTCTGCCCTGGTCCTTTCCCTCAGGAAGAACAAAAATCCAGGAAGAGCCATTATTTTTTTGGGGGGAGGTGAGGGTCTCAAATACATATTACAGTGTTTTCAATAGGTCACTGGGTGAAAACCCTGAACTCTAGAAGGCAATTGAGAAGCACTTTCCACCATAAGTTTTATTTTTGCTCAAGATAAACATTAAACAATAAGATGTTAGCTTTTGCTTGTGCTTCAGCCCTGATAGGTGAGATTTTTCTTCTGAAGTAATGTTAATGATTTAAGTAGGATTTGTGTTCCCCAAACATTAAGAAGATTTTGGGGGGGATGTTCATTATCTCAGGCAAACGTAATGCACAACACCTGGTCACTTCTAACTGTTGAGGTCACCCTTCCTCAAACCCCAGTTTATACCTGAGATAACCAACAATGACGAAGTTGCATTACAGTTGCTCCTCTCTCACTTAGAGCACTGACAACTGGGCTTTGATAGTCCCTAACAGAAATCATGCACACCATAGAGCAAGCAAAACTTCTGAAGTTACAAGGTAAGGTGCAGAGATAGCCCTTCGCTTATTATAAAATTCTCAGGGGAATAGAGTGGGCCTTTGTATTGCTATGGTATGCACAATTGAAGACATATTACCACCTGTTTTTGTTCACAGGTGAGGGAGGAAAGGGTACCTTGATAAGTGCCCAAGAAGCAGAATTATCTCAAAGACCTTCCAGCATCCATTATAAATAAGAACAATTGATCATCATTGGAAAGTTGCATCGAAATGCTAATTTTATAAACAATACTTATATCAGTCAGAAAGGCGTTAGCTATGCTGTCATAACAAATAACCAGGGAATTTCAGGGGCTTAAAGCAACAAAACAGCTGCTTGTTCTGTTGTGGGCTGGCAAGGATACAATCCTACTATGTTTCTGACTTGAATTCAGAGTCTCACCATTTAGATCACCTGATTCCATAGCACAGAAAATGTCAGTATGGAGAATTATATCCCAGATCTTAAATACTTCTATTCAGAGGAGGCCCAGGTATTTCATTGACCTAGACAAGCTATCTAGCCATGCCTAATCTTGAATGCATAAAGGAACTAAGAGTTGACCATGTGTTCAGAGGAAGAGACAGAAATACTAGCAAGATTAACCAGCATCCTCCTTACTGAAAGCATGTTACCCAACAATTTGAGGGCAGCTACTCTTTATTTACATGTATGTGTATGTATGTGTGTATATCTATATCTATATCTATATCTATATCTATATCTATATCTATATCTATATCTATATCTATATAGATATAGATATAGATATATATATCAATGTTAAAGAGCAAAGAAAATAGCCTATGTATATTTAATAATCACATAAAAATATATGTCACAGATCAGAGGCCCCAATCCCGAGGGCAGAATCTGGAGGTACCTGCCCCGCCTCCCCGGGTCACAGATCAGAGACCCAGATCCCACAGGCAGTGTCTCGTGCTGCCCACCCCACCTGCAGTATGCAAATTTAATGGCCATCTGTGTTGGGTTAATTTGCATAATCTTCTGATTGGCTGATGGGCATAGTGAAGGTACAGTCAATTAGTATCTTTGTCTTTTATTAGTGTAGATAAGCATCTTCTTACTTCATATTCAATGTGAGGAATTAGAGATTTAAATATAAGGTTCATGCTGTAAATTTGCTCATTTGCTTTAGGTAAACTCAGAGTTCTCTGCAAAAACAAAATTATTCCACTCAGGCTGGGAGGAAAGGTAACCTTGGCAGGTTTTCTGAGGGATGTCACATCCGAGCAAACTTTTACAGCATGGGAAGGTGTTTCAAAGGCACCTAGATGGAGAAATGACAGAAGCATTCATGTTCCACACCAGAAAAGTCTATTTCCAAGATGCTTGTGGTCAGCAGATTCTTGGGAGGTATTGATTAAAAACTCACATTCTTTGTCTCCATTAAAACTTGAAAATTTTAGGAAAAAGAATTGCAATGCTGTATTTACTATTTTAGCAGACAGAGATTCGACCTTGCCACAAGCATGCACAAGGAAGTAGAGGTGAACACTCACTAATCTGCACACCTGACAGGACTGTGCATGGTGTCCTGCAAGAGGATTTGACATGCACAGAGCTTACCCCAGGAAGGCGAACCAAGCCCATCTGGGGAGCTTTGAGCTCGCCCCAAGGCCTTGAAAGAATTTCTCCTGTTTATAATACCTCCTGCTTCCCTGGGAACCGCTGGCTGTCAGAATGTTGAAAAGCCAGACTGCACTTGTTGCAGAAAGAAAATGCACATGAGGGAGAGTGTGAGGCAATCAATTTGATAAGGATTTACTGGAATAATTATCTCTCTATATAAAAGCCTTAGCAACCTAACGACCAGTTGACCAATTGCTATAGATGCACATTGACCACCAGGGGACAGATATTCAATGCACAGGATCAGACTCCCTCTTGTCGGGATCAGGCCCGCAGGGATTGGGCCAAAACTGGCTATCCAACATCCCCCGAAGGGTCTGGGATTGGAAGAGGGCACAGGTCAGGCCAAGGGACCCCACCAATGCACGAATCCATGCACTGGGCCTCTAGTTTTACAATATAATCTCTGAACACTGGTATGTATGCTTTCTCCTCATAGGACCATTGCCCTGAAATAGGTGAGCTCTCAGGAGTGCCCCCAGCACTGATGCATGGTCTTACCACCCTGGACTTGCACACTATTGACAATAAATGGAGAGGCATCCAAATAACATGGCTATAAGAGACACTTTTTATTTCCTCAACTACACAATGGAATTCATACCTGAATCAGAAATATGTGAGAATTAAATTCATCAGTGTAGGATATTTTGTGTTGGCAACAAGCCTCCCAAGATACTTTGACATGATGCTTTCTGAAATCCTGTAGAGGAGATAGTTGATTCCACGTAATTTCACATGCCATTAGATATACTTGGTGGCATTGCTATCCAACAAGAACGTCATGGACCTTTACATGTAACAGAATGTTGCCTGCATTGTCTTATTTGCATGGCCTGGATGCTTACACTGTCTATGAACAAGCTGCTGTCATCATTAGCTCTGTCTACCATTACACAAATGTGCCAAGCTCATAGTGACTAAAAGTGACAGAGTCAAATTCATCAGAAAAATTGGAATTCAGCTCCATTCTGACATAGCTGTCATTTGCCCACCGTGTCACACATTGTGTGTGTATTCTGCTGTCACTTCACCCCTCACTCATTGTCTCCATCATGAACTTACAGGTAAAACTGGCCCGAGAACATCTGCATAAGACTGTATTACAAATAGAACTCACTTCTCTTCTACTGTCCCTCTCAGGGCTGGAGACCACATGCAGTGGCCCAGGACCAAAGGAGCACAGTGTCTGAATCAGAGTGAAACTGAACACAAATATGTGGACTGACAGCCCGAACTTGAACCAGCCTTGTGCAGACACCCATCATCTTCCCCGAGTTCCCTCTCACTCCATCCAAGCTGCTCCCATTTCGTGTTTCCCCCAAATCCAGACAAAGAATGTGGTCCCTGCCTTCCCCAGCATCCTCAAATAGACATATTGATGTGGATGGAATTGAATACTTACAATATGTTGAAGTCCTAACTCAGTTCCCTGTAAATGCGATTTTATTTGGAAATAGATCTTGCCCTAGCCAGTTTTGCTCAGTGTATATATAGAGTGTTGGCCTACAGACCAAAAGGTCCCGGGTTCAATTCTGGTCAAAGGCACATACCTTGGTTGTGGGCTTATGCAGGAGGCGACCAATAAATGTGTTCCCCTCACATCGATGTTTCTCTCTGTCTTTCCCTTGCTTTTCCACTCTCCTTAAAAGTCCATGGGAAAATATCCTTGGGTGAGGATTAACAAAAAAAGAAAAGAAATAGGGTCTTTATAGAGGTGGTTATATAGGATTAGAGTGTGCCTTAATCCAATGACTGGTGTCCTTATAAGAAAAGAAACATTTGAACACAGACTAAGGAAAGACATCCTTAGCATCAGGTAGAGGCAGATATTGGAGTAGTGCTGCACAGCCAGAAAATGATAGGGACTGCGGAGCCCACCAGGAGAGAGGCACTGGGAGGGAGGCCAGGGGCAGTGTCTCCCTCAGAACCTCCAGAGGGGACCAGCCCCACCACACCTTGATTCCATACTTCTGGCCTCTATACTATGAGAAGATACACATCTGCTGTTTTAAACCCCCAGATTGTGGTGATTTGTTACAGAAGCCATAAGAAACTAATACACATGGCTGACGTTCAGCCAGGAGCTCTGCGATGCATGTATACCTGCATCCAGTCATCCATGGCTCTGTAATATACCACACCCACCCACGGGCGGCACAAGCCACTGCACCTTTTTTGGTCTGTGTTGACAAAGATGGGTTTATTTTTGCCATCCCAGCAGGAGGGGGATAGTCTGCACACTTCCCTGCCTGGCACAGTCCCCACTGGGGCAACCTGCTCTTGTTGAAATCATTTGGTTTAAAGAGAAATTCAATGTGTCAGCACCGCGGTGTTCCTGTTAACTACTGATTTGTTTTCTCATTTGTGTAAACATGAACTGAACTGTGGGCAAAGTCAGGGAAAGGGAACCTCATCAAGGAGTTTAGAGGTTGCATAAGTGTTTCCGACAAATGCACCATGTGGTACATACAGAATCCTATACCTGAGCTGCTCATTTTCTTTTGTAAACAAAAGTTCAAAATTCTTAGCACACAGCATTCATTTTAATCCCTCAGGAAAATAGATGTCATGCATTAAAAAAATAGAAACAGCTACCCCCAACTCAGGGACCCCGTTCATATTGCTGCCTGAGTCTGACTAGAGCAACAGGGTATTCTATGCTCACCCAGAAACAAATATGAAATAATACTGAATATTAATTATAATAAAAAGGAAATTTTATGTCCACACAAAAACCTACACTCAGATGCTTATAGAAGCTCTACACATAATTGCTAAAAGGTGGAAGTACCAAGATGTCCTTCAAGTGATAAGTGAATAAATTGTGGTGTGCACAGATAATGAAATATCATCCATCACTAAAAAGAAATTTCCATTATACATATGTTAGTACACTCAATGACATCTCCCATTTCCCTGAACCTCTGTTCACTTTTTTTTCTCATTTTCTCTCTCTATTCTTCAGATTGTATAATCGTTATTGCTTTACATTCAGGTTAGATGATTCTTTCTTCTGCCAGTTCACATCAT
This sequence comes from Myotis davidii, assembly GCF_000327345.1. NCBI lineage: Eukaryota > Metazoa > Chordata > Mammalia > Chiroptera > Vespertilionidae > Myotis > Myotis davidii. Next base: position 1,435,153 of record NW_006299715.1, read on the forward strand.
CTATTTATACCTCCTATCATTGTTTTCATGTTGGTTATGGAGCTTTTAAATTCCAGAATATTTATTTGCTTCTTTTGTACTAGAGGCCTGGTGCATGAAATCCATGCGGGGGCGGGGGGGCGGGAGCCCCTCAGCCCAGCCTGTGCCCTCTTCCAGTCTGGGAGCCCTTGGGGGATGTCTGTCTGCTGGCTAAGCTGTCAGTTGGACATCCTTAGTGCTGCTGTGGTGGGAGAGGCTCCCCCCACCTCTGCTGCCCTTACCAGCTGTGAGCCTGGCTTCTGGCTGAGTGGCGCTTACCCTGGGGATGCACTGACCACCAGAGGACAGCTCCTGAGTTGGGCATCTTCCCCCTGGTGGTCAGTGTGTGTCATAGCGACTGTTTGTTCTGTTGTTTGGTCGATTTGCATATTAGCCTTTTATTATATAGGATGATTCTATCTCTATATTGATATTTTGTATTTGATTAAATGTTGTCATAATACTTTATTTCTTAAGCATGGTTACTTTTAGATTGTTTTCTGAACATATTTATAGTGGCTCTTTCGAAACCTTTACTAATTGTGACAGTATGGCCCCTTCCAAGTCAGTTTTATTGCTTGATTTTGTAAAATGTATTTTATGTTTCTTTCATGTCTCAGAATTTTGTTGTAAACAGTACATTTTGATAATATCTTGTCATAGCTCTGGTTATTAATTTTATTCCTCCACCCACTGGGGGTGGCTGTTATTGTTTGCTTGGTCATTTGTTTATTTACTTAGCAACTGACTGTACTAATTCTACAAAGTTTATTTTCCCCATAGCCTATAATGGTAAACAGCCCTACCCAGATTTCTTTTTTATCCTGGATACTTAGGGGTCATTCCTGAATTGACATAAAGATTGTTTGGCTAAAGGTGGTTTAACCCGTATAACAAGTCAAATTTTTATGCTTTATTGTTAATGTGTGTGTGGTTTCAAGACTGTTACTACAGTTTAGCGGTTAATATTTTTGTCCCACATTAAACCAGAGACTAGTAGCTTGGCTTTCTTTACCAGTTGCTGCTAACAAGGTAAACCTTGCATGAACAGAGACTCCCAGACTCTCAGGTGGAGTGTGAGCTCATTGTCATGTTTGGGCCCCTATGAGTCATCCCTGGGCCAGAGTAGCTTACAGCTCACTCAGTGTTTGGTCACAGGTTGTGTGTAAGCTTGTTGTGCCTTTGTGACTTCTGCCCTGGTTAATGAGGGTTTGTGCATCGCTTGTGGATGCTTTCAGTTACGTCCCACATCTTTCAGTGACTCTCCCTGGGTAGGTACAACCTAACACCTGTGCACAGACTCTCTGTCCTCGGCCCCTGCCAAATGTTGGTTCTGAATTACAAAGGCTCCTTCATTGCAGCCTCTTTCCTTAGTTCTCTCGATCCAATTTGGGGCTGTTCAGACTGTAGAGCCACCAGTCCCCATTTAATTATTCTCCACCAAGTCCTCATTGGTTTTGACAGTGCGGTTAGGCATGGAGTCCTTCAGGCTATGTTCTAAATAAAGTTAATCTCCTGGGGCAGAGCTGTGAATTCCTGCAGGAGTTTTACTCAACTGCAAATTTAGAGACAGCCCCGTCCACGCCAGGCAACCCTTATATCTGACACCAATTGCAAGTTCTGTGGCTCCCAAAACTACCCTCAGTTTCTATAATTTACTAGGAAGACACACAGAGATCACTCAGAATTATGATATTCAGAGTTATAGTTTATTACAGAGAAAAGATACAAAATGAAGTCACTCCATAGAGATGCATGGGGCAAAGTCTAGGAGAGCTGTCCTTTGTGGAGTATCTATTGTCCTTTGGCCCTGGAGTCACAGACTCCAGTGCCTGGCAACACACACTGAAGTTGGAGTGAAAACTACAGCAATACAGACTTTATTGATTCTATGTCATTTTCTGGCCAGTTCTCAAAGAGTAACTTCAGGGTCAGCAAGTCTGAGATCCTCATGTAACACATAATAAAATTGAGTCTTCAATAGACGTCATCACTTGTCCATGGCCACCCAAACCATTAAGGCAAGCTATGATTAAGGTTTAATTCCCCTGGGTCTCTATGACCACTGGAGTATAGGAGGTTTAAATAGAGCATTTTATGTATTTTAAAGAAAATGTGTTTGTATGGTAATATAATACCACCTTCTTAAGGATGCTTGGGAATTTCAAGATAGCTTCCTCATTTATTACTACACTCTCTCTATCTCTATATATAAAAAGCCAGCAACTGGAACACCATGGCGACCAGAATGATAGGTTGCTATGATGTCCATTGCAGTCAGCGAACCAGCCAGATCAGGGGGTAGGGCCAGCCGGCCAACCTCCCACAGACCCTCCCTCCAGCTGGCCCCATCTCTGATCACCCCCCACCCCAATAAGGGGCAGGGCCAGCCGGCCAACCTCTTAAAGCCCCTCCCCCAGCTGGTCCTGCCCCCAATGGACCCCCACCACCTCAATCGGCCCACGGCACCTCCCCCTAGCCAGCTCCACCCCCAATCAGCCCTCTCACTCCAATCAGGGGCTTGGCCATCCAGCCAACCACCCATGGCCCCTGATCAAACCCCCCACCCCATTTGGGGCAGGGCAGCTGGCCCACCACTCTTAGCCACTCCCAACAGCTGGCCCCACCCCAATCAGCCCCCACCACCCTGATCAGCCCACGGACCCACTCCCCAGTCTATTCTGGCCCCTTTGGCCCCCCAACCCATTCAGGGGTGGGGCCAGCTGGCCCACAGCCCACAGCCCCTTCCCATGGATGGCCCCACCCCCAATCTGCCCCCTTGCCCTAATCAAGGGCAGGGCCCACAGGCCAATTGCTCATGGACCCTCTCCACAACTGATCTGGCCCTGATCGAGCCCCAATAGTAGCAGGCCAGCCAGCCAACCTCTGGTCATCTCCTCCTCCTGACAGGCCCAGCCCCGATCTGCCAATTGGGCCTGGCTGGACCCCATCCATGCAAAAATTTGTGCACTGGGCTTCTAGTTTTTTATATGATATCAGTGTATATATTTTCGTTATTTATGATCTCAGATTTTATTTCCATTAACTTTATACAGTCAAAACTCAATTTTAGCCTTGGCTGGTTTGGCTCAGTGGATAGAGCATTGGTCTGAGGACTGAGGGGTCCCAGGCTCAATCTGGTCAAGGGCACATCCCAGGTTGCAGGCTCAATCCCTAGTAGGGGGCATGCAAAAGGCACCCAATCAATGATTCTCTTTCATCATTGATGCTTCTAGCACTCTCTCCTTCCCTTCCTCTCTGAAATCAACTATATTTCAAAAATAAAAACCCCATTTCATATGAGAGTTTTAAAGCAAAAAGAGGGTGGTGACATTCCCACTTGTAACCTAGCTTGTCACACATTTCAGACTAAAAGCTACAATTTCTGACTTTCAGTTCAGGCCTCTTTCCAATAGGCCTCATTTTGCTGACTGTCCTCTATATCAGAATCAAAAGAGCTTTCCTTCCCTCCTCTCTGAAGCATCAGCATCTGAAAGCATGGCCCCTCTAGCTAGTTCCTCCTCCTTTAGGTTACCAGCTTGAAGCAGCATCAGAGTTTTCTGTCATCCTTTATTTTCTTATGCATCAAATAGAGACATGCAGTGCTAACCCGACTTCTGTTTGTTTTAGAAAGTCATTCCTTCACTTTTTCTCTAGTTGGTATTTAGTATGCATATCATCTTGGAATTTTTCTGCTCTATGAACTCTGGAAGTGAGAGAAAGGTTAAGTGCTATCTCTGGTGCCAAGCTGCTAAGAAGAGCCCAGAGACTCTCTAAAAAAAAAATAAAATCTTTATTGTTGAAGGTATTACACGAGTCCTCCTTTTTCTCCCATTAATCTCTTCTAGACTGTTTCTGTCCTCCCCCCACTCCCCAGGCCCTCACTGTCCCATTGTCTGTGTCCATGGGCTATGCATATACTTTGTATACAAGGTCATTGATTGATCTCTTCCCACCCTCCCTCCCCTGTCTTCCCTCTGAGGTTCAACAATCTGTTCATGCTTCTATGATTCTGGATCTATTTTTGATTATCAGTTTATTTGGTTTATTAGATTCTACATATGAGTGAGATCATGTGACACTTATCTTTCTTTGACTGACTTATGTCACTCAGCATATTACTCTCCAGGTCCATCCATGCTGTTTCAAATGGTATGAGTTCTTTCTTTTATAGTCTCATGTTGATAAGCAGGTGCAAAAGATCAAAATATGCCAAAAATATATGTGGCCTGTAAATCAAAGCCAACTAGGTATTCCATTGCCGAAAATAATTTATTCAGAAAAAAGGAAGGATTGTGACCTAGTCCACACCCTGCGAAAGAAGGAACAGGAAGCCTGTTTACTGAGAGGAAGAGGAAGTTAAGGGGTGGGCCATTACAACTGTGTAGAGAGCTCTGTTTCAAACAGTATTCTTCCGGTGAGACTTTCCAGATGACATACATTGTCACAGCTCCTCTCTCAGGTTCTTCCAGTTCCGATCTAGGTCAAGGTCTCTGTCATAAAAGTCACCAAAACATGCTTGGACTATGGATAAAGGCTGAAATAATAGGCTGATTCCTTCCCCCAACATCCCACCATGGGATGAAAAGTGCCTCACACTTGGAAAACTTTATATAACCTTTCAGAGGAAGAGGAGATATTTTGTTTTGTATTGTTTGTGTCATATGACTGTTGTTTAAATGCATGCATTGGAACAAGAATGAATATATCCACTCTCTTGCTTATATGAGACTAAAGGCCTGGTGCACAAAAATTTGTGCACTCAGGGGAGTCCCTCAGTCCGGCCTGTGTCCTCTCGCAGTCTGGGACCCCTCAGGGGATGACCACCTGCTGGCTTAGGCCCGTTCCCTGGGGGATTGGGCCTAAACTGGCAATCAGACATCCCTCTGGCAGCCCAGGAGCCTTCGGAGGATGTCCACTTGCCAGCAGGGAGCAAGCCTAAGCTGCAGTCGAACATCCTTAGTGCTGCTGAGGGGGCGGGAGAGGTTCCCACCACCACTGCTGTGCTGACAGAGGTCAGCCTGGCGTGTGGCTGAGCAGAGCTCCCCCTGTGGGAGCACACTGACCACCAGGGGGCAGCTCCTGCATTGAGCGTCTGCCCCCTTGTGGTCAGTGTATGTCATAGTGACCAGTGATTCCCAGTGGTTCTGCTGTTAGGGTCAATTTGCATATTACCCTTTTATTATATAGGATGGCAGATATGACATCAATATAACTTATTAAGTCTGTGAGGTGGAGCATAAAGCTTCCTTCTTAATGTTTCAATTTTTGCCTCAAAGGCCACATTCACTAAAAGGGTTTAATATTTATATTGTTCCAATGCCAATGTGGCCCTATCAACTGAGATAAATTTCATATGGATAGAGGCACATGTACCACAAAGATGCATGGATTTCTTAAAACATCCTGGGAGGGGCCTTGTCCATGGGCTCACATGATTGTGTATTTCTAGAATTGTTTTCAAAATAAATACTTTTGATTGCAGAGGATTAAGTAAGACAAATACCTCTTTCTACTTTGACTTCCTTCTGTCATACTTTTCCTCATACTGGATGAATTAAAGTAACCATGAATTAAAGTAATCATTTTTTTGTTCTATATAAGGACAACTCGCACTAGAAATGTATCAATTTTTATATACATTGAGTCTATTATATCACTCTCAAGCAATTCTGTGATATTGATGAAGAAACAACTTTTAGAAACATCACTATTGCCCCAGTGCCAATCACTCCAACTGGTGATATGCCTATTCAAGACCAGAGGTTCATATCATGACCAATGGATCTTACAGTGTCCAGAACCAGAAGTGCATGGTTAGAACAGAAGAAACAAAATGAAATATATGAGGCCAGGAAAGTTCTTCTAATCATTAGATAAGTAAAATGTAAGTAGAAGATTCAGTCTTCATTGATGCCTAGTCAAATCAGATGTACTACTACTACAAGAGATATATCCAATAATGCAGCTCACATAATTAAACATTCATCTTGAATTTTTTATCTTTTTATTGAAATAACATGACAAAATGTATCAGAATGTCTGTGATTAAGGCATGAATCTATAGTAGGACTACCAACTATTATGTCTGCAAATAGTTCATGGATAAAAGAAACAGTAAAAGTGTTCCCAAATTTTGCAATAATCCTAAATATTTATACAGCAATACCTCTGGTATAATGTTAAGTTGAAATGTTTCTAAAGAATCATTAATGGAGATACTGAATGTAGAACAACCATGGTAGAAAAATGTAATTGTCTTTTTACCCCATCCATAAAAATTACATTACAAAATTTTTGTAATATCAAGTGGTGATGAATATGCAGTCAAAACTAGGGGGAAAAATAATTGTATATTATTTTCCTATACTTTGTGGTATTGGTAGTATTTGTTAGCTTGTTAAAAAGTGGCATTTGTTGTGATGTTTGTCCCTTTAATTAATACTTTTTGGATCTCATTGTGTATTCATAATCTTTATATTTGTTCTTGAAAGATCCCTAAACTCTCAATCAGCCCTTAGAAATGAACATTATATACCATTGCTACCCTCATTGCTCAGAGCCAGACAAAATCAGGCTTACAAAAGCATTGTGGATAGGTTAGAATAGAACTGAGCAAATTTCTCAGTACATTATAAGTACTCGGAGGGCTTGTTAAAATACACAACGCTGGGTTCTATCCCCCAAAATTCAGATCCAATAAGACTTGGATGGGACTGAGCATTGGCTTGTCCATAAGCTCAGAGGAGATGCTGCTGCTGCTGGGACCACACCTTGAGTAGTGGTGACCTGTCTAGAGGAAAATCAGTACTAAAGAGTACTCTGGGAGGTAGACAGGAGGGAAGGGGTTCAAACTCCTGCTTTGCTGATAGTGGGGGTACTTGCTGGTTCATTAATAATAAAATAGTTGGACAAAACAAAACAATGAGAAGCAAAAATAAGGATTATGCTAAAAGTCCATCTCAGCAAAAGTATTAGGCTAAGATTTAAGAAGAAACCAGAAAGAAAATGTGAGTTAAATAGAAGTGCATGGAACTATCATGGTAAATTGGAGATAAGGGGCAAGAGAAAAAAATAGAAAAGAGGAAGAACTCAGAAGAGAGATGTCTAGGAAGATGAGCCTACAGAGAAGGGTGACCCATGAGAAATTTCTGATGGGGAAAGGGTAGGAAATTTCCAAGGGCAAGCATGTCTATCATTCCATTTTAATCTGTCATAAATGTCTCCTATGGCCTTAGATATTCAGTAGAATTCTACTTTATATGTGCAGCCAAGCTTGTGATATAGAGAATGAAAGGATGGGGAAGCTAACAAATAAATAAAAAGCTCTGGCCAGTGAGGCTGTTGGTTGAGCATTAACCCATGCACCCAGAGGTCACCAGTTTGATTCCCGGTCAGGGCACATGCCTGGGTTGTGGGCTCCATCCTTAGTATGGGGTGTGCAGGAGGCAGCTGACTGATGCTTCTCTCTCATCACAATATTTTATCATGCTTCTTTCCAATTTTTACACACATCATCAAAATGTTTTAAATGGCTGCATTTTAATTTATCATATAGATATATCATAATTTAACTATTTCTCTAAAAAGAAAAATTAAAATAATTTCTAATTTTTCACTATTACAGTTAGTATTGCTGTGGTGATCATCTTTATCTGCGCTTTGGCTCTTTGTTTTAGCTTGCTTACCTCCGAGAAGTGCTTTTAAAGAGTATTTAAAAAATATAAAAGCCAAATGTTTATCATTTGAGAGTGATCAAATGATAGAAGGTTTCTTTTTAAAATAGAAATTGGCCCAGTTGCTTTGGGACCAAATCCTGAAGTGAAAAATTTAAAAGGTAAAGACAGGTGATAGTGGTTTCATTCCAAAATCATGTGTGCTGTTTCAGAGAAAAAGAAACTTTGTCTTGTGAAAGCCAAATGCACTATCCTTACTGCCTTCTGAATAAAGCCGTATGCCTTTATCTGTCAGGGAAGCCCTCTCCTGCATCCCCTCATGCACTGGGACCCAGGCATATCTGAGCCGGTTCTATACTTTCTCACTGCTGCTTTTCCTTTTGTCTTCCTCTGCAGTTTGCCATTTTCTTACCCACTTTACATTGACCAGTCTTATTGCACTCAGCCCAGAATCCCACCCTCTCATTCTCAGTCTTGACTTCAGGACCTTCCTTTCATCCCCTTCAAGTTTCAGTCAAATTTCAGTCACAATTGATCATTGTAGCTAAAATTAATCCCTCTTCTTATAAAGAAGCTGAAAACATTTCTACAGAAAACAATTGAAGCACTCATTATAATTTAACTACAAGCTTGCTTGCATTACAGTATGTGCACATTCATCTTCCATGATGGAGTCTTTCTGAGATTGTGATTTATGCCTTTACTAGAGGCCTGGTGCATGAAATTCCTGCACTGGGGTAAGCCGGGGAGGTCCCTCAGCCCAGCCTGCTCCCTCTTACAATCCTGGAGCCCTCAGGGGATGTCCTACTGATGGCTTAGGCCCATTCTGGGCCTAAACTTCAGTCTGGCCTCCCTCTGCAGGAGGTGACCGGGCTGATAGGGGAAGGCGACAGCCCCATAACCCCACTGATGCTTCCACTGCTGGCTCCCACAACTGCCAAGGTGTTTTCATCAACACGGACTCCAGTCCCTTCACCACAAAAAAATGACAACCTTCATTAGGCATTTTCAAGATGTCTCTTTCATAGGATATAACATTTTTTTCTTTCTTTTTTTTTTTTTATCCTCACCTGAGGATAAAATCCATTGATTTTTAGAGAGCATGGAAGAAAGAGGGAAAGACAGAGAGAAACATCAATGTGAGAGGGACACTTTGATGGGTTGTCTCCTGCATGATCCCTGACCTGGGCCCCGGCCAGGGAGGAGCCTGCAACCTAGGTACATGCCCTTGATCAGAATTGAACCTGGACCCTGTGGTCAGCAGGCTGAGGCTCTATCCACTGAGCAAAACCAGCTAGGGAATGATATAGCATTTCTTAGCCCCTCTAGCAGTGGGCCTTCTTTTTTTCCTCCAGGAGTGAGGTGGAAAAATCCTAGATCACCTTCTTGGATTCTTATTACCCAAGTTACCAAGAACACTGTGAGTGGCATACTGAGAGCTTAGCCAATGAGCTGTCAGAAAAGGTGTTTCCTCTGCAACTCACATGCAGAGGCCTCCCTGTGTGTGTCCACTGGGGGCCTGCTCCCTGAGCCATGTGGCAGCCACTCGGAGCAGGCCCCCACCCCTATGTGTGCCCACTGGGGGCCTGCTCCCTGAGGCACGCTGGTGGTGACTGATAAGGCTCGGAGCTGGTCATGACTGTTAAGGCATCCCGGATAAATTTGCATATTACTTCGTTATATATATAGATACTTAGTCTTAATGAAAACCAACAGAATTCTACACAAGTGATATGTGCCCTAAATATGGCCACAAAGACACATTTAAAAGCTCTTTTTTTCCATGAGTTATGTATGTAATCAATTCTCCCAGCCTCTTTCCTGCTATTCTTTGCATCACTCCCCATGTGTCTATTAACCCCTACTAACCCATGTCAGGATAACTAGTTTCTAAGTCCTGGTATAACCATCTTCTAACTAATCCTATAACCATCTTTAAGCCTGTTCTGACCATTGCATGGAGAAGTGTAGAAGGAAAATTTGTGCAAATAGACACCACCATAATGATCCTGGTGCTGTCTACCTCTAAATGCTTTTGCATGAGATCATATACAACAGCCCACGTAAAAGTAGGATGCACACGTCTGTAGAAGGCAGCCCTTCTTCATGGAGATAGAATGTTTGTGCCCACCCAAAATTTATATGTTTAAACTGTAACCCCAATGTAGTGATATTTGAGATAGGGTCTTTGATGTGTAGTTTGGTCAAAAAGGTGAAGTCCTCATTTGGGGATTAGTGCCCTTGTAAGAAGAGACAGGAGAGAACTTGCTTCCTTCCTGTCGCTAGGCTACCTGAGGATACAATTAGCAGATGGCTGTCTGCCAACAAGGACGAGCCCTCATTAGAAGGAGAGCTACTGGCACCATGATTTTAGATTTCCTAGCCCACAGAACTGTGAGAAACAAATTTCTGTTGTTTAAGTCACCCCGTCTATGGTATTTTGTTACAGAAGCCACGAGTGACTAAGATATGAGCCAAACTACAACTTAACATCATTTAAACAAGAAACTGGTATCTCACGCAAAACTACTTAAAATTCTGTGAACTTGAACAAAATACATTTCTATCCTCCACTTGTATCAAATTTTATCAAACCAGTCAAGACAGCTGCTGCATATTGCCTGAAGGGAGATGTCTACTGCTCAGGCAAAATTTAACATCATTTGGGCAAGATGTGATCAGTCTGTAGCAACTGCATGTGCTGAGGAAGAGATAAATATTAACATATTGCATATAGGACACCTGGAAAAAAGATATGGCCGTAAGAGAAAAGGCACTGGACTAGTTATTAAGAGCTTTAAAGTTTCTCAGACCTAGCTTTAAATTCTAGTTTTGTCACTGGTCAGCTATTTGACCTTAGGATGGACACTCAAAATCTCTTTTCTCATTCTAAAATATGAATAATTATACTAAATACAATTAAGTATACAAAATAATCCATATAAATGTCTAATATCGATTGAATTGCGTTCCACCAAAATTGATATGTTAAATTCCTAACCCTTGGTACATCTAAATGTATCTGTATTTGCAAAAGGTCTTTAAACAGGTGTTTCAGTTAAAATGAGGCCATTAGAAAGGGTTCTAAGCCAATTTGACAAGGGCCCTTATCAGAAGGGACTAGGATTCCCACACATTTAGCACATTTAGACAGAAGACAACCATGTGATGGCACAGGGGGAAAGAGGCCATCTGCAAGGCAAGGAGAGAGACTTCAGGAGAAACCAACCCTGCCAACGCTTTGATCACAGACTTCCAGCCTCCAGAATTATGAGACAATATCTTTCTGTGGTTTAAGCCATTCGATCTTTGGTCCTTTGTTATGATAGCCCTGGGAGACTACTATACTATCTTCAGCACAGAGTCTGCATATAGTATGTTTCTAATACATGTCAGTTACTTTTGTTTATATATTTTTTATAATATAGTATGAAATATACAATTTTAAAATATTAGTTGTATAATAAATAGCTAGATATGACTTTTTGCTTAAAATGCTCTAGGTGAAATTCTTCTCAAATTAACCATTTAAAGAACACATACATCTGTATTCAATACTCAGTCAAAATATTGCCATGGTGATAGAACATATTTTATTGAGTCTTTTTTTTTTTTCATAAAAATCTTGGGAAGATCTGCAAAGCCAAGAGCCCCAGCCAGGTATGAGGGTGAAAGTGGTGCCAAGATCTTCCTGTCAGAAGAAGCCAGAGCTGCTGCTCTGTCAGCAAAAGTGACGGATGGAGCAGCCAGGGCAGTGCTTGGAGGAGCAAAGGTGCCATCTGGATAGGTCCAAAGACATGTCTAAAGGAAAACACTGCCTCAGACAAGAACATTTCAGAAGAGACCACCCTTGCTAGGAGACAGCTTTGACCACACTCTTGGCTAAACCAATGTTTTTCATGTCTTGTTTCCCATTTGATCTTAGACTTTAGTCAACACTTCAGCTCTGTGGCTCATCACTCCGGCCCACAGCCAGTTTGAGCCTCTCTGGGTCCCAGTCATGTCATTTAAAATGTGTGTTCTGAAGGCACCCATAGTGTGGCAGGAACTATGCCATACACCCCTGAATCTCAGAGAGGAACAACCGTAAAAGGCAGAACTGAGACTCACGCACAGGTCTTCTCATTGCAAACCCTGCCCTCTTTTAAGGCAGGTTACTATGAGGATAATGAGACATACAAATGTATATTGAGAATGCGTTAGTTTGAAGGTAATAAGAAAATGAGTATGAAAGTATCCTTCTTGCAGCCCTAGCTGGTTTTGCTCAGTGGATAGAGCATCAGCCTGAGGACTGAAGGGTCCTGAGTTCTATTCTGGTCAAGGGCACATGACTGAGTCGTGGGCTTGATCCCAAGTAGGGGATGTGTAGGAGGCAACCAATCAATGATCCTCTCTCATTATTGATGTTTCTATCTCTCTCTCGCTTTCCCTTCCTCTGAAACCATAAAAATAAAAAAAAAATGAAAAAGAAAGTATCATTCTTACAGAGGTAATAAAGAAGAATAAGAGAGTTTTATTCCCTTTTCTTTCAATTTAGGGAATATAATAATGGACACTCCCCATTTCCACATGATTCTCGTAAGATTTAAATGAGAATATGCATACAAAAGGACACCACTTTATTTTAGTAAATAATGGAATTGAATGACCTGGCTGGGCAGCTGAGCCCAACAACCTACTAAATTTGCAATTAAGGGCATATTTTTAGGTTCTCTCAGCCTCAGTTTTCTCATCTGTGAAGTAAAATTTATCACCGCTTTCTTTGCAGGGTTTTGCAAGGATAAAATGAAGGAATTGGCTTTCAGTGTCTGGGATATAGACGACGCTCAGTTGTTCCAATGTTCTATCTCATCTATACAATTGTTTGGTGGATTTGTATTTCTGGACCCACCCCATCTTTTACAAGAAAGTACACATCTCCACAACCATTTTGGTTTTTATTGTTGTCCTTCTCTATCTACTCTGGAGGGGACTCAAAAATACCACACTGATCACTAATATTCTTTGGGGTGAATATTAGAAAATATTAACAGCCATTTGATGGATTTGAAATTGACCTTAGGAGGTGTCCAGTATTTTCTTGTGTAATTTGGCTGCAGAGGTTTCCCCTGCTTTTCCCTAACTTCCATGTTGGCATGTGATATGAATAAGGAAATAAGGAAAAAATAAATCTGGGGCCAAAGCATATTCTGGAGTCTGGCTTCATCTCAGGGAGCCTGAGGCTGCATCTACTATGTGCCAAAACAACGCATTGATCCAGAAAGAAAATATGTCAAGCTGCTCATTTGCCAACAGTATCGAACAATTAACATGAAACAATGAAGAATGGCTTTCATTTCTTTATGACCCCCTTTTTATCTGTTCCTGGATTGTTTATGGTGATGACAAGCTCTGTTGAGTCATAAAAAGGAGAGATTTAAGTGAAAATTTGATTTCCATTATCTATGTTTTTAACTGGATGGGCTTAGGAGAACCCAACCATTTCACACGTGTGTGTGTGTGTGTGTGTGTGTGTCTGTGTGTGTGTGTGTGTAGTAATTATTATATATGTA
>NW_006299715.1:1448440-1463753 GCF_000327345.1 Myotis davidii
GTATTACTGTTGTGTGTGTGTGTGTGTGTGTTTGTGTGTGTGTGTGTGTAGTAATGATTTAATATGGAGCCACAGTCTATTCATTCCCAACACAAATTCAGCTATGTTATAGTAAATCAGGGAAATGAAGCATGCTTCATAAATTCCATCACTATTAAAATAAAGGTCATGTTCAAAGGAGGGGCCCATGAACTGGAAATTAATGCCTAGTTTTAAATGTTTAGGGATTAAAAATTTAAATTGTACAGCTCAAGTCTGTTAATATGGAAATGCATAATTTGAAGTACTGGCAGACTCAATAAAGAGGATTCCAATGAAGAAGGAAAAGTTTTAAAGATTTCTCTGACTGACTGTGAGTGCAAATCACTTGAGAAGCTCTTTAATAATGTAGATTCCTGCTCCTCAGCTGGAAGATTTAGAGTCAGCAATCTGAGTGGGGCCATTGATTAAAACTCCCAGGGGTTTCTGAGGAACACAACTGCAAATGAAATTGCTGTATATCATCCGACTTGCTTCCTGTCCTTTTCTCCAGCTACCACCAACATCTCTGGAGCTTAGATGTTCCCTGCCTCAGAATCTTGTCACAATCCCTGCCCTTCATCATAGGGATTAAAAGGCTCTCGTATCTGTAACTCCTATTACTGAATATCCAATCATCTGTGTGCTTAGTGTCCAATGCAAATAACTTAGACTGTGTAAAGAGGAACTTCATTTAAACAAACTGTTGTAGAGGGCAGAAAAGAAACACAGAGTGGTGGTGGGGGGGGGGACTTCTTTAATTATGACTATTTTCTAGGATTATAAGGCCTATGTAAAGTTCATCATTCATTAGCCAGTCTTTGACCTTGTAACCCACTTAATAATTATTGAACACCTACTATGTTCCTGAAGCTGCCTGTGATTCAGGAGATGTAAATGTCCCTGCCATCAAGAATAGTGTAGTCTTGCCGAAACCGGTTTGGCTCAGTGGATAGAGCGTCGGCTTGCGGACTGAGGGGTCCCGAGTTCGATTCCGGTCAAGGGCATGTACCTGGGTTGTGGTCACATCCCCAGTGGGGGATGTGCAGGAGGCAGCTGATCGATGTTTCTCTCTCATCGATGTTTCTAACTCTCTATCTCTCTCCCTTCCTCTCTGTAAAAAAATCAATAAAATAATTTTTTAAAAAAAGAATAGTGTAGTCTAGTATGAGATACAGGTAGGTGAACAAAGCTGCCCCCCAAAATGCAAGAAATTGTTTAATTTAAGGATGTGCAGGATGTCCTGTTGGGCAGGAAGGAAGGGAAACTATTTTTCTTCCCTTACCTAGGTGAAATAAGGAATATCCATTAGTTAAAATTTTTGGTATCTTATCTCTCAATCTTCACTCCTCCCCAAAAGTTGTGACTGGTTGAAGAGCTTGAGAAGAAATACTGGGACATTTTTTCTCACTAAAAGAGACCATGTTCTCTGTTCTGCTTGTGAACTTGTGATGATTTACTTGGTAAGGTCTGGGACCTGCCAGGGAGGTCTATGATCTTCCCTGTGAATGGAAGCATCACATCCCAACTATTATATCCTGTTTCTCTGGCACTGACCATCCACCTCCCTTGAGCTCTGCCAGTTGACTATACTTCCATTGGCTCTGTTTGGCTGCCTCAGAATCCTCACACCCAACCCAACACTGCTCTTTGCTCCCCAACACATCGAACTCTGGATGGTGTCTTCTGGTTGCCTGACTGCACTTCTACATCTGTCTTACTGTTTACTGGGTGAATATCATAGTCTTCCAAATTCTTATTGTGCCAACAGGAAACCTCTAGATATGTGGCAGAGAAAAGAGGACAACTTGGGGATCTGGAGACTTGAGATCCATTGCAGCTGGATCTCCGTGCTATTGTGCAGGAAGACAAGCCAGTTATCCCCTTTATTAAGGAAAAAAGAACACCTGGCATGACGTTAGGTGATAGGTTATGGGACTCATAAGTCTCCCCCACAGAGAAGTTCTATCTCACCTACAATAGGGTTTCTGGGCAATCAGCCATCTTAGTTTGCAATCATCTGGTTGCATTATTATTGTATTACTTTTAGTCAAAAACACTTCCAAAAATCATTTAAAAAGCGTGGACTTTGGATTGAGACTGCTGATTTAGCCTAACTTTTTTCATCTATAGATAAGATGCATATCTACCTTATAGGGATATCACAAATACAGCAGAAATTAATTTAAAGCATCTGGTGTATTTATTGTGACTTCTAGTTGCAATAGACAGAAACACAGTTCAAACAACTTCCACAAAAGGGAATTTTTTGGAAGAATACATGAGTATCTCCCAGATGAGCCAAACAACTAAACTTCCCAAATGTAGGAGTCAGAGCAAGCTAGAGACAGATGACTGAAAATAGTTAGGACTCTCTCTTTCACTGTCACCATACCATTTTGGAGGGTATGTTGTCTCCACATGTTCCTACCACATGCTGACTTTCCCAAGTAGTGAGGCATATGTGGTCACAGGCAGCTTGGGGCTACAGCAGCATAAAGTCCTCAAGCCAATGGAAATGTCTTCTCTCTCTCAGCTCCAAAGTGAAACATTCTGAAGAAGCTTTCTCATTGACCTATTTTGAATCAAATCCAGTCATGCCAGATAGGGAGGTGAGACAGGACAGATCTTTTTTGAAATATGTTTGGAAGAAACAGTTCACTGAAGCAGATGCAATTCAAGAAAGACAAATCAATAATGGTTCACCACAACTGGAACAAATTTTGGATACTCAGCAATCGGTCCATAATATATGCAATGTCATGTCCTTATTAAATTATTAAGACCCTGATTAATGGTCCTTGCTCTAATGTAAGTACATTTATCATAAGTAAGCTTATTACACATCAACAGGCATCTTTATTAATAAAAGATTATCGATAGTCTATCTTAAGACCAGCATTGGAAATTTTAGATGGAAACAGGCTAAGCTTACCCTTGTTTCCCACTGAAATCCTAACCTATAAGAAAAGATAGACATCACTGTCAAGTGGAGCTCGAGGTCTCAGGTTTATTAATGGTTGAACCAGAACGAAATTATCCCAAATGTATAGTTTCTGATAAACTTTATCAGAGGCCAAATCTTTAACATGAAAACAAATAGGTGTTTTCACTCTCAGCTCTGAAGCCCCGAGGGGCATTGTGCAGGTCTTACAGAATTCTTAACCAGTAAAATACTGCCAAGCTGCAAAGACTCTGGATGTACTGACAGAGGCCTGATCAATATAACAAACAGAGAAAAAAAATGTAAGGTCAAGAGAGAAGGCAAGAAAGTGCAGACACCCAGAGAGTACGAGTCCACCCTGGGATGAAAGGTCAGGAGGTTGGGAGCATGGCCTTTCCATACTATCTCTGCTCTTTATTGAAATGCATCCCAGTGCAGGCAAGATATTTACTCCTCCTGCCTTGGGGAGTAAAGAGAGGCAATGAGTCTTCCACAGCCTATCCCTGAGGGCAGATGGAGGCCAGGCATGTCTACTGTGTTACAGAGATACAAGGAGAGGAGATGGATTTCCTCCTAAACATGTTTTTGACATTCACTTTTATCCTAAAAGATTGAAGAATGACTGACCGAACCTCCCTATCAACTTCTTTCCAACCAGTTCTGGATGTTTACATCTGTGTCTCTCAAGCTCCCTCCAGAGCAGGTGACCTGTATTACTGCATCACATGCCAAAGAGAGAAATGCCCTTTGTTACCTCGTCTCTTCCCCTGGACTGATTGGGTTCACCACACAGTGCAGGCCAGTGCCAACTATTCCTATGGCGTAGCCCAGTGTGCCCCAAAGATCATCCAGTAAAGGCAGGCCCTTTTCCTCACTCATCACATTGCCACCGGAGCAATATTGCCTTTTGTGCCTAAGGCATGTACCAGTTCTCTACCACCAAAGAAAGAGATGGGACTATGACCTTTATTAGAAAAACATTCCAGCTGAATCTTGAGGACAACTGTAAGAGCTCACGTGACCATCGCTTACTTTGAGATTTTAACAGTGGTAAATTCCGCCTCCCTGATGATTAGGTTCTGCTTTTAAAAATCGCCATTCCAACTTAGTCTGAAGTTTAAACCAAGATTCTAAATTGCCCAACCGGTATGGCTCAGTGGTTGAGCATCATCCTATAAACCAGGAGGTTTACGGGTCTATTCCAGGTCAGGGCACATGCCTGGGTTGCAGGCTCAGTATGGAGCATGCAAGAGGCAGCTGATCAATGGTTCTCTCTCATCATTGATGTTTCTATATCTTTCTCCCTCTCCCTTTCTCTCTGAAGACAATGAAAATTAAATTTAAAAAAGATTTTAAAGAGATGATCCTAAATGCATGTCTTAGTCCATTTGGGCTGCTATAACAAAACACCATGGACTGGGTGATTTATAAACAACAGAGGTTTCTCACAGGTGTGGGCAGCCTCAGTGTCTGGTGAGGGCTTGCTTCCTGCTCTGTAGGTGCTGTCTCTGCTTTGTGACCTCAAATGGTGGGAGGAGAGTGGGAACCCTCCAGGACTCTTTCCTAAAAGCACCACTTCTATTCATGGGGGCTCTGTCCTCATGACCTAATCACCTCCCAAGGGCCCCACCTCTGAATGCTATAATCCTGGGGGTTAGGATTTTAACGTATGAATTTTAGAGACAAAAATATTTAGTCATTAGCAATTCATTTATTTGAATTCTGCATACACACACACACACACACACATATATGCATTTAGGATAACCTTTCATACACATATGAATATTTATGTATTTTCCTCAAGCTTTAAGATAATTGTGCATCTTAAAAAATCTGAAGGATTTTTTCTAATGTTTATAAAACTTAAATTTTTTAAGTGAATTATGAATTAGTTATGCTTTTGGGACTCTTAAGGTATGATCTTATTCTGTAAAACAGCAGCATAAATAAATACGAGAAATCCTGAGAGGGTCACAACAAGCTCTGAAGGGCAATGGGGAAGTGAAATAATTTCCATGAAGAGTATGTTTTCACTTGAATAGTTAATCAAATGTTATTCAGAGTGAGTTCAAAATATGAATTACTTTTAAATATGTTTTCAAAGTGTTTTAAAGAGAATTTCCTTAGCTCAGTGCTAAGAATTTGAAGAGTATAAAAAGAGACCAACAGCATGAAAATTCCACATTACTATTTTCACACACAGCACCAGGAAATAACCACAGCAACATTTTATAAAGATTATGATATAGTTTTCAGGTTTTATAGAATCTGTGTTTTTTCTTGCCTTTGTTTGTGCTTCTTATCGTAGTGATTTAATAAGTACACAGTCGTGTTTTTTCTTCTACTGGTGGCTTTGAAAAGAGCCTCATACAACTGAAAGCAACAAATGAACAAACAAGGAAAACAAACAAAAACTCAACAGACAACAGTATGGTGGTTACCAGAGGGAAGAAGGGTGGAGGGACAGTACTGGGTAAAGGGGGTCAAACACATGGTGACCAAAGATGATTTGACTTTGGGTGGTGACCACACATTGCAATACACAGATGATGGGTCATAGAACTGTACACTTGAAACCTATATGATTTTATCAACCAATGTTACCCAATAAATTTAATAAAATGAAATTACTTTATTTTCTAAAAAAAAATCCTTTCGTTTTTTTTAATTTTTTTGTTTTATTATTACAAAGAGTATCATATATGTCTTCTTTTTTTTCTCCCCTTGACCTTCCCCTAGCCTCCCAGAACCCCCAGTGTCTTGTGTCCATTGGTTATGCTTATATGCATGCATACAAGTCCTTTGGTTGATCTCTTACCCACCCCGCCCCCCAACCCTCCCCAGCCTTCCCGCTGTAGTTAGACAGTCTGTTCGATATTGCTCTGCCTCTGTATCTATTTTTGTTCATCAGTTTATAATGGGTTTAATTATACATAAATGAGTGAGATCATGTGGTATTTTTCTTTCATTGACTGGCTTATTTCACTTAGCATAATGCTCTCCAGTTCCATCCATGCTGTTGCAAATGGTAAGAAATCCTTTTTTACAGCAGCATAGTATTCCATTGTGTTATTTGTGTGATTTCCAAGAACAGATTAAATTCCCTCAGAACCCAGTCTAATCCTGGTTTCCAAGATTAATAAGGAACTCCAAAATTCAATATTAAGAAGTCAAACAACCCAATTTCAAAACGACAAAATATTTTAGCAGCCACACACACCAATATATATAATTGGCCAATAAGCACATGAAAACTGCTTAACATCTGCCATAGTAAAATTTAAATGAATGCCACTATAAGATACCACTACATATGTACCAAACTGTCTAAATTTAAAAAGAGAGGTAACACCAAACTTTGACACACATGAGGAGAAACCAGAACTATAAAATACATTATTATCAGGAATGTAAAGTGTGTTGTTTTTTATAAACACTTTAGAGAAGATTCTGGTAACCTTTCATAAAAGCAAACATACAACTGTTCTATGACCTACGCATTTCTTTCCTAGGCATTTATTTAAGAGAAACATAAACATATTTTCATAAACACAGGCAAAAATTGTACACAGATGTTTGCTGCAGCTTTAGTCGGCACAGAGCAAAAGTGGAATTAGAAAAATGGACACACAAACTACTTCACTTGTGCAAAGGAATGCCACCCCGCAATGAAAAGAAACCAACTAATAATATAAGCAAAAATAAGGGGATCTCAAAATATTTGGGGTGTGATAGAAGTCTTCAACAGAATACAAGCTTTGTGCTTCCATTGATATGAAATCATAGAACAGGCAAAAGTCAGGTTGAAATAATCAGAACAGTAGGTGCCTCAGGGAGGGAAGGTAGGGTTGGGTTAGGGTTGAATAGGTACCTGGCCTTGTAGAGTAACATTCGTTTATTTTATCAAACATAAATCATGTATCTAAAGATAAAACCACTTTAAGCAAATATTAAACACTAGTTAATAATATGCATTATTATATCTAGGGGAAGTGTACAAATGTCTACAATTTACTCTAAAATGCTTCAAAAATAAGCTAGATTGATGGATGCATAGAGAAATGAATTGGGTAAGGAATTATAGCAATAATCAAGTGGTAATATCAAAATGATATGTATTTGGTATTCACGGTAAAGTTTGGCAAATTGTATAAGTTAGAAATTTTTTTATAATAAATATTGGAAAAAATCTACACGTTCCTTGTAGGTGTTTACTTATTTAAGTTTTTTTGGCAAGGTAAGATTTTTGCTAAATAAGTGCAAGTATTCTGAGTTCAGGAAAGGTTGCTGTATTTATACCTTAATTGTTATTATCTCATCCATGTGTTTTGATTAGATCTTCAACTCTGTAGATTTCATCTGATTATTTGCCTTCTACATCCTTCACCTTTTCATCATTACTTCCATCTCCTTACCCATTTTCCTCTAGCCAACTACTTTATCTATAAATGATTACTTTATCTTTCTGCATTATCAGTTCTTATTCCTGCTATTCCCAATGCCAATGTGCACTTACCTACTCAGTTTTTAATTTCAAGCTTTTCTTTTTTTTGCTCACTCAGCTCCCTTTCCATGCAGCCTCTTACCAGCCACCTGTCTCTTCAGTACAGTGTTTTTTCTTTCTCCTATAATGTTTTAAAGTCTTATTTCAGAGTTACTCTTCTCTTTCTCTTAACTCAGAATACAAAGAAGATGCTTTCAAATTTTACTTTTGTTTCATTTGTGGAGTCTTTTTAAAGTTCTATTTCTCTTCCATCATGAGTATAGTAACAAATTCCTTTTTCCATTCAATGTGTTTTAAGATCACTGCCAGATGCCTTAAAGGAATTATACAAATTTTAATGAGAGTTATATAAAGAGCTAGTGTGTGCCAATACCAAAAAGTGCCATAACTAGCCCAGTGACCAAAATAATCCTTGCTGTGTGCACACAAATATCCTCTCTGACACTGACCATGGGGTTCACACACATACATTATTGCATATGAGATGCCAGGGAACATGGAGATCTTGAGTGCAAACATCACCGGACACATTGTTCAAAACATACGGTCCCAGACATACCTTGGAGAGTCTGATGCAATCGTCTGAGGACAAGCTCAAGAATCCATTGTGTTTTTTAAAGTGATTGTTGTCCCAAGTGATTCTCATGGTCAGACAAATTTGTAGTTAAAGTGAATTGTCTGTGGTTACCTCGAAACATCCTCTCGTAAGAACAAAAGCCCAGCTCCCCAGGCTCCCAGGCCAGACTTCTTTCAATGCATTATCTCCTTGAAAGAAATGTTCAAGAGGTGAGCACAGGTTATTGTGCTGCCTTGATTGGAAATCGGTGAGGGGGATGTCGAGTTCCTTCCTGCAGCAATATCAGATGTCCTGGCTCATTCTCAGGGCAGCCGTTTAAACCTCAATCCCAAGCACTGCCTGCATAGAAATTCTACAACAGAAGGACTGCGTGTCGAGCCTGATGAGGGGTAAAGACAAATCCATGGAAACTGTTGTCACAGTCACCAAAACCGCTTAGCCAGCTGCAGGAAGCAAACAAATCCACTGACACATTAACTAGGGCAGAAGGTTCCAGCCCATTGGTGGCGGGCTCACTTGTTTTCCCATTAGTGCTCACCAGCCTCTACCTGGGCTGTGCTTGCAGGTTCCCGCAGCGTCAGGACACCGTGAAGATGCTGATGGATTTATGACACGCGGCCCTGGAGATGACTCAGTTACGAAGCCTTGCGTGCAGGATTCCAGAAGCAGGAGGCTGGAGACCTGGAGAGGAGAGGCCTGCTGAATAAAAATAGAGGTCTCTCCTGAAGTTCATGTTTAGTCAGCAGCACCTCTTACAGATGGTCTCAGAGATTGGAGAGTGTCCTGTGGGTGTCCGGAGCAGGGGCCACGCCTTCTCACCCTGGTGCTTCCTGTCTATCCAGCCAGGAGGAAGCCACATGGTGCCTCTGAGCCTCAGTTTCCACAGGATTGTTGGGATATGGCATGTCACAGAACAATCCTATCTAATAAAGAGGGAATATGCTAATTTACCCTCATGCTGTCACAAAGATGGCATTGCCCACAGCCAATAAGAAGAGAATATGCTAATTGACTGTCACGCCCTCAAAGATGGTGGCGCCCACAGCCACAAGATGGCGGTGCTCAGTCCCCTCAGCCCTGCTGGGGCAGCAGGTGCATGGCAAGGCTGGGCCCGTCCCCAGGCGGGCCGGGCCACTCCCTGTGTCTGCCTCCAGAGTCCTCCAGTCCCACCAGCTGCCCAGGGCTGGACTGATGTGCAGGCCAGCCTTGGATGGTGACTGCCCAGCCACCAAGGGCTGGCCTGAGACACAGGTAACCAGGTCCAGCCGAGGCTTGTAATACTTGCAGTGGCAGCAGCAGAGATGTGATGGGGCATCACCTTCCCCTGATCACTAGGTCACCTCTTGCCCCTGAGGGCTCCCAGACTGTGAGAGGGGGCAGGCCAGGCTGAAGGACACCCCCTCCAGTGCATGAATTTTCATGCACCGGGCCTCTAGTAAACAGGTATTGTTTCATATTGTAGTATGGAAAGGAACCTTTATATATCCCAGGAGCCAAAAGTAGGCTATTTTTGAGCAATCATTTCCTTGCTTCTGATTTTCTTTTACCTGAAGCATAGAACACCTCATAGTGCTGAGGAGGAAATGCATTGTGGTTTTGATTGATTTATTTTTTTGTCAGAAGGGCAAGGAAGAAGGAAAGCAAATACTATGCTGAGAGTTTTGTATAATTCGTCACATTCAATGTTAGAGACGATCACCTGCATTTTGCAGATGAGAATTTGAGACTCAGAGAAATTAAGTACTTTATTTAAATCACACAGCTTATTAGAAGAGCCAGGATTTGAGCTGTGCCTGACACATAGTACACATTCAAGGAATATATACAGAATAAATATATATTTATATAGTAAATATGAAAGAAAGAAAGAAAGAAAGAAAGAAAGAAAGAAAGAAAGAAGGGAGGGAGGGAGAGCAAAAGGAAGAAAGAAAGAAAGAAAGAAAGAAAGAAAGAAAGAAAGAAAGAAAGAAAAGAAAGTCCTCATGTTGTGGTGACCCCCAACCATAAAATTATTTTTGTTGCTACTTCATAACTGTAATTTTGCTACTGTTATGAATCGTAATGTAAATATCTGAAATGCAGGATGTATTTTCATTGTTACAAATTGAACATAATTAAAGCATAGTGATTAATCACAAAAACAATATGTAATTATGTACGTGTTTTCCGATGGTCTTAGGCGACCCCTGTGAAAGGGTCGTTCAACCCCCAAAGGGGTCTCGACCCACAGGTTGAGAACCGCTGCTCTAAAGCCAGAATTTTCCCCCTACTCTGGTGCACATTTATGCAGTAGTCCAAGTAGCTATTTATGCTCATTTATCCACTCAGCAGACTCTCCTTTAACAATTGCTAGGTGCAAGACTCTGTTGGAAATATAAAGGTAAATCAGATAAAATCTCTCCCCTTGAGAGTTTGATAGCTCAAATAAGGGAGTGAACATGCATAAAAATCATCATGACGAGCTTGATAGGACATCCAGCGGGAGATAGGGAAGAATATTGGGCATCCTCAGCCCAGTCAGCAAGGATGTTTAAACCTTGTCTGTTTAAGAGTGTAAAGGAGATGTATGGGCATCAGGATCACCCTGAACAAGGGCCTGAGGCAACATTGAATGCAAGTCCAGGGGACAGGGTGGTTTAAAGGAACAGTGGTAAGTTTGGTGAGGTAGACAGGCTAAACCCACAAGTTTCTGCACCCATTTGATAGCCAAGGCTTCTGTACTGCACCCCTAGGAGCCGTCACCTTAGGGGTCCCGTCAGTATCTTGCTACAGGTGTGTCCTGCTGCCAGGTGTCATGGGGGAGGGAGCCTATCAAGTCTTCACTCTCTCACAGCATCCAGAGATGCTGGGATGCTACTTTGTGATCTCAACACATTCGGAGACATGCCTGGTTTTCTCTACCATTTGAGCTCATGAGATGTCTATGTTGTATTTCTACCTGCCAATATTCAGCAGGCGCTGAAACACTTCAAAAGTTTCAATATAAAGATAAAGGAATAAAGTCTTAGCCTGCTGCTACAAATTTTCTCTGGCCTGTCACCCCCGTTTCATTATAAGAGGTGTGTAGGTAAAGTGAAAATGCAATAATGACAGTAATGCACTTGAGAAACCAAAATTAAATTTCACCCCTGGAAAAATATTCATTTCCTGCCTCCCATTTGTGCAAACATTAACGTCAAGACTATCACATTACGCATGAATGCGATTAGCATAACTCTGCCTAATGAATTAATTCCTTCTGTGAAACTAAAGGTAGAAATGTTTTCCTTTCCCCTTAATCTGCTCTAATAGATGCAGATTTGCTAATAGAAGTTATTTTTTTCTACATTATGATGCACTGATTAGGTGGATTCTCATCTTGTGCATAGATGAGTGAATAGAGAATATATTTAATTTCAGTCTGTGAAAATATGAACTTTTCATTTAAGAACCAGAGAGAGTAAAACTTGTATTTTTGGTTCGCTTTCAGGAAATTTATGGTCACATTAGGATGATCAGTTACTCTGAGATGTTTGACCCAAAGAAATAACTTCTTTCCTCTGTGCCCTCATGGGCCTAAGTAATGGACAAAATTTCACTTTGCTCTTTAAAAGTGCAAAATAGTACAAGTATTTTGGAGAGCAACCTGTTGGTATGCATCATATTACAATGTTTAATTCTTTGACCCATATTTTTGTCTCTGAAATGTGTCATATGGAAATAATCCTAAATATAGAATACTTAAAGTGTAAACCCAGCACCACATTATTTACAATAATAAAAAAAGACTTAAATGTTTAACAATATAAGGCTGGCTAAATAAACCATGTGCTATCTTTGATGGAAGAGTATACAGATATTTTAAGATATTTATAAAACACTATAAAATAGAAAATAAAATGGGAATTCTCATGGTATGGCAGCTAATATTCATTGATCACTATGAGTCCATGCTTTAATTGCAATATTGGCTCCTTACAAGATCCCAGTGAGCCAAGCACTGTTCCTGTTACCCCACCTAGTAGGTTATATCACTAAACCTATAGCTCTTACCTGTCAATGGTCACACAATTAATCAGTTTTGAAATCAGATTCAGTGCCATGCTGAGTCCCTAAGACTACTCTAAAGTCAACAATTTGCTAGAAGGACTCACAGAACTCTAGAACTGTTATACTCAGAGTTACCGTTTATTACAGCAACAGAATAGAGATTAAGTAAGCAAAGGCAAATAGGCAAAGTTCAGGAGAGACTAGGCATAGCCTTCCGGTGTCCTCTCCCAGTGGAGTGGTACAGACAGCGCTTAATTCTCCCTGAACAATGTGCACCCTCATGGATGGGTTACCGCCACCCAGGGAAGCTCGCCTGAGCCTTGGTGTCCAAGGTTTTCATTGGTGCTCAGTCATGTAGGCATGAACACCCACTGAGCTGACCTCAGTTTCTCAGTCTCCAGTCCCTTCAGATATCAAAGGATACAACTTGGCCTGAGGCCTCCAGATAAATAATGCTGTTAGCATAACCCATCTAGAGTGACCCCAGGCCCCAGGTATAGAAAAACACTCCTGAGAAAGGACTTTCTAAAGGCATAAGCCTGCTGAAGCTCAGTTCTTTCTCTGGAGTGTGCAGATTTTGAACACGCCAGAAGGGTGTGTGAAGGTGAGGCTGTATACACACTGAGAGGGGAGGGGAAAGGAATTCCTACTGAAGATAATAGTTGAAACAAGGATTAAGTTTGTCAGGGAGTCAGATAGAAAAGTCCTCTGGAGGGTTGTGGAAAAGGTGGAGGCAGGATGGATTTCAGAAGTTAAATTTGATGAGAGTATTATTTCTGACAACAACCTGTGAATGTACAATTATGTCAAAATAAAATGTTTAATTTTACAAAGTTGTTGCTGTTGGCTGGAGGAAAGAATAGGGAAAATAAGAGAGGCAAAAGATAAAACTATATGGGCAGTAGGGGCTGATCAGTAAGGGGGCTTTGTGTTTCTGACAAATTTAATGCTTATCCTATAAGACACACAGAAGGAGTGAAAGTTTTAAAGTCTTGGCAAAAGATGGTCATATTTTTGCTTCATTAAAACAAGTGTAACAGCAGAGTGTACCTTAGATAGATAAAGGTCTTGAGAGTAGGTAGGCAGACCAGGTAGGTGGTAACTGAAAAAACTCCTGTAAGGAAAAAATGAGTAGCTAAACTAAGACAGTGATTGCCATAGTAGAAAACGAAAAAACTTACTGTAAAGAGATGTCCCTGGGACAGGACTTCATGAAATAGTGGATATGGAAGCCTTAGCTTACTCCTTGGTCTTTGTCTCTGCGGCCAAGTACACAAAATGTGGGAAGGAAACCATTTTGGAGGCTGTGATAGAGACAGCGCTATACATTCAGCACATCTGTTTACTTTTCCTCCTAGCCCGACAGGAAAACTGTATTGTAGACTCATGTGATGGAGGTTAGCCAATGAAATGTGGCCCTAAATTACATATGCCACTACCAGTCCCAGCCCCTGAAGTCTCCCATGATCCCTCATGTTCTCTTGCCTGGCTGCCCAGTGGAGATTTCAGGGTGATTTTGGAGCCACAGAAAGGAAGCAGCTGGGAATTGTGAGTCACTGCTGAAAAGAAACCACTATACAGACCTCAGACCATCAAGTGAGTGAAGAATAGTCTTAGGCAATACTAAGCCAGTGAGATTTGCTGTTACTGCTCATGGAAGTTAGTGTGTCTTGACTAAATCAGAAATTGATACTTCAAAGTATGGAGTTGCTGTAAAATCAAAACCAAGCAAACAACAGAAACCAAATCAAATAAATTAAACTAAGCTCCGGTTTCATTGCTCTAGTTCAGCGGTTCTCAACCTGTGGGTCGCGAGCAATGAAAATACATCCTGTATATCAGTTATTAGATTATTATTCATAACAGTAGCAAAATTACAGTTATGAAGTAGCAACGAAAATAATTTTATGGTTGGGGGTCACCACAACATGAGGAACTGTATTAAAGGGTCACAGCATTAGGAAGGTTGAGTTGATTGGCAGGTGACCAACAGAGGGTGGCTGCTGGATGGCTGGAGATGCATGCTATACAGTAGCAAGTCCCTTGGTAAAATTGTTGTAATTACTTGGAAGGCAGGTCATGCTCCTCTTGAGCTGAAAAAGAGGCTGTACACAGATTTTACTAGTGTGTATTAGTTGTTATTGGATGCATTTGGCAAAGATTAAATAAAAGGAAAAAAATAGCTCAGGACAGAATTGGCTCATTGGCAAGCAGAAAAGATAGAGAATAGCAAATTTCAGAAGTTCAGAATTGGCCAGGGTTGGAAAAGCTAACTATTCCTAGGCTCCACATGTAAAAGAATCAATTTTAAAAAGCTGTCTGTGAAAGCCCCAAATTCCAAATTGAGCAAAAGGACTCAGCTGTGGCAAAGATCAGAATAAGGGGAGTCCTCCCTGGAAATGGTTTCAGAATACTCAAGCTAGGAGCACCTCTTCACTCTAGAAAGGAGGAGACCTCACAGCGAGGAAGTGAAGAAATAGATTTGTGGACCATGACTTACAAAAATAACTTTGGGTACCTTAACGACGGCATGAGACTGACTAACAAGAAATAAATCAGAAGCCTAAAGTTTCTAAGAAAATTGTTTTTCCAAAGAAAATATAACACTGGAACAAAAATAATAGAATAGGGAAAAAAATTGTTCAAGACTCAGAATAACTCTGCAATCACCAATCTTCCATGGACAGGAATGAGGCTGAAATAGCCAAGTAGGAAACAGATGTCCCCATCTCACTTCAGATGTGACCATGGGAGATTACAGACATGGAGGGACCCACTCAAAGGTGGAAGCAACAGCCTTAGAAAACAATAAGAGCAGAATGGGGTTCAAGTCAGAATTTCTCCCTTCCCCAGTAGAAAACTTCCAAAATGTCCATCCATGAATGACTGTGGCCTAGGAGCTGATGTGTCTTCTTTGCCCATGTCCAAGTGGAAGTTCTACTGCATTTACCCTGCATCTTCTCTATTGGCTGGCGGGGAAACGTGTGAGTAAAGATAACTTGCAGTTGCGTTCCTGGGTCACCGAACCACAAAGGAGCAGTATCTGGTCTGCTGGAGAGGATGCTCGTCACCTTCAGACCTGGGCTTTATGATGTGCCGGGAGCCGGTCCAAGGTCACCTCTCCGAGAAAGGCTGTTTCCCCAGGTAGGGATTTTCCCCTGAAGTTAGGGAGGGAATAAAACCTCTTAAGTGCCAGGCGGGTAATTAATCACTTTAACTACGAACAATCATGCTTAAG
>NW_006299715.1:1464942-1498623 GCF_000327345.1 Myotis davidii
GAAGACAAAAGATCCTGGACAGAACCTGGCTACAGAACTTGGTTGGAGAACCTAGACAGAACCTGGCTGAAGAACCCGGCTACAGAACCTGGCGACTGAACATGGCTGGAGAACCTAACCCGAACCTGGCTGGAGAACCTAGCAAGAGAACATGGCCACAGAACCTGGCTGGAGATCCTAACCAGAACTTCGCTGGAGATCCTGACTAGAACTTGGCTAGAGATCCTGCCTAGGCTGCTGATCAACTGAACACTGTCTCCGTGTCATTCCTTCCTCGCCGACTCCGTCCACACCTATGGGGAACCCCTGGACCCGCTGGGGTCGGACCCCAGCAATGATGGAGGCAATATCCGAATGGGGTTTTGAGTCGGCTCCCTTAGGAAGAAGGTAACATTGGTCTTAAGTGTGGGAGGAAAGGGCCCAGGCCTTGAAAGCTCCCATTGATCTCCATGCTGCTTTCCTCTTTCTGCCAGCCAGTGTGGATTAAAGGGGACGTGCAGCCTTGGAGGCACCAGTAAAGATAAGCAGAGCCTGGGTGCTCGAGTGCCTGCCTGGAGCACAGGTCTTCTGGTGATCACACTGAACAGAGTGAGCCGTTAACTTTTCAGGATTTGTATGTTATAGCATCTGACAGGATGTTTTCTCATTAATACAAGGAGAAAAGAACATGAATTCCATTTTGAATGAGGTGTGTCAGAGATGCCTATGGCATATTGAGGCAGAGTATTCATTAGTGTGTGTGTGTGTGTGTGTGTGTGTGTGTGTGTGTGTGTCTACCATCTAGAAAACATGACTAAGATAGTCACTAACCATTTATTGCTTCTTTCATTGAGAGATGAAGTCTAATTCCTTTGGATCTGGGCATTGGGGCTAGACATAGGGACTTGACTGACAAATGAATGTGCATGTGGAGCAAAGTCATAAAAAGCCTTGCAGGTTCTGCCTGGGTTCTTGCAACATGGCTTTGAGTGGCCATATAAAAAAAGATCTTCCAAGCCTGACACCACCATGCTGAAGGTGCTGCTATCAGCAGGTGGTCAGCTAGGCAATCCTAGCTGAACCTTCCAGTCATCACTACTGAGGTGCCAGATGTGTGAGTGAACCAACCTAAAAGTGGTCAGAGGGAAAGCATCTTCACTGGGAATTGCACTGAAGTTGAGTTTGACCCTGGGCTCTTAACTAGCATTTGAAACCTGTGGGGAAGCGGGGAGAGGATTGGGGAAGGGGTAGCCTTGTAGGACTGAGCCCTTAACCTGTGGGATCTGATGATGTCTCCAGGTAAACAGTGTCAGAATGGAGTTGAAGCATAGGATACCCAGCTGGTGTCTGGAGACTTTGTTTTGATATGGAAGTGATACACACTGAAATTGGTCTCAGAACACCAAAATAGTCAGGCAATATAAACTTTTTTTTAAGAACAATACTTTATGGTCAGATATTGTGAAGCCCTCTCTTACTAAAGCATAACCTTTTGCTCACATCCTCGTCCCTTTATCATTAACCGTCATCTCTTGTGGGGAATTGCTTGCCGATATCCCTGCTGGAGACATTTGACTCCGAATATATTTAAGGAGGCTTTCTTTCCCTTGCTATCTTTGTCTGTGCACCGTCAATGTTCACTTGAGGCCCCGCAGGTCTCTGCGAATCGATGGAGGGTTCACAAATGCATTTTCCAGACCCCGGGGGACCAGCAGATGTGTGCTCCATCCCTTTACTGATGTTGTCCCCTTTCTTCCCCATTGCAACTCATCAGAGGACAATGGTATTTCAATCGATCCTTATTGTTTGAGCCAACTTCCCACTCCCAGAGGATATGGTATAGTCACAAAACATGACACATTCTCTTGGGCATATTCAACAAATTTATCTTCAGTGCCTCCTCTAGGCAAGCATTGGATGATGCACCTAACATCCCCACCTTTACGGAGCCCAGGATCCTATTGAGAGTTACAATGCGGTGTGATAAAGGCCATGAGAAATGCCGCGAAGGTATTATGGGATCTCGGAGGAGGCGGGCCTTGTCCAAGGGCCTGGGGAAGGAGCTGAGGAAGCTGTGCCTGGATGGCATTGCAGAGGCACCACAGAGCATGAGTTTGGGTCTGCAGATGAAAGAGATGAGGAAGCAGGTTTAAGGGCACCCTAGTGAAGTGTGTGGGCCCCTTTGGTTACTCCTCATGCGTTTAACAAATGTTGTCTGGCTCCACACTTGTTCTGTGCCATGCGCTACACCGGGCACCCAGAATTCAGCTTTGCATAATAGAATTTAGGTCTGCCACTCAAAGATCGTACTGCCACATGATCAGGTGTGAGGATGTGATGAACACAATCAGGTGCAGAGCACAGAACAGAGAGGAACGTGGGCAGGATGGGCATGGCAGTGGGGTTCTGGCCACCCCACATGAGCTCTAGGAAAATCAGAAGCCAGGAAAGGAGCAAGACAACAAGCAAATGGAGCAGCGGGCAAAGCCCGGCCCAGCAGAGGACCTCTGTCAACCAGGATGGTCTGTCTGGTCGTTGCTTTATAAAGTTCCCTCTGCCAGAGATGGGAAAACCTGGGCACAAAGGGACCAACCACTTTGTCTCCATTCACCTCAACACAGTTTTAAACAACCCACTGTGTGGAAGCCCAGGAAAAGGCGGCCATTTCCTATGTCTTTCAGGAATATGTTGTCAGCAGAGGAGAAACTTACACACATAGTTCAATTCTAGAAGGTTCTCTAGAAATTAAATACCACCCCCCTGCCCTGGTTTGGGTAAGTGGACAGAGCGTTGGCCTGCAGACTAAAGGGTTTTGGGTTTGATTCCTGGTCAAGTTCACGTACTTTGGTTGCAGGTTCTATCCCTGGCAACCAATTGATGTGTCTCTCTCACATAGGTCTTTCTCCCTCTCTCTGTCTCTCCCCATCCCTTCCATTCTCTCTAAAAA
This sequence comes from Myotis davidii, assembly GCF_000327345.1. NCBI lineage: Eukaryota > Metazoa > Chordata > Mammalia > Chiroptera > Vespertilionidae > Myotis > Myotis davidii. Next base: position 1,467,869 of record NW_006299715.1, read on the forward strand.
CAAACAAACAACAAAAACAAAAACAATGGAAGATATCCTCTGGCAATGAATTTAAAAAGCCTACTGTCTGCTTCCCCCTTTCAGGAGAAGAAACTGGTTTGGACTGAGGTCACTTGAATGGCATACATGAAAGCTAAAGAGAATTGATATTCATTAAACCTCCAGGTCTGGATAACATCTCATCCAGAAGAGAAAAGGCAAACCTCATGAAAAGAGCAAGGGTTTTGGGGTTAAATGATGATCAAAATGACTTAAAAATCAGCCCGACTCAAAATAAAGAACACGTGACCCTCAGAAGTCACCAGCTGATGAACCGTGCAGAGGTGGACAATGATGGTCTGGCATACACCTTCTGATTACAATGGCCTCTGACACACATTACAACTTTTATCTGATGCTGTGGCAGGGATCTGGGATTATCTCTCAGGCAAAAAGATTGTCCTTGTCTCCCAACGGCAAAACGGTATTTTTGGAAAGAGGGAAGATTTCCAAGGGGCTAATTAAAAAGAGTTATTGAGCACAGGGCGAGAATCCAAAAGCTGAGCAGTCAGAATTTCCCACAATGTCTTCATCACCAGAATCAAAAGTGTTGCCTCTCAGAAGGCTGCACGCCTGGGTCTTTGGGGAACACCCACAAAGGTCTAAAGGGCTGGCCCTTTCTTCATTAAAGGTCACTTGAAAAGATGACCACGTGATTTAATTATTCCTCCAAAAGTGAACTGAATTCCTTCAACACAGAATCTAGTTTTAGATCAGATCAGATCACAACACAATGTCCTAAATCTAAGAGATTGTTTAAAGCTTCATTTTAACAAATTCTTGTCTTTTGTGGGAAACAAATGCAAAGGGGTCTGCGTTTCTGTTCTTGTGAGGTTTTTCATTAAATAGAAAGAATGTGTTCATGTGTTTAATTATGACTCACTGACCCTGGCTCTGGCCGAGGCTTGCTGGACAGAGGTGAGTGAAGAAACACAGGTCTTCTGTGCAGGGGATGCTGACTCCTGGGAGGACAATGGAGACACAGCAGGTGGTTGCAATATGGTGTGGTGAAGCCAGACAGAGATGCAGACAGCATAGGCATTAGGAGCAATACAAGATGCATACCCTGGGAATGGGAAAGGACCTGGCAGGGGCAGAGTCTTAAAGGAGGTGAGGCTGCATGTCAGTGTAAAGGGTGAGACATAAGCAAGGACAGATGGGGAGTAAGGAGCCTTCCAACCTTTGTGACGGCGCTCACAGAAATCACCCGGAGGACAGGAGCTTGGCCAGCAGGCCAGGGTGTGTGGTGGTGAAAGATGAGACAGGACAGGGGGCAGGCGCTGTACCACTGGGGTCTTTTGTGCATGTTAAGGTATGTGGACTTTATCCATAAGGAGTAGGGCAACATTGAAGCATGGGACACAGGAATTCAAGTGTTTGGGACTGAAGGGAACATGGCCCAAAGCGGAGAGCCTGGGTAGGGCTGCAGAGCCCTGAGCCAAAGTGGGATGTCACCCAGAACAGCCTCCTTATCCTGGTTCCTACTACCAGCAGACCTTATCACTTCCCCTCCCTTCCTCTAGTTTCTCTCCTGGAAAACAGAGATAATCAGACCACAGATGTTGCTGTAATGACTGGGTTAGAAACACATAGACTGTTCAGTCGGACACTGTGAGAAGGGCCTTACAGTAGGAGCAGTGTATCGTAAGGACCAAGTCAGAGTTGGAGACAGTGGTACAGTCCCCAAGGGATGTGGGAAGTGGCGTGATACTAGGTGGGACTTCATATTTTTCTAACGTTAATGTTTATGTATTCATAAACATTATGCATACTAAAAATTATGACTAGCATATGAAATGTTTTTATTTACATTAGGGCTCAGCAAACATTCAACTAAGTTTAGAAAGAAGGTCACAGTCTGTTCTTAATCACCACAATCACAGTGCAGGCATTTATGCCTTGCCCAGGACGAAGCTCTGCAGTGAGTCCCAGCCTTGAGAGCCAGTGCCAGTGAAGCGTGCTCTGGTATAGAGTTCGGGATGAAACTGGGAGAACAGTTAAAGGGTGTGAGATAAAATGTGTGAAGTGAAAGTAGCCACGGATTACAGATGGACCTGGATGTGACCACGTACAAGGCGTGGGCCTCTGAGGAGGCTGAGAGGATGGAGGAGAAGTACAAGAACAATCAAGAGCCATGGGTGCCTTAGAAGCCAGAGTGGCTGAGAGCTTTAAGGAGGAGTGGGGAGGCCCACTGTGACACGCAGGTGAAGATGGCCGATAAAATGAGGCCATTTTGGACTTGGAAGAGTTTTCCCAAAGTAACTTTGATTCAGAGGGGAATGAGTGGAGATTGGGGTCACAACTCCAGTGCCCCATCCCCAATCCCCACCCTGACCAGGGGTTGCGGGAGAGGGTATGGGAGAGGGTTTGCAGTCCTCATGTCCCTGGGACTTTGGATGCTTTGACTACTCTGAGTCTCAGCTTTCTTATCTAGAAAACAGGCCTAACATAATTTCCTTTTTGTAAAAAAATCTTTACTGCTGAAAGTATTACATAAGTCCCCCTTTTCCCCCATTGACCTCTTCTAGCCTACCCCCAACCCCTACCCTAGGTCCTCACCACCCCATTGTCTGTGTCCCTGGGTTATGCAAATATGCATACAAGTTCATTGATTGATCTCTTCCCACTACCCCCCCTCCCATGCCTTACCTCTGAGGTTCCATAGTCTGTTCCATGCTTCTATTTCTCTGGGTCTATTTTTGTTCATTAGATTCCACATGTGAGAGAGATCATGTAGCATCATTTTCTTAATACCAGGAACAATATGAGCAGTACATAAAGAAAGGAAAATGATGAATGGAGAGAAGTAAAAGGGAGTGAGATTGGATATGTTTGTTGCCTGGCATGTAGTCGGTGCCAAATAAATGTTGACTTCCCCTCCTTTTTCCTAAATCATGTTTGTGTAAGTGGTACACAGAAGTGCGAAGGTTGGGAACCTGAAATGAACAGACTGTCAGTAACAAATTTTCCTGTGATGCCCAAGGGCGCAGAGAACACTTCCCTCTCCTGGGGTCCCCCAGCAGTTGATAAACACCTCAATTACAATACTGATCACACTGGAGAGCGGTTGTTTTTAATGCACTTGATTTCCACCCAAGAAGGGCTGCTTTTTCCTGAAGATGCTGCCTTGAGTTTGCATTCTAACCCCAACCATATGAAACACATAATCTTCCATTGCAATAAAAATCTACTGTATGTAATTGTAGATTAATGATCCCCATGGAAACAGCATTATTTCAGATGGTTTTACGGTGAAAACCTGATGTAGCTCAGAGAAATGATGTCATTTGCCCAAGGTCTTCTAGTTCATCCTTCGAAGAGCTGGGACTAAGCCTCTGTCCTTTGAGGTTAAGTAACATGCTCCTCTCTCAGCCAGCATCCTGAGAGATGACAACATGGTAGAGAGATGGGTCAGACAGACAGCAGCAGAGGGTTCTGGGCGCAGGAGGGAACAAAGCTAAGTGAGCACCGAATGCGTCCACCTCTGCCGGTCTCATTCCCTACATTTCCAAGGCAGAAAAAGTAGGCCCCCTGCTCAGAATTACCTTCATAGCCATTCTATAAATAAGCAGCCAAAGAAATGAAATGTGCACTCTGAGATACCTACCAATTTCCCGGGGAACAGTTCTCTCTGGGGAGAGAAAGGAGGAAATAGAATTGTGGGTGGCGACTTTAGCTGTCTGCAATTTTTTTTCCCAAAAAGCTGAAATAAAGATGATAAATGATAACATTTGTGAGATGTAGGTGGTGAGAACACAGGTTTCATATTGCACACTTTTCTAAATGCTTTAACTATTTCCTTTTTTTTTTTTTTTAAGAAAAGAAGCTCTCCTCCATTTCCCCCTCAGCCCACAGGTATCTGAAGCCCTGTCTGCTCAGAGCCTGGAGAAGTAGCCCAACTAGGTGACTGTCAATCTGTCGAGAGGCAGGGCAGGGGGCCCCACGAGGTAGTGGAACAGAGTATGAGGTGGCAGGGTTCTTGTGGGGAGAGGACAGGGCTTTCCAGGAAAGTCTCTAAGAGATTGAGAGAAGGTGCCCTCGTGGGAGGTGCCTGGAAGTTGAGGACAAAGAATGACCATGCCTTAGGGGCTACACCTGCTCATGCATGTTGTTCAGCTGCCCAGAAAGGAGAGTAAGTTCTTCTAGTCCAGTGGTTCTCAACCTTCTGGCCCCTTAAATACAGTTCCTCATGTTGTGATCCAACCATAAAATTATTTTCGTTGCTACTTCATAACTGTAATGTTGCTACTGTTATGAATCATAATCTAAATATCTGATATGCAGGATGGTCTTAGGCGACCCGTGTGAAAGGGTCATTCTACCGCCAAAGGGGTCGCAACCCACAGGTTGAGAACCGCTGTTCTAGTCTCTCAGGGCCCAGCCCTCATGGGAAGAGTCGGTGCTCTGTCAAGGAAGGTGAAACTTTTCTTTTCTCTACCTGAAATCCTGATAAACAGGTCTGGGCTAAGAAATTAAAAAGTATCCATTTCCATCACTTCATAATACTGATGATGGTGATGTTAATAATAACTATGTTAACGATGAATTTGTTCGGAAGTATTAGAAAGAGATACCCATGAAAAGATACAGCACATAGCTCTTCATGTTATAACACAGAGATCTCATGGTATTTAGCAAATATCTATGTTGTGATCACACTGGATAAATATACATTTTTAGACTTTCAGAATTGAGATTTTCCACTTCCTTTCAGGAAAAATGGTTTATATTGACTCGATGGTGCCACCTCGTGGTCATAAGCCATGTGAACCAGACCTTTTTTTTTTCTTCCTTATCTTAGGTGAGACTGTGATTACTAGAGGAATCTAATATTTATAAAGAATAACTAGTGTCTATTGAGAAATGTATTAACTGTGTGTCTAATTAAATCTCAGGTATTTTCAGTGCTTCCATCTATTTCATTTTTACAACAACTCAGTGAAATAGCCCCCCATATTCTGCTTCCAAGGGAGTGGGGAAGGGGCTAGGAGAGGATGGAAATCTTGCAGATGGCCTATTTAGCTGGTCCCATGGAGTTGAGATTTAGACTCAGAACTTCTGGTTCCGCAGCCTCTTCTCTTCCACCGCACATCATAGCCTCAACACTACTTGGCTATCTGTCTACAAAGAAACAAGTCAGTAAATTGCCATTTCTGAAAATTAGATAGATATTTAAAATGCATGTACTCATTCATTCACTCACTTCTAAAGCACATATATGGCATCACCTACATGCTGCCAGAACAGTTGTCTAGGATGTCATTTTGTCTACAGACACTAATTGCCAAATGTCAACTATTCAGCATCTACCAGCCTCTTACCCATGACCTCATTCAGAACTAAAGCATCCTAGGAAGAGGCAAAGAGATGATTATGAACACTGTGGAAATTCACATTATGCAAACAATCTCTTGGAAATAATTAAGCAGTATATTTGGATAATCTAGGCAGCAGCTGTGTCTCTCTGATTTGATGTGCAAAATTCTGGCAAGACATGCAGAGATGTCCCTGGCCCAAACCACCTGGGCATCAGAACCTGCTTTGCTGCAAAGCTTTATTAGCAGGGTTAATTAGTGCCACCTCGTGCAACAGAGAAGCTCTGAAATCTCAGAGGCTGACACAATAAAAGTTCATTTTTTCACTCACATCATAGTTTGATGTGGGTCCCACAGCTATCTTTTATCTGGTATCTCTTTCCATCTTGAATCACCATCTGGAAAGCCTGACCTCCAGGTCACAGCATGGGGGGGGGGTGCGATGGTGGTGGTGGTGGGGGTGGTAGGCGGTGCGGGCCTGGCTTAATGGTCACGTCTATCCTCAGCTTATTGGACAAAAGTGTAGAAGTGTCACTTGGCCCAACCTAACTGCAAGGGGTCCTGGGAAGTAAGAGCAGCAAACAGAAATGTAGGAGCTTAATTATCTCTGCATCAATGGCCAAAAGCAACGTGAGTGACAGTCGGCCAATGAATTTGTGTGGATGACAAAAAAAAACTAAAAGGAAACTCAACTTCCTGAAAGGCATTTGTGAGACATTCCTTCTCTAAACACTGGCAAAATAATGTTGAAAGTCAACAAATGGAAAGAAAGGGATTAGTGTCTCACCAGGCAAAGCTAGTTGTGAGTGGCAAGTCTCAATTTTATTTATCCTCCCTTTCCCTCCAGATTGTGCTGTGTCCATGAGCAAGAGAAAGATGTAAGGCAAGGTGTTATTAGATGGCAGCCACCTTGCTGTCACTTTTAAGACCAGATAGTGTTGCATGTTGCTTTCATCAATGGTTTCTTAACTCTGTTTTCTCACTTTATAACAATATTCACTGGTATGCCCCACTTAATTGCGTCTACTGGTTTGTGGTTACAGGAAAGTGCAAGGTAGGTTTTATTTCCTACCCTCTCATACTTGCTGAGATCAGAGACAAAGAGATATCCTATATAATAAAGAGCTAATATGCAAATAACATCACACCCTCACACCATCATGCTGTAACAGCTCAGACACTCAACACTGGGGAAAGGGGAATGGGGACCAGCCAGGCACAAATGAGCTCGCGAGAGAGGAATGGGGTCCAGGTAGGCTGCGGCCCAAGAGAGAGACAAGCGACCCAGCCACGGCTGTGTCTGCACCTGCAGCCCAGGAAAGGGACAAGCTACCCTCCCCATGATCCCGGGTGCCAGTGCTTGTGGCTGCAGCCTGGAGAAGGACAAGCCACCTGCCCTGTGGTGTTGAGTGCCTGTGGCTGCAGCCCGGGCTGCCTGCCCACAGTCCCCTGCAGCTGTGGCTGCGGCCAGTCCAGGCGAAGCCGGCCCAGGTCCTGGGTGCCTGCGGCTGGCCAGAGGGAGGGAAACCCGGGTCCTGGGGTGCCTGTGACTGGCCAGAGAAGGGAATCCTGGGTCCTAAGTGCAAGGCAAGGCATAGGCAGCCAGGGGCGATCAGGCAAGCAGGGAAGCAGTTAGGGTCGATCAGGCCAGTAGGGGAGCAGTTAGGGGTGATCAGGCAGGCAGGCAGGCGAGCAGTTAGGGGCCAGCGGTCCTAGCTTGTGAGAGGCAGTCAGACATCCCCTGAGGGTTCCAGGATTGGAGAGGGTGCAGGCCAGGCTGAGGGACACTCCTCAGGCCCCACCCCCCACCCCCTGTGCATGAATTTCATTCACTGGGCCTCTAGTTCTGTATATAATAATGTCCCAGATTCCACCAGCAGAGTAAAAGTCCTGGTTTCTTAATTGTTTCTAAAGCCATGTACTTTGGCTTACCTCTACTTTCTTCACAGTCCTCAGGATTCTGAGGTTCTCTCTAGCTCAGAGCAGAAAACCAGATGGAATTAAATGACCATCAGACCTGGAATGAAAAGGTACAGGATTTCAACTGAGAGAGGAACAGGGAGTCTACAATGAGAGCAGAAAGATGGCCTTCATGGTAGAGAGTTTCTGAGATCCCAAGGAAAGCTCACTGAGGCTCCCAGCCTTTTCAAGTTTAAGGGCATAGCAAGAGCCTCACAAAAAGTATCATAAGATGACAACAACCCAATGGCGTTGTGATATGCCACATGTGTGCTCTCATACTCCCTGTATGCAGTGCTCACTTTAAGGTAAGCCAAACAGGTGTCGCCACACCTGATCTCAAAGGCCCTGACAATTACTGTGAAGAAGGTGTGAAAGGAGCAGGACTGGGTGAGCCAGTCATAGTATCCAAGTCAATAGCACCCTCTTTCAGGCTTGCTCACCTGGGGCTTGAAAAGCTGGACAAAAGGTTTTTACATCTCGGTGTGGAATTGCAAGCACTGTTTCAGGGCATCTCAGTCTCTACCATTATAAAGGTATTTATTATTAAAGAAAAACACCATGGTGGATTTGTTTTTAAACTTTATATTTTCTGGGTGAGGATTACAAAATTATTAAAAATAACCAGCCTAAATATGCTAGTAATGGTTTGTGGAAAAGGTAAGTAAAAAAAAAAAAAAACTTGGAACACAAAACTACAGGGCCATGATGGATATGCCTATGAGATACGGTATGCCTAATAAAATCTTAGGTAGGACTCTTGGCTGGTGTGGCTCAGCTGGTTGGGCACCATCCCATACACCAAGAGGTTGATGGTTTGATTCCAGGTCAGGGTACATGCCTGGGCTGCAGGTTCAATCCCCAGGAGAGGGCATGCAGGAGGCAGTTTCTCTCATCCATGTTCCTATTTCCATCTCCCTTCCTCTCACTCTAAAAATCAATAAAAACATATTTTTTTTAAAAAAAGATTAGGTAGGAAATAAAATCTAACACTTATTATGATTATGTTAAAATGGTAGAGTAGGAAATCATTTTTTCCTCTTCTTCTCCAAATTGCTATAATACCATGACTCTGTAACCTTCAGAATAACTTTTAGAAAAATAGCATCATCAGTTTTAATATATTAATAGATAATTCTATGATATTTTATATTAGTATGAAGCATTATATTTGTTATTTTTATTATTATCATTAGAAACCAAATTTCCCATGTGGTTGGTTGGAAGTAAGGAGGGGCTGCCAGTGTGTTTATCATTGTTGACTATGGTTCAAAGCACTCAACTATAACATAGTTTTATTAAAGTCATTATTGTAATATATACATATATATATACATATATATACCTATTATCCACTTTAAGATTTGAATTTAGAGAAAACAGCCTCATTATGGCATTCAGATATTTTCCTAGATCTCCAACCTTATACTTATAATCTAAATGATAGAAATTTGAAAATTCAGAAAGATAGATGCCATCACTCCTGACAGTGCCTTCATTCTCCTTCCCCCAGCACTTTCTGTTTCCCCAGAGAACGTGGAGAGCGAAGGCCCTGGTGATGCTCAGCTGAGGTTTGGGCTGATCTCATTAGCAAAATGCTAGCCATGCAGGTCGGGAAGCGCTGTGTTGAAGGTAATAAAACTCTCATCAGTTCGTGTACCCATGGTTGGCCTCCGGTTTTGCTGATCTGGGTGATGAATTTGCAGACCCATCCAGGGCTGACAGAGCAGTGGGGAAATTGCCAGAGTCACTTCCAAAATCATTCTTCTGCGTTTGGATTTGGGTGAGATGAGCTGGAGAAGAGGTCAGGCATGTCTCTCGCTTGCTGCCACTTTCAGAAAAGTGACACGTCCTTGAGAATGTCACAAATAGAGACAGTAAATGAGAGGAATTAGAAATCCCAAAGACCCAGGTGTTTTACACTGATTTTTGTTAAAAAAAAAAAAAAGAGAGAGAGAGATAGAGGTAAAGAGGAAGGGAGACAAGGGAAGAAATGAGATAGAAAATTCCTAGACCCAAAGTGCACAAACTGTACATCAGTGTTTCAAGATGAGCTTACTTAAAAGTGTTGTCTCCACAATGTCCCAGCCTGGGAAGCAGCACTTCCTCTCACCATGACCATGACTTTTACTAACAAGGAAGTAGAGACAAAGGATCTCCATGTGACCCTCTAGCTGGCAAAATATGGAAAAGCAACTGTTTGTCAACTAACTTGATTTTAGCCACAAAAGAGAACTGAATCAGACTGTGGGATCATGACTCCATTGTAATTGTAGAAATATTCACATTGGCTGCTGAATTGGCTGACCAATTCGTTCATTCACTCACCATTCAGGAAACATGGAGCACCAGTCTGCTGCCAGATGCCAAGCTGAATGCCCAGAGACAATGCCCACTCTTGCTACTAAAATGTTGGCCCACAGACCAGCAGAATTAGTGTTGCCTGGGAGCTTGCTACAACAGCACAGTCACAAGCCCCACTCCAAACCTAAGGACTCCAACCCTGCATTTTACCGAGAAACCCAGGTGTGTGTCATGTGCACATTAATCTTGAGGTACACTGAGTGAGGCAGGGTCTTGGAATCTGGCAAGCTCACCATCTAAATGCTGTGGTACCTGCCTTTTTCAGAGGCTTCCTTTACTGGCTCCCAAGTGGGCACCTGGGGGCCACCACTTCTTAGTTCCTGAGACAAAGGTGACTAGCCAAGTTTCAACCTCTAAGCTCTTTTTGAGCCATAGTTTCTTCATCTGAAAACATTGCAGGAAATGTTTAGTATTTCTGAGACTTATGTGAAACAATACTTACAAAGCACGATCAGAGTGACCGGCTCCTATGATGCTCTTCATATTGAAGATGACTTCTGGTTTCTCTCTTTCCTGCAGCTCCTCACCCCCATCTACCCTGGCCCATGTTAGTCTTTAACAAACACAAACTCTCACTTCCTTTTTGTACTTCCTGGACAACATGTAACCCAATACTCATTTTAGGTTTCGGTGTCAGGGTCCTTATTTTGCTTTCGAAGCCAAGTTCAACTCAGGTATCTGGGTTGAAATACCTGGTGACCACTCATTTGGCTGAAGCCTTGGTTGAAGTAGTTAATCTCATTGCCATTGCTCCCTTAATGGTAAAATGGTGGTAACAATAGTAATATATATAGTAATAATGGTGGCCTGGTGCACAAATTCGTGCACATTGAAAGGGAATTAATTAGAAGAAATATTTTAATATCACTATTTGCCCTTTCTCTATAATAGAAGTGTCAGAGATTAAAGAAAATTAGAAAAATGTATATGAAAGTAATATATAAATTTATTAATAAATAAACAATAACAACATTATATAACAATAAACACATGATATAAAAACAAAAACATGATGTACAAACAACATTGATATAAACAATAACTGATAAATTGATTAGACTTATTGTAATATCTCCCTGTGTATCACATTAAGAATAAAAACACTTTCAGAGTGCTTGACTAATTTCCCTTGGGATGGGGCTCCCACTGCCCTGCTGTTTGGGTCCTAGGTGCGGGTAAATGGGATTCCTGGCTCTCAGGCTGCTGACAGCAAGCTGACCAATGGCCCATTTGCCAAGGGGCAATTCCGCTGGGGGGCGAGGCCAGCCTGGGCTTGGGATGAGGCCGGCCACGCCCCCCGATCGGGGTGCAGGTACCTGCTGGCAGGCGAGGCCAGCTTGGACTTGGGGTGAGGCTGGCCTGGGCTTGGGGCACCAGCGTTTTGCAGGGAAGCCACGCCCTCAATCAGGGTGCATGTCCCTCCTGGGTCCGTGGTGTTCTGGTCTCCTGGTGACCGGTTGTTTGGTCATTCCATGTTATGGTCTTTTATTAATATAGATTATTAGTATAGATATATATTTTTTCTTCATGGCAGTAGTCTATTGAGGTTCCTTGTAAACTGTGCCATTCTTTTTTCTATCACGTGCATTTTATATTCAACCCTACTCTTTAATTTTTGTTTGTTTTGCAATATTTACTGATGGCCTGTTTGTGTGACAGACGTTGTGTTGGCTTTACAGCTTTGTAGGTGAGCACACACATTTCCTTGCAAATAATCACATATTTATAAACTAATCGCACATATTATGAAGCATTCTTATATGAAATAATAAGAATCTAAATCAGCGGTTCTCAACCTGTGGGTCGCAACCCCTTTGGGGGTTGAACAACCCTTTCACAGGGGTCTCCTAAGACCATCAGAAAACACATATATAATTACATATTGTTTTTGTGATTGATCACTATGCTTTAATTATGTCCAATTTGTAACAATGAAATTGGGGGTCACCACAACATGAGGATCTGTATTAAAGGGTTGCGGCATTAGGAAGGTTGAGAACCACTGATCTAAACAGAAAGGTAGTATACTAAGCATTTTAAATGACCCATGTACTCCAAAAACATTAAAAGCAACCAGCAGAGGGCAGAGTGCCCTAACAAAAGGGTAACAGATTGCTCTCAAAACTAATCCTTCTCTCTGGATGGTAGGGCCTGGTTCTTGCTCTTCAGGATTAGAGCACCCTCAGGAAGCTTCTTGGGGTCCTGGGAACACACTTGGAGAACTCCTGAGCAGGTTCAGGCCTTGGGGGTCTCCTAAATGTTTGTCCATGCCTACAGAGCCAGTGCACTGGTCAGAAGCTCAGACTTGGATTTGAATCCTAATATTTCCACTTATTGAAATGCAGACTAGGGTGAGTAATTGAACATTCTAAACCACAGTTTTCCCTACTTTGATGCATTAATTATTTGGAGGCTAGTAAGGGACTAAGACGACAGACCTGTAAGTACTCAAAACCCCATTATATTTAGACATTATTGAGTGAATCTTTGATCCTGATTGGCCCATTAGCATGCATTGACCTGTGCTTCTCACTGCAATAGGGAAAATGCTATACATATGTGTCTTTGAATTTCCTTCCACAGAGAGTTCCAAGTCAGGTGGTCCATCAAAATGATGAGGGACTTTTCAACCACAAACTCCTTCACAGGTGTGCAAGCTATATATTTTCCCAAGGTCCTGTGCTCAGAAGGACCCTGATCATCAGTTGCCAGCATCTTGAAATTCTTAATAATTTTAACAAGGGGTTCCCCATGTCCATTTTCACCAGGTCCCACAAATTATGGACCCCCACAGAATCAAAGATTCTGATATGAAGTTCTGTGGTCAGGCCAGGGAATCCACATTTTATTCTATCATCACAGCCACAGGGTCTAACACAAAACACATCTTCAGTACTTGTTTAAATAAATAGAAACGTCTAAAATAAATTGATTTTTTTTTTTTACTTTGCTTGAGATAAACATTACTTTGGGGAGTGGAGTTAGTCCTTGAGAAATCTCACAGATTTGGATTCTGAGAAATAGAAGGATCTTTAGGAGAATCATTCCAACTGGTTCTCCAGGTTGGCTGCATGATAGAGGCCCCTGGGGCAGGTCAGAAATCACCAATCCCCTATTCATGCCCACCCCCTACTGTTTGAATTCAATTGATTTGAGATGGGATTTGAGGATCATCATTTTTGTAAGTTCCCCAGGGCATTCCAAGGTTGAACACCTCTGATGTAGGCTAATATTTTCATCTTACATTTGAGGAAATGAGGACCAGTAAAAGGAAGTGACTTACCCAAGGTCATACTAATACCACAGACAGCTCGAGAGCAACAGTAACTGATGGCTGAGGAGTGAATGTCAAATCCAAAAGTGGACTGCGGAATATCCTGCTCCTTTTCCATCCAGACACCTGGAAACAGAACTGGCAGCCTGTCCAATTCAATGAAGCCCGCTGTCCTCACCAAGTGAGTTTGGTAAATATCGGTGACCAATTTTGTTCTGACTTATTGTAAGGAAATTGTTAGACCAGAGACAACTCCTAGCCTTAGACAGTAAGACATAATATTTTAATTGATTGGTTAGAGCAGAGGTCGGCAAACCAGGGCTCGCGAGCCACATGAGGCTCTTTGGCCCCTTGAGTGTGGCTCTTCCACAAAATACCATGTGAGGGCGTACATGTACAGTGCGAAGTTGACTTAAAACTTTAAGTAAAGTTTATTAAGTTAATTTTAGGGAACGCTGTGGAGTGAAAGAAGATGTAGTGTCAAGGATTGAGAAAGGTATGTTGAGATGGTTTGGACATATAGAGAGAATGAATGAAAGGAGATAGATGAAACAAGTATACAAGACGAGTGTGGATGGGAGCGGAGGATTGAGAAAAGTATGTTGAGATGGTTTGGTCATATAGTGAGGATGAACGAAAGGAGATAGACGAAACAAGTATACAAGACATGGGGTGTGGCTGGGAGAGGTGGGAGGAGTGGAGCTCAGCAAACATACCTCAATCAGATTGAGGACGTTTTTAGCAAAGGCCAGCTTAGGAGTACCCTAATTACGTTAATAACAATGTACCTACCTATATAGTTTAAGTTTAAAAAATTTGTCTCTCAAAAGAAATTCCAGTTGTACTGTTGATATTTGGTTCTGTTGACTAATGAGTTTGCCGACCACTGGGTTAGAGTAAAACAGTTGCATTAATGATTCCAAGTGTCCTAAAACAGAAGGTGCACAGAGAGAAGGTCACATTGCAGAAAGACACCCCGGGACCCTCTCTTGATAAACACAGCTGAACCAGAGCTCTGTCTACACCAATCTGTTCCTCCTAGCCGGGATTTAGCCTCTAGTTAGGTCACGAAAGGTCAGGGCAGGTCAGTTCAGTTTCCCCAGTGGCCAAGGTTAGTCATCTAGAGCTCTGAGATCACAGGTGCAGTCCTGAAGAGGAATCAAAACAAGTAACTGACCGGTCAGCTTTGCTAACTTCTAGCCTCTACCAGATGAATTTACAGGAAGCCAGGAATGGAAAGATTAAGAGAGGAGAGAATGATCACTCACAGTAGTATCAGGCTGTGTTACCACTATTAGTCAGCTATTGTTTCTAAGATTTCTGCACCTCTCAGTTTGAATGGTCCTAGTATGTGTAACTGTGGGTGATATATAGAATGAAATCAGCAAGTGCTTGTTGAATTAATAATGTGAACCCAAAGATTCATATCTGTATACATTGGTGGGCAACAGTAGGTTTACAGTTGGTCATAATACAATAATTAATAAATAACAATACAAGAATAAATTCTGTGTTTCACATACAACTGTAAGCCCACTCCTGTATTAACCCTGTGTAATAATGTTAAATATCCCTTTTAAGTACTATCTAATGTTTTAAATAGATTTTATTTATCAGAGTAATTTTAAGTTCACAAACAATTGGTAAGAAATGCAGAGATTTTCCACGTAATTCCTGTCCCCCACATGTACAGGCCCCCCACTATCAACATCCCCCACCAGAGAGGTGCATTTGTTAGCATCCGTGAACCTACACTAACACTTCATTGTCATCCCAAGTCCATAGTGAACATTAAGCTTCACTCTTGGTGTTACACTTTCTGTGGATTTTAACAAATGGGATGTATCCATCCTCACAGCACCATGGAGAACAGTTCCACTGCACTAAAAAAATTGTCTCTTGCTCCCTCCTTCCTCACTGACCCCTGGCAACCACTGGTTTTATTCTGTCTCTATAGTTTTGTCTTCTCTAGAACATCATATAATTGAAATCATACAATATGTAGCCTTTTCAAATTGGCTTCTTTATCTAAGTAATGTTCATTTACATTTCCTCCATTTCTTTTTTATGGTGATAGCTCATTTCTTTTCAGTTGAATAATATTCCATTATCTGCATGTATTGAAGCTCATTTATCTGTCCACCTGCTGAAGGACATCCCTGTTGCGTCTAAGTTTTGGCAATTATGTATAAAGTTTCAATAAACATCAATGTGCAATTTTTGTGTGGACAAGTCCCACATAATGTTAAATCATATAACAAAGCTCAGAGAGTATAGTAATGGCACAACAGAAGAGAGGAGAGAAACTCAAATATATAGGAGCTTTTAGGATATGACAAATATGACATTGCACCTCAGTGGAGTAAACAGATCCTTTCTCACAGATGGTACTGGAACAGCCTGGTAGGCATCGGGAACAAGCATGAAATTGGATCACAGTAAATTCCTTGTGTCACAGTAAACTCCAGAGAATTTGATGGTTTTTGAATCCCCCCAAATCATATGAACAATAATAGGAAAATAAATAATTTTACAAATTGGATTGGAGAAGGTCTTTCTAATATTACTAAGAGCCCAGAGATTATAAGAGATCAATTTTAATAAATTTCTAACTGGAAAAATAAAATGTTGAGGATGATGTAGATGTAGAGAGAGAGAGAGAGAGAGAGAGAGAGAGAGAGATGGTTCCAAGGTGACTCCAGTGCTTTGGTCTCAGCAGCCCGGTGGATGATGGTGACACTGTCTAAGATTGAAAATCTGGGAAGAAGCAGGTTTGGGGTATGTAGAATGTGACATTAATGTTTTTAAATTGCAAATGCCATTAAATAACCACATGGAGATAACAAGTAGGCAGTTCATCATCTGTTCATCATTGGCGTCTAGACTTTAGAAGACAAGGCAGGATAGGAGACTGATTTTTGAGTTACTGGTGTATATATTACAATGAGTACTAAATTAATCTCATTATATATTATTTAAGTCTTTGCTGGCATTTTTATTGCTGTTGAATAATAAACAAACTGAGGCAAGCAAAAGACTTGTCTAGCTCACTGTCACTGACTACATCCCAGACAGTCACTGAGCGTGTTCCCAAAACGTTACTCTGTGTGAGGGAAAGACAATTGAAGCACACAAAACCCTTGCCTCCCAGTTGCTCCAAGTCTAGAGAATGCATCAGACAATGTTAACAAATAATGGCACTAAATATATTCTGGATTTTAACCTCAACCTCAAATTCTACTTTTATGCGACATATTTTAAAAAGTAGAAGATAAAGAAGAGCAGTAGCCTACATTTTGGGGGGAGGGGGACAGAGGGCTCTTCATGGCATTAGAATTCATCTCCATCTGACTGTCCTTAAAGAGAGGCCTTCCCTTTGCCACATCTCGGTCAGAGGACTCGAGTTCCTCTTTGCTATCACTTCACAGGGAGCACAACCAGTAGACACTAAGGTGTGTGTGTGCTTTCATTTATCTTTATTGTTGAAAATATTACAGATGTCCTCTTTTATCCCCCATGAACCCCCTCCACCCCCTTCTGACCCTCTCCAGGCCTTCATAGCACCATTGTCTGTTTCCATGGGTTATGCATATATGCATACAAGTTCTTTGGTTAATCTCTTCCTGGCCACCCCTCTGTCCTCTGTGAATCCTCAGCCTGTTGCATGCTTTCATGTCTCTGGATCTGTTTTGCTCGTCAGTTTGTTTTGTTCATTAGCTTCCACAGAGTGAGATCATGTGATACCTGTCTTTCTCTGATTGGCTTATTTTGCTCAGCGTAATACTAAGGGTTTTAATCAGCTGGAAGCCTCTGGACTTTTCTTCATGACATCAAAATGCAGATGTGAGGTCAATCCACCCCTAACGTCTTTTTCCTTTCCCTCCCCCAAACATCATTAGTAATAACAATGAGGAGTATATGAACAGCAAAGATGAACAACACTTTAAGAGCAAATAGATAGTTTATGGATCTAAGTCAAGCCTGTTAAGATCTGTCCACTGATTTCCCACCCAAAAGCCTGGCTCCTCAGTGTTTCCTCACCGAGGAATGTGCAAGGCGGCGAGCCCAGGTGTTCCCAGCACCCCCAGGTGACCTGGGTGCTATCTCAGTGGAGGACTGGACAAAAATAAAGAAGGCAGAAAAAGTACAACAGCTCCTGGTTTAAATCCCAGCAGCTAAGCCTCGGCAAGAATCCTTTAGCAAATCGCTTCCCCTCGCTGTGCTAAATGAGCTAAATGAGAATAACTCAAATGTGATTATATATGTAAAAGTCTGGGTGTAACCTGTCCCCTACCCCCTACTTTCTCCAGGAGAAAAGGAATGAAAGTCATCTTTCTTGACAAGAATTCCAGCCCACCCGCTCACCAGGCCCTTCCGGACAGACCTCTTAGGTTTCAACTCTCAGAAGCAGGCTGACCACTGAGCTGACCATGGGCAACCCCACTTCAGAGACAGACCTGGCTGACAGAGAAAATAAACCGGCCGAGGAGTCCTCTCAAAGGCAGTTTTATAAATCAGGCCCTTGCTAACAGCCAGAGGAAAATATCAAGTCTTTCTCCCCCCGCCCCGCCCACACTGTGAAATACGGTATATTTTCCAAAGTCAAGTGCGCGGGGTGCTCTATTGCCTTAAGAAGCAGGGGGCAGGGAGGGAAGGGGCCTTGGGGATGCAGAGGGGAGATCTGTGACACATTGTTCTGCTGAGAAGGTGGAGGCCCACAGAGGTGTGTGGTCCTGGGACGCCCAGGCCTGGCCCATGCCTCCCTCCCCCAGAAACTCATTTATCACCTTGATGGTTTCAGCTCATTTGCAGCCAAGTTATTGTCACCCCTAAAATAATGTGGCTTGACAGGGGGGAAAAATGAAATCCTTGTGAAAAGTTACATAGTCATCACACTCCAGAGTCAAAATACAGGCTGGAGTATCCAAACACGGCCCTGGGCACGGCGGGGGTGGTTTTTCCTCTCTCCCGCAGGCTTTGGTTTTAGGACAGGACATTAACATTTATGTCATGTTAACGTGCACCTAGGCATGGCGTGTGGCCTCCTGCCATGGACACGGAGAAACACATGCTCCGGCATGACCGCCAGGCCTCGTGGTGTAAATGCAGACGTGTGTTTCCTTGTTCGGAGAGTTAATAGAGGGCGGCGAGACCTGAGCGTGTAGTCACCCCCCAGAGCATGGGCTCCATTTCAGATGTCAGGGAAGTCCTAAATCTTGCCAAGCAACTGATTTTCATCCCCAGAACCAATGAAGCCAAAGCATTCTCAGCTTGGGACCCCCAAACATCGTGGCCACCCCGATGATTAATGGGCATGTGTGACCTGGATACTTTGGTTAGCCTCAGGGTCCCCATCTGTAAAGTGAGGAGGTTGTGTGAACCTGCCCTTTTGTTGCAAAGAATACATGAGAAGCCCGGCCAGTGTGACTCAGTGGTTGAGCATCGACCTATGAACTAGGAGGTCACCATTTGATTCCCGGTAAGGGCACATGCCCGGATTGTGGGCTCCATCCCCAGTGTGGGGAGTGCAGGAGGCAGCCAATCAATGATTCTCTCTCATCATTGATGTTTCTATCACTCAATCCCTCTCCCTTCCTCTCTGAAATCAATGAAAATGTATTTTAAAAAAAAAAAAGAAAAAGAAATGAGATAATGTACACAAAAGGGTTTGTCCCAGGTCTTGGAAGGCAAAAGATGAGCAGTGCAGGAGGGTTTACTGTCATTCTTGTCTATTGTTATTTGCTAACTTGCACACCCTTAAAACTGGGTTCCAACTGCATGACCTCAGAGCGTGGAACTAGTTTCCCAGCACCATGTGCTGGTCAGAACCCGCGGGTCCTTCCAGGCGCCTTGCCCCCTATTCTGCACAAGCTGGAAGCGGACCACACTGGCAAGGAGAGGTCGTCCTCACTGCAGAGGTGAAATTTGCCCAAAGGGAGCTGACTAGAGGCCCTGCCGGCACTGGGATGTGGCTGTCCCTAGTTTCCCTCCTTACACCTTCTCTCATTTCGCACCCCACACAGATCTTAAAGGATCGCAATGCCATGTGTTCTCTGCCTGGACTTGATCCACCTGAAATCCTTCCTTTCCTGAATGATTCATCTTTCAGGACCAGTAAACGCACAGCGCCCCCTGCTGACTGGGAGGCCCCACTTCTGTCCTCTCAACATTCTCTGGGTTCCATCATTTCCCTTCACTTGGTCATCTGTTCCTAGTTCCTTCCTTTCTTGCTGTTACACAAATGCCCAGCTTTGTCCTACTGAAGATATCTCTGCGATATCTTCAGTACCCCTCCCAGTCACTAGCACCTGTGGGTGACACAGGAAATGTTTGGGAACATACATTTAAATGTGCCCAGGACAGGTGGTTTTACTCAGGTTGTACCCAGCGCACCCATGAGGCCATCATCAAGCACCCCCAGGACCTGCAGACTCAGGGAGGAACCCATCTTGCTATTTCTTTAACTGCTATTTTCACTTATTTTGTGGACCCTATAATTTCGCCCTTTCATACTAACTCAGAAGGAGATTTAAACCTTTTTTTAAAATTAAATTTATTGTGGTGACATTGGTCAATAAAATTATATAGGATTCAGGTGTATAATTCTACGATACATCATCTGTATATTGCATTGCATGTTCACCAATACAAAGTCAGATCTCCTTCCATCATGATATATTTAACCCTTTTCCCCTTTACTATCCCCCCCCCGTAACCACCATACTGTTATCTGTATCTATGAGTTTTTGTTTGCCTATTTGTCTTGTTTATTTGTTGCTTTCAGTTTTATATTCCACATATGACATAAATAGATTCTTGACTTTTTCTGTCTCATTTATTTCACTTAACATGATATTCTCAAGATCCATGTATGGTGTCACAAATGGCAGTATTTCATCTTTCCTTATGGCTGAGTAGCATTCCATAGTATTCCATTATATATATGTACCACATCTTCTTTATCCAATCATTTATGGAAAGACACTTTAAAACGTATTTTCAAAAGGAATATACATGTGGTTTTATTTTCAGTTGGGAGACATGTCCAAAGCATATAGTGTCCTTCACTGCCACAGGCAAAGACCTTTTGTGTTACTTTACACACTCTCTTCCCTCACGTAGTGATGAGTGTGCACATAAACTTTTTTAATTAGATTGAGAGCCCAGTTTCTGTGGACTTTTCTCTCTACTCATGTCTTTTTGAGGTGATTTGGCAGTGGCCTCAACCCTGTTTGCTTGTGTTCAGCCCAGGAAAGAGCTATATGGAAAGAGTTCAGTGTTCTTGCCTCACAGGGGAAGCTAAATTGCAGACTCTATGAAAATTTGTTTTTTAGCTTTTATTCCCCACTATGGATTTTCTCTTAGTCCATAAAGATGTTCTTCTCAATTTGTCGTGGCTATCTATATGTTTAATAGTTATTTTTAATAGTTATCTATTATGAAAAGTAAAGTGATTCATGTGCTCATGTTATCATTAATAGAAAAGTAATATCCTTTCTTTACCTTCAAACAGTACTGATCTTTTCTTATCTCTCTGAATTCAGGGCTTAACTTTATTCACTCTTACTACTCAAATGCATGAATATGATTGTTGAATATCTTTTACTGACAAAACTGTTCTAAAATTTAGTGTTTCTTGATTTGGTATAGATCATTAAACCCATGGCACTAATTTACCTCTTGTATTGTGAAACTATCTTTCAAGAATAAAATGTTCTCTAGCCAAGCTCTCTACTATTATATAAATGCCTTTAGGGAGTATTTCAATTGAATTATATAGGAGTATGATATTTTTCCATGTTCATTTTTTCTCAGTAGTTTATCAGAACACTAATAATTAATTATCACAATTATTTAATATTTGTGGTCTTTTCTTAATGTCTTTAAATTTCATTTGAAATAAATTTTTTGGAAGATAATCTGGAAATGTATATCAAGATCTCTTTAAAACCCTAAAAAATTGTTTATATTAATTTATACTAGATAACATCAAGTAGGCATTGAATTTTTGTTTACAAAGATACCAAAACTGTTTATTATAATATTTAAACATAACAAAACAGTATTATTAACTGAAGTATAGAATTAGTTAAATAAATTATGGTATCTAGATGATAAAATATTCAGCCATTAAAGATAATGATTTCCAAGAATATACCATTTTCTTCTCTATATCTATCTATCTTCCCATCTACTTACATGTTAATTTATCTCTACATCTGAGACAAAACATTTAAGAAGAGGTAAACTAAGAAATTAATTATAATTGTTCAACATGATAGAATTTTGGTATTTTTCTTTATATTCCCTTTATTTTTCAAATTTTACATAATGAATTTAACATTAAATCCATAAGAAAAGATAATTTGTTTATTGTTATCACACAGCTATGTTTAAAACTGCTTGAGAAAGCGTAGAATTAAGAGATGGAGAATTAAAGGGAAGCAGAAAAAGAAGGAAGGATGGAAGGAGGGAAAATGGGATGCTCTCTATCTTGACATTTCCTATATTATTTTTTTGGTTTACATAGTAAATGCAAAACCGAAAGTCACAGACCAAGAAGGATCTGGTGTTGATCACCGCAGGCACTTAAAACTCATCAGCTCAGAGTCTGCTAACATTTAGGAAAGCAAACAGCCAACCAGGGGTTCCAAATAAAAGCACAGGGCAGAAGTCAGCAAAGATCATTCTGGCAATCTTCAAAGGCCAGCTCAGACCACACATTCAGGTGGCAGCTCACATGGTCACCATTCAGAATTCAGAGGAGGAACCAGAAGGGCTGGAATTGGGGTGGGGGAGAGGTAGAAGAGCTGTTTCCTGTGCCAAAACCCTGTAAACCTATAAAAAAGGCTCAAGTGATGTCACATTTAAAAGTGACTGAAGTAAACATTTCTGAGTTATAGTGAGCAGTACCAATATATTTCTGCTATTTGGAATGAGTCATTTCTTTCCCCCTTTAGCCGTTGAAATGTATCTGTGTCACTACTACACAGCTCTAGACATGAGATTTTTATCGAAGGAAAGAGAATGTGTTCAGACCAGCAAGTGAAGCAGGTTTTACTGTGAGGACAGTATTGGTCCATCTCACAAGTGCAAGCCAACCTCAGTTTTCTGAGAGTTATGTGGGTACTTCTCATGGATTGCTCCTTCTAGACCTCCATTCTGCTGCTTTGGTCTACAATTGCCTTTCTCTGTATCACTCATAGCTTCTCTTCTCTAAGACCTCTGTCGCTTTAACTTGTCATATTGCCAACACTAGACCCAACTCTACATGACCTCTTAATTCAAGAGTCCACCATTCTCTTCAACTCATTCTCTCATCGTCATCATTCCTCATTCCGCCAAGAAAATCCCATTGGCCAAGTTGGGCTGGTGTCACACATGGTACAGCCAATAGCAGTATACATTATATATGTATTTAGGGTGATGCCTCCTAAGAGTTGTGGGTGAAGTCATTTCTCTGTTAGTGTTAGCAGGGGACATGTCTGCAGCATGTACTTCTTATGGAAGAAGAGCCATGTGTGCTTGACAAGACTGTAGTATTTGGCCATAAAGTATCAAATATTAAGAAAGTGTTAGAGAGGAGAATATTGATTAAGCATACAAACCTATGCATATGGCATCCGTTTAATTATGGGAGATATTATTCTCCTAACAGAAGTTAATAATTACTGAACATTTACTACTGAGAATGAAATGCTTCCGTATATGTTGTATTATTTCAACCTCATACAAATGCTGCAGAATTATTGCCTTAGGTTACAAATGATAAAAGTTAACAAGGTTTCTGGTCATCAATTCTGATTTGTGTATAGAGGGTGGGAGGTTTTCTCCACATGATCAGGCAACATTTTGACACCAGTTGGGTTTTCTACAAATTCAATTCAATTCTGACACTGTCTACTGAGAGAGAACATTAGATTTCACAGGTTAAGTGCTCAGTCCCACAAGATTATATCCCTTGCACACTTCAGTTGCAGTCACAAGCTCAGGTCATCACCTGTGCTTCTGAAAGACCTGTTATAGATTGCAGGTTCTGATAGACCTGTTGTAGATTGAAGGTTCTGATAGACTTGTTATAGATTGGATACCCTCCTTGGGTTCAGTTAATTTGGTCAAGCAGAATACAGAGCTTAGAGGATCATTTTACTTACCAGGTTGATACTGTAGGTAGCTGGATATTAATGAAAGAAAAGGGAGGAAAACTGTGTAAGCTTAATTAGGTTGGAAGCTACAGCTTCACAGACTCCAGGGGAAAGCCACATCCCCTGCCAAGGGGATTAACATCCCTCCAGGACCAGCTTTCCAATAACCCCAGGGAACCACTACAGATTAGGAGTGAAGGAAGAAACAATAAAGAGGAAATTCCTCTGCTAGGTGCATGCCCAGTAGAAGCTAAGATGGCACAGAGGGCAGTTCTTCTACTGAGGCATGCACAGGAGGAGGAATCTAGCCTGTGAAAAGGATCAGATTGGAAAATGGAAGGGTCCCAAAAGCTCAGGAAGAGCTAGGAAAGAGATTGATAATTTGAAGGAAAGTTGGATCTTTCTCAATTACCACATGATATAACAAAGTTTAACAAAGGCCTCTCTCTGGGTAGCATGCATTCGTTGGTTCATGCATCCACATGCTCACTACTCTCTCTCTCCATAGCAGCATGGCAGGCCCTGGAACCATGTGGGCCATGCAGGGAGGTAGGCCCGAGCACAGGCCTGGATATGGCAGCACAGTGCCAGCCAGAGTGCAGCCAGGAGCAGAGACTAAGCCAGCTGGATGGGGTGAGACTGAGCTGGACTACGCACATGAACTAAACTAAATTACAGCAGCTTCAGATGCCCTGCTGATGCCAGGTAATGGCACAACGTCTCTGGACACTGGTCCTTCTTCTGGGCTTGGTGAAGGCAAGATTGGACCTCTTCCACAGCAGGATAGACAGAGCTGAGCCATCCTGTCATGGATGAGGCACTGGGTACCTGAGGGCAGTCATTTATTCTACCCCAATAAATCTCACCACTACACCTCATCCTCCATGCATGGGTCCCCAGAAATGTTTCTCCCCTGACTCTGTGGAAGGACCTCATTCCCATCAGCAACAATTCACCAATTTATCATTAAAGATAAAAGTAGAAACAGCCTGATAAAGAGATGCAGAGGACAAGATATGGGGAAAGCATGCAACGCTCCCATGTTCTCTGCGACCACAACAATCTCCCTCAATCTCCATGTGTTTGTCAACTGGAAACTCTCCAAACCAGTCCTTTTAGATTTTTATGGGGGCCTCATTGCATAGGCATACTTGATTAAATCATTGGCCATTGGTGGTCAGGCAGGTGGGGCTGAACATTCCCACCCGCTCATCACTGGCAATCAGCTCCCAACCTTAGTTGCCTTCTAAAAATCACCTCATTAACATAACAAGACATCTTTATTGCTCACATCACTTAGGAAATTCGAAGGGTTTTAGAAGCTCTGTGACAGAAAAGAAGGATAAAAACTAAATATATATTTCTTATTATGAATCACAATATCACAGTTAATCTTTGGGATTTTGAGTAATTGCCAAGGGATACACAATTGGAATGAAATTTCAAGAAAACCCACACCTGTCTGACTGCATTAGGTAATGCTTCTTTTAAAACCTCAGTTTAGCCTAGAGTCAATCACTGATTTACTGTGTGATCTGGCATAAGTCACTTATACTCCTCAAGCTTCATATGTCTCATATATGAAGTAAGATTAGTCTATAAAAAATCTCTAGGGCCCCTCTTAGTTCCCATTTTTATAAAACGTTGATAGAATATTACTTATTGTTTTATTTTATTCCATTTATCATCTGAGTTGCAGTAATTTGATTTTTGTAGTAATTGTGAGCCCTACAAATAAACAATGGTAATAAAAGGGAAGTTGATTTTCATTAAAGTAATTAAAGCATAGTTGTAAATTCAACATTAATAATTTAATGTGTGTAAATATAATAGCATCAAAATTATAAACATAATACAAATTGCTTTAATAAAATTCAGCAGTATAAATTGAATGCCTCCTTTCATCATGGTTGACCACTGGAAAGAACACTAAGAAGAATTAGATGTAGGATACTGTATGTAGCAAGTGCTTCAAGGACAGGCATGATAATGCAGATGAAATCAGGGGACTCTAGTAAGTGATCACTATCCTCTTTCAAGAAATCCAAGAAGGGTTTAACTTAATTTGAAATCATTTGGTTCTCTCTTTGCAGTTTTTTCTATCAGTCCATGTTCCTTAAAACAGCAGAGTGCTTATAAACATTAGCACCTAGAATCAAACCTGTAGAATTCTGCCTCCAGGAGCAAAACCAAGACTGCTGCTGGTGAGGGCGGGTAGGGGAGTGGGGGATGGGGGGGCATTCAGGACTTGAGCACAGCTGTAGGGCTTTTTCCCTTGACTTGTGTGGCATGGAGCTGAGTGTAAAGAATAGGAAGTGATGTGGAACAGGAATTCAGAATGATCCAGGTCCCTCTGCAGTAAAAGTCTGCCTGAGAAGCAGCTGAGTACATAAAAGCTCATAAAGAAAACCAAAACAATGATATTCCCCATTGTGACTGTTTAGTCTTTCTGTAGAGACTCCTGGGGTCTTGGTTATTATCTATTTTTAATATTACTTGACCTGAAAATTTATGCTACCATCTGGAAAAAGAGGGAAGTTTTTCCCTAATGTGAATATGAGTGAAGAAAAAAATAAGATGAGGGAAGAGTCGCAGAATGTTTAAGCCTTTTAAATCAGCAGATGTAACTCATTTCTTGACATTGTACAGATAGCTGAACACATTAGACATTCCAACCAATGACCAATCATTTTGTTTGTATCCACTACATTGCTTATCTGGTGCAAGTGTAAAACTAAGTGAGCAAGTATAAAAGCTAAGGTTTCGTTGCATATGTGTGATCTTTTTTCTTTCCATTAAAATAAGACATGCAGCTGCTCATTAGAGAGGCGTTGCTAATTGTTTCATTGGTTTTCTTATAAGATGATCATTTTCTCACATTTCATTTGAAAGAATCAGGCATTAATATGTTTCTTCTGAGACTGAACTAAAGATCTCATTGAATTCAACTCAATCTTCAGAATTCAACCTTTTGGTCAAGAGTCCAGTGTGGGAGCCTGATATATGCTAGGAACCCTGCTAGATGCCTGGCATATAGACACAAACAGGCTTGTATCTCTTACCGATACCATCAGTGATCTCAGAGACAAAGTCAAAGAAATGATGGATGAGTACAGAGTTGTGTGTGCCCATGTAGAGTCCAGAACACACACCTGGTTCTGAGGTAATATAGAGCAGTGTGAGATGAGTTGCATTGGGCCAGGGAAAGATGGGGAGATTGTCAGGGGCAATGCACAGTAATCAGAGTTCTCCTGGAGGAAATGATATTTGTGAAGGAGTGGTAAGTATGGGCAGTGATTTGCCAAGTGAAAAAAGAAGAAAGATTATGATGACTCTAATTACCCAAACTGGCATTTCCTTATAAGTTTCAATTAAATTAACTATTTAAACTCTACAACAGAAGTCAAGATATGATGTGGAAGGCTCTTTATTCCAATTTGCCAGACAATGATTACAACACCAGGAAGCTAGGTGTCACTGAGGACTGTGATGCCCTGCTGTTTCCCTGGTGTTGGTTGGGGAGCTTATCCCTCTTCTGATGTTCCCTTCATGGGGCAGTAGCTAAGTTCCCACAGCCCTCCCGTCTTCTCCTCCTCTCTAACAAGAAGGGGTGACTACCTAATTGGTCATTCCAGAGTAAGAAATGGCATGTGTGGTCACTCCCTCCTTTCTTCCCCTTGTCTTGAAGGGCTCTGTCCTCTCCAGAGAGTTCCACTCAGCCCTTGTACTAATTGGACAGTGACCCAATCTGGCTGGAGTGTAGCATTAGAGAGGAATTTGCCCATATCCAGAGGTCATTGACTCTCAGGTGAGCCTTATTATAGAAATGATTTTTTTATTCTTTTTTTAAAATATATTTTATTGATTTTTTACAGAGAGGAAGGGAGAGAGATAGAGAGTTAGAAACATCGATGAGAGAGAAACATCGATGAGCTGCCTCCTTCACATCTCCTACTGGGGATGTGCCCGCAACCCAGGTACATGCCCTTGACCAGAATCGAACCTGGGACCCCTCAGTCCGCAGGCCGATGCTCTATCCACTGAGCCAAACCAGTTTCAGCGATTTTTTTATTCTTTATTGTTTAAAGTATTATATATAGTATTATATATGTCTCCTTTTGGAAATGATTTTTGGCAAACGTCTGCCGTAAGTCCTTTGTATTACTTTTCAACTGAGTCAGAATTTGAATTTATTATTCTTTAATTGGCATAATTCTGGGCCTCTCACATTATATTGACATTAAGGTGACATTGTATTGTAGAGAGAGTGCTTGGATCATGAATGAAATAATCCTGGTGTGAGCTCTTTTTCTACCACCTCTGGTTCAGTGCATTTTGGAAAGTTGTCCAATGTCTTTGAACCTCAGCTTCTTCATCTATGAAATGGAGATTTATAAAATGATAAAGTGGTTTATCTTTTTTAACCAAGAGGATTTCTAGTAAAATTGCTCCATGTTCCTTAACATTCATTCTTTTCTTCTCTCATTTTTTTGTTATTGTTGTTAATCCTTATCAAAGATACTTTTCCATTGATTTTTAGGAAGAGTGGAAGAGAGAGGGAAAGACAGAGAGAAACATTGATGTGAGAGAAATACATTGACTAGTTGCCTCCTGCATCTGCCCTGACCAGGGCAGAGGAGGAACCTGCAACCAAGGTATGTGCCCTTGACTGAAATCAAACCCAGGACCCTTTGGTCCACAGGCAGATGCTCTATCCACTGAGCCAAATCAGCTAGGGCTCTTCCTTCCTTCCTTCCTTCCTTCCTTCCTTCTTTCCTTCCTTCCTTCCTTCCTTTCCTTTCTTCTTTCTTTCTTTCTTTCTTTTGTCTTTCTTCTTTTTTTCTTTTCTTCCTTTCTTCCTTTCTTCCTTCCTTCCTTAACATGTATGAAGGAACAGAGGACCAGATAGTGGTAAAGAGCATGAACTTCATAGCCAGACACAGTGAGTTTGAATTCGGCTCTGCCACTTATTTTGTGATGACTTTGGTAAGTATTATGTCTTCTATATATTTAAACTACTTCATCAGTAACTTTGAGATAATAATATCCATGTCTGAGAATTATTATAGGGATTCAATAGGCTAATATATTTTATTAAAGTATAACTGACATATAATTTTTATTAATTTCAGATGTTGGACATAGTGATTTGACATTTGTATACATTCCAAAGTGATCACCACAATAAATCTAGTTACCATCCATCACAATCAAAGTTAATACACTCTACTATGTTCCCCATGCTGTAGATGGTATGCCCATAACTTATATATTTTATATTTGGAAGTTTGTACTTTTTGACTCCCTTTCCCATTTTGCCTCTCACCTCAAATCCCTCCTCTTTGGAAACCACCAATCTGTTTTCCATATCTGTGAGACTTATTTTGTTTTATTTCATTTTTTTTTAATATTCTCATATAAGTAAAATCACAGGTATTTGCTTTTCTCTGTCTGGCTTATTTCATTTAAACTAATACTCTATATGTTCACACATATTGTCAGAAATGGCAAGATCTCATTCTTTATTGTGGCTGAGTAGTATTCCATTGTATATATGTACCACATCTTCTTTATCCATTCATCCACAAATGAACACCTAGGTTGCTTCCAAATATTGGATGTTGTAAATAATGCTGAAAATATATCTTAGAGACCATTTTATTCAACCTCCATGTATGAAGGGACAGAGGACAGAGATGTGAAATCAGTAGCCATGGAGCCACATGATCAGAGAGGTTCTACCTGATCCCTGAGCCTACTTTTCCAAAGCTACTGCCTCTCACTCAGACAATACTGAACTCCTTATGGCTTTGCCACTAAATCCTCTATCCCATGCCTTTCTCACAGGCTGGCACCCCCATCTGAGATGCACTTCCTTCCTCCACCCCAAGCCCCTTTTTTGTCAATTGAAGCATCACCCTCACTGGTCTTCCCCACACCCAAATCTAATTTATAATCTCTGCATCTCAGCCTCTGTGCTTCAATGTATGGATTGTGACTCATGGGCCTACTTATTACCTGTACAAAATACTGTTTCCTGTGAAGGCAGAGACTCGTGTCTGACATACTTGACCATTCACAATGCCTGGCATGATTCTTGGCATGCAGTAGACTCCGTTGAATAAATAAATTTCTATAAGTATCTCCTGACTCTCAGCAAATGATTGAAATTTATACCCATTCCATGCCATATTTATAAACTAGGCTAGTTTGCATTCATTTGTATAAATGCATGTGTCTATTTGTCATTGTTACTTTATTTCCAGTTTTATCTTAACCATTAGATAGTTCCAACAAATGTGAACCAGATTTCCCAGTACATTTAATGTTTGTTTCTTTACCTAACAAAGAGCCAACACCAGTAAACAAAGTCGAGCATGATCACTGAGTTCATACAGCCAGTCATAAAGGTCACATTTGCTTTTTCATATTTTGAATATTTTTATCATCTGAATTAAAACACAAAATAGCCAAATTCAATATCCAATTTTCTAAAGTTGTATAGTACAGGTCAGCACAGGATACTTTGGAAATCTAAGGTTTTTTTGTTTGTTTGTTTGTTTGTTTGTTTGTTTTTTTTGCATTGAAACTGGCTTCCAGAAGAAAATAAAAGTGCTTCCAAGCCCTCTCAGTGCCAGGCTCTCAGCCAAACTATTTATCAGCTCAGACTGCTAGCCCTAGGCAGGTAGATCATCAGTCAACCAGAATAATAACATGGAGAGTCCTTGAAAAATTCATTTAAAAAGCCATAAGACACCTAGTATTGTAACCGGTCAACCTGACTTTGCATATTGGAATTATTAGTCCAGAAATAATTTGTAATCTGTTGTCAAGGAGCTTCTTAATTTTTCTAGGAAGTGACAAGGACATGGACTAATAATAGAGAGGAGTCACATCCCAGCACAACTACCTCCCTATGACATGTTAACCAAATCATTTAACTGATATGTTCCTTCTTGTTTCATAGGATGGAGAGGAGCTAACTAATAATTTTGTAGGTAGAGTATCTAACTTAGATTCTGACTCATAGAAGACAATAAGCAAGTGTTAGTTCTCTTCTCACTTCTTGGCTAAAACCAAAGCTGACAGTACATACAAATATCCATTCCAACTCCGCCCTATTCTTCTAGATTAAAAATCTCTCCCACTGGAACATAGTGAAGCCCTATAATTCTCAAAGCTTCCCTAGTCAGCCATGATCCCTTGATCAGCATTGACATAAGGGGTTAAGTATATCTTACCCCTGGGGCTAAATTATGAAAGTGTTCAAGATCCCTGCATGAGGGTAACTGTGAGACCTTGGTAGAATGCAGTCTTTGAATCCCACTCCAATATTAACGACTCCAAGTTTCTGGGGTTAAGGCTCAAGAGTATGGATTTTTGCTCATTTTCCAAAGTTGTTCCTATGTACACCACAGTTTAAGCACCACTGTCTTTACTTTACTTTGGCAAGTATATATCTTCCAACATAAATATGTCATAGACCCTGTCATATAAAAGGCCATGTATATTGAGGGAACAGAGAAGAACAGATACTATGATAATAACCCCTACAATAAAAGAAAGAATTGAGATCTCTCAAAAATCTATAGGGGATCAAGGTCATATTTCCATATGTTTGGGGTTCTCAGTATACTAGAAATTTATATATATATATAT
>NW_006299715.1:1498730-1499730 GCF_000327345.1 Myotis davidii
TCCCCAACCCCCCGAGCCAAACCAGCCAGGGCGGTTCTACTTATTTTATAGGAAGGTGGGGGGTGAAAGGCAAGGACCAGTCATTGTGACTGGTCGAGTGGTCGTTCTGGTTGTCTTGCTGGTAGGGTCAATGTGCATATTACCCTTTTATTATATAAGACAAATATATATATACATATGGAAACAGCCCAAGTGCCCATCAGTAGATGAGTAGATACAAAAAAGCTGTGGTACATTTACACAATGGAATACTATGCAGCTATAAAAAAGAATGACTTCTTAAGCATTGTGAGAGCATGGATGGACCTGGAGAGTATTCTGAGTGAAAGTGAAACAGATGAGTAAGAGGAAGAAAAATATCCCATGATCTCATTTATAAATGTAATCTAATTAACATAACAAACTGATGAACAAATAGAGTCAGAGGCATGGAGGCACATGGAACAGACTGACATATCTGAGAGGGGTGTGTGTGGGGGGAGACAGGAAGAGATTAACCAAAGAACTGTTGTAAAGGGTGTCCCAAAATTCACACAAGAAGTAATTTTGATAGAAAACACAGGTTTATAATTAAAAATTGTAAATTTTTTGATTAAAAAAGTATATAGTGTAGGGTTATGTACAGAATACCATATCAGGTAAATAAATTATCATGTCGCGATAGCAAGCACCATTTGCTGTTATTGCCTGAGCAGTCGCATTTTCAAAGAAGAATGGTTCGATGATGCCTCCAGCCCAAAATCCACACCAAATAGTGACACGTTGTGGATGCATTTGTTTCTCAATAATCACTCGTGGATTTTCTGAACCCCAAATGTGACAATTTTGTCGATTAACCAAGCCATCAAGATGAAAATGAGCCTCATCGCTGAAGATGATTTTGTTCAAAAAATCAGCATCCACTTCTTGTTGTTCCATAATCCATTTGCGTATGTGCCAGCAAAACCGTGGAGGTCATTTACCTGATATGCTATCCTATCTAATAAAAGACAAAAATGGT
>NW_006299715.1:1500143-1508984 GCF_000327345.1 Myotis davidii
CACAGGAATTTGTTCATAGTTTTTTTTTAAACTATAGTCCGGCCCTCCAACGGTCTGAGGGACAGGGAACTGGCCCCCTGTTTAAAAAGTTTGAGGATCCCTGCCTTAAAGGTTTTTTACTCTATTCGGGGTTGCCCAGGCTTAAAACGTATCCTATATAATAAAAGCCTGATATGCAAATCTACCAAACAGTGGAATGACGGGTCGCTGTGATGCACACTGACCACAAAGGGGCAGACACTCATGCAGGAACTGCTCCCCTGGTGATCAGTGCTCACCCACAGGGGGAATGCCGCTCAGCCAGAAGCCGGGCTCATGGCTGGTGAGCACAGCGGCAGTGGTGAGAGCCTCTCCTGCCTCTGCGGCAGTGCTAAGGATGTCAGACTGATGGCTGAGGCTCGCTCTCTGGGGCGGGCCTAAGCCGTCAGTCGGACATCTCCCGAGGGCTCTGGGAGTGTGAGAGGGCACAGGCCCGGGCTGACACACACACACACCAAATGCACGAATTTCGTGCACCAGGCCCCTAGTTCTATACATAACCCTATACTGTATACTTTATGAATCAGTAAAAAATTTACAATTTTTAATTATAAACCTGTGTTTTCTATCAAAATTACTTCTTGCGTGAATTTTGGGACACCCTTTACATAAATGCATAACCAATGGACACAGAAAATAATGTGGTGAAGATCCGGGTTGTGGCAGGAGCTGGGAGGAGAGGAGTAAAGGGGGGTAGGAATTGGGGGCATTTCTAATACTGTCAACAATAAAATAAAATTTTAAAAATTAAAAAATTATAAAAAAAACATACTGCTGCATAATTTTACCATTCACAAAATAAATCCAGGATTTATTAAGAATATAAAATTGAAAGTTAGTGATAAGCAATTTGAGCTTGAATACAGTGAAAATTTAAATGTGTGATAAATGTCTTCAATCTTGCCAACGTAATTTGTGACAATATAAAGAAATTTATTATTTTGTGGCAATTTGAAAAATTCATTATGTCAAAGTCAAAATTTAAATTCATGGACACTGACCCTGTAGTCATTCTTTCACCCCATTTTGTGTTACTTTGTAGGATGAATAGAAACTAGCAAATGACTATGGGTTTAGGGAAAGTTGTCAACGTCTTCACAGAGAAAGGGCAATAGATTTGGGTGTTGAAGTTTGAATAGAAGTTTGTTGGGGTGTCCTCTTCATGCATGGCTTACTGCAGCATGCTCTGATTCAGCGCTGCTGGACACATGGCTTAGCTCTTTTCTTTGATAAGTCTCTGACAGTCTAGCTTGTAATTTCACATAGGATGATGACATGATTGAAGAAATCTTTCAGATATGTTAACCATTCTGTTTCTCTCTCAGAGCTATTAACCAACCATCATTAGACCGGGAACAGATCTACCCACTGTATATAGGGACCTCAGCAGGGATGAAAGTGTTTTATAGAAAGAACAGCTACAAGAAAAAATGTTTCTGCATCCCTGATGCCCTCCCTACCCACCATCACCACCACCACTTCCATGTCTCCTGCCACTTCAGAGTAAGAAAAAAGAAGGAACTGGATTCCAGTTCAAATATGGTGGGGTTTAGCTATCAATCTCTATTTCAGGGTCCTTGAAGCATCATGTTTCCTCCTCTTGACTATTCTGCCCCAGGAGGCTTGTAAAGAGAGAATTGTGTTCTTCAATACAAACTTCTGCTACCTATAATTTTTTTCTTTTAAATTTCTATCCTGTATTCCCCGAGTGGCTCACAATAATTGTAGTATAGTCTTGTCTATAGACAAATGAAATCTTATCAACAAATAATAAATTCTGGTATAAATTTGCACCCATAACAAAAGTGTCTATCCAGGATGAGTTATTAATTAGTCATTTGATTTCATTTCCCAATCATGTCAGAATGATAAAGTGTTCTTTGGGACCAGCTCAATATATTTTTCTAAATTTTTCAAATAAAATCAGGTTACATGGGTTAGTTTTATTTACTTGTTTTTCCATCTCTATTGAATATAATAATAAATCTAATGACAATTAGAAACACTAATGTAATTTTAATGTAATGAATATATATCCCATCTGATTTCAAAAATGGCATTAAGTGGGTCATAAAAAATAGGCAGTATTTGGTAGGAAAAAAGTAGTTTAAAGTAAATGAGAGTGAGAGAAAAAGAAGAGTTGAATGGAAAATGAAGCAATAGAAAGCTATGAACAGAAATACATGCCCAATAATTTTTAACATTTTTCATAAAAATAAACTATTGACTAAAATTGTGCCTCAGAGCTTCCTTACATTCAAAGAAAAAGGGAAATGCCTATGTGCTGTAATATATATAATCTCTGTAACATAAAGATAGACCAGTTGCTAAATACTACAGCTTCTCTAGTTAGCAAGGCTGAGAATCTATAATTTGGTAATTCTGGATAATAGGGTGAGTAAATCCCGTGCATGACACTTTCACAATAAGCATGGACTCCTGAAGCTGTTTCTCATTGTGGTCTCCAGGCAAGCAGGAACACAGTCCTGGTTTTTCAGCACTCTCCCTGGATATTCCTCTGCAACTTCTTAGCATTTCTTCTTTCCTCCTTGATTCTTAAAACTTGGGGGTCCTCAGTATTGGTCCCATTTTCTTTGCTCTTCATCCCCTTTCTTGAAAGCTCACAGGCATCCCAAAGGCTTCATCAACACCTTCATCCATCTCCAGCCTAAACCTCCCACTTGAGCTACAAGCCCTCTCATCAACAATCTTCACGGCATTTGCATATTGATTTCTCACAGTTCCCTCAGAACCATAAACCAATGGTCCTGCTTCTAAATGACTTTGCCATGTAGTGTTCCATGGCGCAGTTAATAATCATCCTACCTGAAAACTGTCCCACCTATCCAGTCTCCCAACATCTATGCGGGGGAGGTACCCATGCCTGCTTTTCTCTTTCTTGCTCCTATAGTTAATCAATGATTGTATCCTACCAATTTTATCTCTTGTTATCAATCTATGCACATTGGTCCTGTTTCTCCACCACTGTCTGCGCACCAGCCAGGAACACCCCTTGCCCAGATAATGAGAGCCTGGTTGTCCCACTTACACACTGAACTGACCACAATCAATTTCACCCAGTGAACACCAAGGCTTATCTTAAGATACAAATCTGCTCACATATCTCTCTGGCTTAAAGTCCTCCAGTGGCTTTTTAGTGGATGTTGGATGCAAGAGGTATGTTTTCTGCTGTCATTTCTTATGAGGCTTTCGAGGACGTGGGACCCTACCTCCTTCCCCAGCATCATCACAAACTCCTACCCTTCTGGTCTCCAGTCTCATCTTTTAATACTCAGTCTACAGGTCAGGTGCTCTCTTCAAGATGTATTGTGTGCTCAAGGTTTTTTCTCCCCAACCATCCCTCTCCACCCTGATACCTTTGCTCATCATGCCAATTTTGACTCTAACCTAATATCATGAGGGAGAAGGTCAGGTTGTGCCCTTATAGCACCATGCCTGCTCCTGTGGTTTATCTTTCCCAATAGACTCTAAACTCTATACATGCAGAGACCATGAGGAGTTTTCTTCACCCTATAACCCTGTGCCTGCCATAATTACAGGAATTTTGTAGGAGCTCAAATCCTTGCTCATTGAATAAATGACTGAAGAAATGAATGCCTGCATATGTTATTCAAAAATCAGAAACTTGCCCTCCCAGTATGGCTCAGCAGTTGAATGTCCACTTATTAACCAGGAGGTCACAGTTCAACTTCCGGTCAGGAAACATGCCCAAGTTGTGGGCTCAATCCTCACTGTGGGTGTGCGGGAGGCAGCCGATCAGTGATTCTCGTCATTGATGTTTCTTTCTCTCTCTCTCTTTCCATCTCTCTTCCTCTCTGAAATCAATAAAAATATATTTTTAAAAAAACAGAAACTATAAAGTGATTAGAGTGTAAACTTTTTGCTAAAGAAACACTGAGGAATTAGACACTCAAGCTCTAAGAAGAGATGAAGGCCTCCTCTAGCTAACATTCCCTTCATTTTTCTTCCTTGGTGGTCCACTTGGCCTGCATCCATTGGAGTCCCCGGTGCCGATTTGTCTCATGTTATGGACCGATGTGCTCCATAAACTACCCATAATGTGCTCAGATATGGCTCCCGGGCTTTCATGTTCCCTGTGAGGACTGTCTGCTTGGCTTACAGAACATCTTTATTATTGACTCGGCCTCATGGAGCCCATGTCAGGAAAAGTTAGAGGATTAATTCTCAGAGTCAGATATTCAACTCCATCGCTACTCAAAATGCCTTTTTAGCCTGAAGTATCAGAGAGCTTTGTCACTGTATTTCTTATCTGATACCAGCAGGAGAGAATATCCTATAAATCAATTCAGCAAATATTTACTGAGTGCCTCATATGGACTCAGACCTGAATGGGCCTGCAGAGACTGTCTTGTCAAACTTCCTTTTTTCACTGAGAAAAATAACAGAAGCTGGTGAACTCTAGATCTAAAAGCCATCAAATAATTATCTATGCATGAATGAAATAAAAATATGTAAAATGGCCTTCTTGTCCTCAACAGGCTAACATCTTAAGGGGGGAAAGAAGATCAAACAAATAAATGGGCAGTAATAATATATTATGATAGCCTAATATAGTGCTTGATATATAGGGACTACAAAATAATGCCCTCTTAAATAAACGAATGATCAATCAATCAAAGTGCAGTATAATGTGGTACAAGAGTTTTGACTTATGTTTATGTGATTATTTATTATGTACTGCTTGCCTTATCTGGATATTAAGTTCATGAGAAGAAGGGACAGTTTATGTTATTTTCTTACTATTGGAGCCCCAATAACTCACATGGTACTTGGAACATACACAGTGGATTCTCATTATTTGTGGGTTCCATATGTGTGAACTTTCCTGGTCACTAAAATTTATTTGTGACCCCAAAATCAGTTTTCATGGTACTTTCATGGTCAGTCATAGACATGCACAAGGGGCAAAAAATTTGAGGAAGAAATGAGAAAAGGAAGGAAGAAAGGATAGATAAGTCTACTAGCAGCAAGGACAAATGCTTTGTGCAAACAGAGAAGAGTCAAAGTGCCAGTAGCATCCTAACAGCCCTGGTCAGTACCCACCTTATAATTGCTGCACAGGCCCCACCCGAGGCATTGCACCCAGGAAGGTCTAGGATGATGTGAAGGCGCTCCCACTCTCCATGGTCTGTGCACACAGTGAAGACCATGTGCGTTGTTAATCAAACTACCTACCACTGAAATTCAAAACAGGCTCTCTTGATTCCTAGCTGTGTGACTTTGGGGAAACTAGACAAACTTCTCTTTGTCCCTTAATCTGTAAAGTGGGGGTTATTATAGTGCCTATTCCATAGGGCTAAAAGGAAGCTTAAATGAAATAATAAACATTACATACTCCAGGGCCTGACATAAAGTCAACACATAATAAATATTAGCTATTTCTGAATGTATTTTATTTCAACTGGTAAAAAAAAAAATCAATGATTTTATACTCACTAAAAAATTAACTGAGATGCATTCCCAACTTGAAAAACTAACTCTATGTACTAATCCAACTTGCTTGCAGTGTTTTGTGAAGCTTTTTCTGTCAGCACCCTCATGTGGACACACGTATGTCAGTTTGCTATTTGCCATTTTGAAAACTATGTCCCCCAATTATTTATAAACATAAATAATTAGCACCTCAGCGCTCCGAAATAATGGCAGTATTCGATCCCTCAGTTCTTGGGAGATAAAAGCAGGTTTAGTGACTATTAGCCCTCTTGTGATGGCAGATAGATTTGCAAAGCCAGCAGCCATTGGAGAGTTTTCTGCCACTTCCACCCAGCTGTGGAATAACATCTCCACCCCTTTGTTATTGGCTTGTCATTAAAGGAACTACATCCAGAAGTCATGTTGAGCTTCTCGGTTACTTACAGTCCTACAGGAGCTGAACCAAGCAAAGAAACCAGAATTTTCTCCAGGGTCAGGGACCTTCAGTCACTGTCACATTCCCTTCTGAGAACAAGTTCTGATGTCCTATCTGGGATTATTCACAGCCACACACCAGACTCAGATCACTGAAGTCCACACAGAAAAGATATCCAGTTGGGAGACTCTGGGTGTACCTTGCCCAAACAGATGATATTTTCTCTTTATGCAGCTAAGATCTCACTTTGTAACTCAGCACAGGTCTAATTTTAGAAATACATTACTTCTGATTTAAACAAAGGTGATTGAGCTTGTTTCTTTCTGGTTTTAACAAACTCCCGAAGAAGGTAAGCCAATTACCATTGTTTGGAGGGACAAGAATTGATTGAATACTAACAGTAGAGCTATCTCACCGAAGATTCAGTTTGTCTGCCTATATTTGTGCCTTAAATAAGAGTTTCATTTTTCTCTTGGGTAAAATAAGTCCAGGAACAGTTAGACCAGGCTGGTATGATAGCCCATCAAAGGTTTAATCAAAAACCCAAGGAACTTTTATATTTCTGCTCCACCATCCTTAGCAAGTGATTCCCATCATCAATGTTGCTTCATGATCACTGCAGCTCCACCTATTTCATCTGCATTCCAGGTAGCAGGAAGGAGAAAGTGCTTAGCAAACAGGGCTCGCCTCCCACCTAAATCGGTATCTCTAGAGGCTCTCACTTGATCGAGTACATGTTGCAGTCTCTAAGCTAATGCCTGGGCTTTAGTTCATGAGTAGACACAGCCTGGGGCATTACTCAGGGTCAAGCTGCGCTATGACTTCTTCCCACTAGTATGGAGTGACCCACCACTTTACAGGCACATAGAACATCACTTTGAAGTCCTCCAGACTCCATCATTAATATGTGAAATGGGAGTACCTTATATATCTCACATCTTCTTTCCCCGACCTTTTTACACTACACACTGTCTCAGCAACTGGCTGGGGACCAAGTGTGCCCTGACTGCACCTTGCTCCTGCTGTCTATGCAAGTCTTAACCCAGGACTTCTAAGTCTCTGTAGCTTATTACTGAGAAAGTGTGAGTGGTCATTCTGTATAACACATCCCAGAACAGAATTGTTCATGTTTATGTAAAAACTAGAGGCTCAGTGCATGAAAATTCAGAGCAAAAAGTGAATAAGCTGGTAAGTAGCAGAGTTGAGATTTGAACTCAGGATCATCTGCCTTTTCAAGCTAAGCTTTTTCTTTTTCTTTTCAAATCCTCACCCGAGGATATTTCTCCATTGATCTTTAGATAGAGCGGGAGAGCGAAAGACAGAGAGAAATATCGATGTGAGAGAAACACATGGACTGGTTACCTCCTGCACAAGCCCCAACCAAGGCCCAGGCTGGGGAGGAGCCTGCAACCAAGGTATGTGCCCTTGATCAGAATCGAACCTGGGACCTTTCAGTCCACAGGCCGATGCTCTATCCCCTGAGCCAAACTGGCTAGAGCAAGCTAAGCTTTTAACTTCTTTGCTACAGCAACCCAAAGGCAAGACAGACCACCTCCAGGAGCAAAGGGATTATTGTTCAAATTGCAACCTTCTCAGATAATTGCAATTATCTCAGAAACTCATAGCAACACTGACAGGCTCCTGTTATGATTACTTCCATTGTGTGGATGATGCAACTGATGATCAGAGGAAAAGCCACTTCTCCCAAAGACAATGCAGCCGCCAGAGTGGTACTACCCACATTCCCTACCTCAAGAACATGTCTCTAACTATAACATGGAGAAATCAGTGTAGGTGAATAATTGTTGTTGGTATCTTATAGGATGTTCTGAGAAGGAAAGGTGTGGGGTGGAGAGGTACAAAAAGGAGAAAAGGGGGACATATGTAATACTTTGAACAACAAAGATAAATTTTTAAAAAAGAAAGAAATATACCTGGAGACCTTAGACTTATTAGCAACTTGCATGCCAATCAGGGATCTGTGAAAAGAAAATGAAGTAGGTGAGTATTTTTTGTCTTTGGGCCATGTCAAAGGTCAGAATTATTTTTTAATGTTAAATATTTTTACATAACTGCTAAAAATAATAAATAAATAAATAAATAAATAAATAAATAAATAAATAAATAGAATGCATGAGGCACTTAGCTGCATGCTTGGCACACATTAGTACATTATTGGGATAATTATTTCAATGTGCTATGGCTAGTGCTTAAAATCAACAGATAATTGCTCATCTTCCTGTTTTCTTAATGTTTAGTAGAGGTAAAATACTATTGATTGCTAATTGCAACCAAGTATAGCTTATTTCATAATTTGTTTACATATTAAGTAGCCACATCGTGACTTAAAGCCATTTCTTCTGGTACCAACTCTAGGCTATTTCCACTAAAACATGCTATATTTTACATCTGAATAGCCAATAGCAGTGGTGTTTGATAAAACCATAGTTAGTTCATGATGATATGCACACCTTATTCTGGGGGAAAAAAAATGTTGTGAAGCTGGAGGTAAACAGCCTATTGGAGGGAGAAAAAACATGGGCCTTGGGTCTCAACAGGCCTTGGTTAACATCGGTCATCTCCTTCAGCTTGTTCATTCACAATAGGGGAAATGAGCACCTACCTTCCACATCACTGTGGGAGTTAATGGGAGAACACAGTAATAGATGCCTAACTGTTCAGTGAACTCTACTTTCCACCCACTACTCCTCTGTTTCTTTTGTTCTGCTTCTGTTCCAGAAGAAAGAACCATCCTTATGGTCAGTCCAAAGGTTCCATTTGTGGGGAAGATGTCTTAAGGCCATATTAATAAACTAATAAAAAATAAGAAGGAAGGAAGGAAGGAAGGAAGGAAGGAAGGAAGGAAGGAAGGAAGGAAGGAAGGAAGGGAGGAAAAGGAAAAGAGGAGTGAG
>NW_006299715.1:1509036-1517337 GCF_000327345.1 Myotis davidii
AAGGAGGGAGGTAGGAAAAAAGGAGGGAAGGAGGGAGGAAGGAAGAGATGGGAAGAAGGAAGGAAGGAAGGGAGGGAGGAAGGAAGGAAGGAAGGAAGGAAGGAAGGAAGGAAGGAAGGAAGGAAGGAAGGGAGGGAGGGAGGAAGGGAGGAGGGGAGGAAGGAGGGAAGGAGAGAGGGGAAGGAAGGTCATGATAGTAGGAGAAAATCCATTCATTCATTCATTCTTTTGTTTGTTCACTCATTCATTCTTGCTGCATTTGGGGGAAGCAGACTCTACTTGATTTGGACAATGGAGAGTTCATCTTGCTGCTTTTAAACAAAGCTTCTGAGGAGTCTTAATATCAACCACCAAGCAAGATGTTTACCTGAGAGCTTAGGTGGGGCCTGAGAAAATAAACGTTTTGAATGTATTTGGTGGTGGAAGGCGCTGGGTTCCTCTCTTTTGACTAGTGCAGTCCCTGCCACAACCTCGCAGCCCCTGCTATCTTGGATGGCCTGATCTTAGACCCTGAGTGGAAGGCAAAAGTGTGTGTGTTTGCACAGCTGAAAACAAGATGAAAAACCCCAGGCCCCTCTCACACCCCATTAGCCCCTGAAGTCCACGGAGTGTTGCACTCAACACACAAATACTCTGCTTGGGGAAGCAGTGGTGGCATGTGAGAGGGAGGGACTTGGTCTCACTGAGAAACAATGGGCTGCCTGTGAGGAGGCTGCATCCCCATTCTGCAGCCCAGGATGCATTAATCATCGCTCCCACCCTGTGCATTTCAGTAAACCCCAAGGCTTTGGGGAATTGATAATGGGACAACAGGTAAGAGGACACCCAGTCAGAAAATAAACACTCTTGGCCAAGGAGTCAACAACCCTCGCTCCTTGTCCAGGGAGGCAGAGCAGGACAAAGAAAAAATGTAGAGTACACAATACCTGGCTCCACCGCAGGGTCCTATCATAGGTGGTTGTGACACTGTGGACAGTTGAGATTCTCTGAAACCCTACACTTTTGTCCTTATTGCTCTTTCTGCCTGGAATACTCTCTGGTATCAATTTCTGTCTCAGCCTGCTCAGGCTGCCAAACAGAATACCAGAGCCTAAGTAGCCTATAAACAACAGAAATGTAATTCTCACAGTTCTGTAGGCTACGAAGTCCAAGATCAAGGCACTGGAAGAGTAGATGTCGGAGAGTGCTAGCTTTCTTACTCAGAGAAGGCAGTCTTCTCACGTGGCCAAAGGGGCAAGTGACCTTTCTGGGTTATATTTTATAAGGGTTCTAATCTCAGTCATGTAGCCTATGTCCTCATGACCTACCCATTTCCCAGAGACCCCAACTCTTAATAAGTAACATTGAGGGTTAGAATTTTAGCATGGGAATTGGGGGAAATGGGGACACTCAGTCTATTTTACCATTCATTCCCCAAAAATATCGGAGCTCTGTTTGGGGCACTATTAAGTTTCTGGAATACAAACACATTATACAATGTGGCATTATACAATGACTTGGGGGAAACCAACTCATGAAGAAATATCAGTACAATGAAATAAAATATTATGTAAAGTAGGAGTACAGATTAAATAAGAGCCATGAGGTGCAAAATATAAATATATGTAAAGATTTGTATGATGCTCACAGATAGAATATTCAACTCTTACATTTGCCTATGTCTAGCTAAATAGAGTCACAGAAGGTCATAATACAGCATGGCCTTCTTGCTGGCCATGATTTTAGTCATCATCTATTATAGCTTTCTCTTCTAGAAGAGAACGATTACTTGGTCTTAATAGGCTTTAAAAAATATGGAAGAACTGGAATTGAGCAATAACTTGACTTGATCTCAGGTCTAAAATACACTCAAAAGTGGAAAAGGTCATTTGTAGAAGAACTCCATGTATTATGAGTTTAGATTCAATAAATAAATTCTATGGTCACTTTAAATATGATCATATGGTTTTTTTAAGAAAAAAATTTTACGTTATAAATTTTACATTACAAAAATGAAATCTGGCAATTTCAATCAGCATTTTCAGCACTAAGCACATGCCCTGCCGGGCATTCTCGGAAATCACCTAGCTTCCTACTGTTTTTTCAACTGTCTTAACATTATGTTAAGATGTATTAGTAATCTAAAATTATTTCTACAAAATTAAAAATTATTAAACAAAATGGTGAATGATAAGCATTATTAGATTTTCAAAAATATCACCCTTTGGTGATAAAATTTTGCATCAGGATGCATGGTAACATTGATGGTTATATATATTATGCACTGGTAACTAACTTGGATTTCAGTGTTAGCAAAACTGGCATATAGAGGATTTCTTCACAAAGAATTACAATGACTTAAGGTTGTCAAAAAACCCACCTCCTGAGTTCAAGGACACTCCCTTCTCTTTGATTGCCCCAATAAGAAGATGTCATTCCTTATCATTTATAAATCATGACTTCTAATGCATAGCATTCTCAACAAGCCACCTTGGATCATACAAATGTCCTAGTTAACTGTATTATCGTCAGTTTATAGACTGAACACAATCCATAAACTGGGGTAAGACTAACAAGCCAAGCCTCTCTCAGAATAAAAGAGAAAAGTCAAACCCTTCTAAATCCAAACAGACCAACTATTGGGGCCAAAATACGAGGACAGAACCTTTGGATGGTAAGTTCCTTGAATGCACCAAGTCCTTAAATCATACTTACTCTGATATTGATTTTATATGTTGTCCTATTATTTTCAATTTTCTTCTATGGTCAGTCTTTAGTTACCCCCATGATCCAACTCTCTCTCATGAGACTTATTTTTTTCTGAATGTTTATTTTTTGGGTTTAAACATATTAGTCAGTAAGTCAAAGAGACTTATAAAATGTCTACATTTTCAATATACTGAGATTTTGTTGTGGTCAATTTTTGTAAATAATTCCATCTGTGCATATTTGAAAATTGCATGTAATTCTTAATGAGCTACAGAGATTCTTCAAAAACTGTTAGTTCAATATTATCAATAGCATGATTTTTTTTCTCCCACTGTTTATATTTAGTATGTATGTATCATAGTTTATTGGAAGACATATGCATTAACTCATAGATGGCTTGGGGGGAAAGACTGGCACTAAGAAAAGATACAGTATTATTAGCTATTTTATCCAATCACATTAAGATAAAAATAGCATTTTAAGACTGTGTCCCTGTCAATTTCTTCTCAGGTCTTAAAATTGTTTGCTCATGTAGTCAAATTTTGTGCTATTTAATTTATATTTACTGATGTCAAAACTTCATAATTGAATGAATATCTTTCACCATAATTCAAGAACTATTTATTAACAAAGTTAACTTAATTCTAACTTGTTTTACTTAATATTGTCACCTTTACTTTACTTTTGTTTAAGCTTTAATGAAAATAAATCTTTGTTCATTATTTTTTAGATTTTTCAGTCACTTTGATCACATCTATTTTTCTAGACAAATATTTGATATGATTTTTAAATCTATTCTAAAAATGAATATTGATTGACAGGATAATTTTGAGCAATAATGTGTATTGTTGTGCTGTTTATTTGTGATCTATAATGTCATTCCATGTTATGCTCTTTTTGCTTTTTTATGATAACCCTTTATACAATGCATTTTATGAATGGTAATTAGAATTTTCTATGACTTGGAATTATATTTTTACTCTATTGTGAAAGTTAAAACAAATTTAGAAAATAAAGATAAACAAAAAAAGCTTATTTTGTTTTTTTAAAATTTATAATCTCCTAAAAGTTTACTGGCTGTGGAAGCAGCTATTGGGGACATGAATCAAATACATTTATTGCAAACTGCTAGCCAGTTGGGAATGAAGAACAAATAATCAAAAGTTCCCATGAAAATGCTGACAGATACTCTTAAGAGAGTCCTTTTTATAAACACTTTATATCATGACCATCTCAT
Source organism: Myotis davidii (assembly GCF_000327345.1). NCBI lineage: Eukaryota > Metazoa > Chordata > Mammalia > Chiroptera > Vespertilionidae > Myotis > Myotis davidii. Next base: position 1,512,962 of record NW_006299715.1, read on the forward strand.
AATAATTTGTTGGCAGTTTCACTGTTTTATAACAGTTTTCACAGAGATCTGGGGTGGTCAGCTCACTGATTCCCACTGACACTTCAGTCCTTGGTTCCCAGCGAGGATGATCTATGGGTTTGGACTTTTAAACTCAGTTTTCCAATAAACAAAAAAGAAAATGGCATAAATAAGTTAGATGACTCAGCTAGACTTTAAAACAATGGTTGTCTCCTTCAAAATACACACACAAAATGAATGTTTTTCCAAACAGATCATCTAAAAACAATTTGAACTCATTAACAATATGTATAACCTTCATGAAAAACTATTTTTGAAGTGAAGACAATAAAAAGAGATTGTGTGGGAAGGAAATGTTAGTTGTCACCAATACCCCTTCCTATTCCTTCCATGGACATGGAGCAATGATAGCTTGGGCACAGGGACCCCAAATGAAGACTACGCTTCCAGGCTACCCTGCAGCTAGGTGTGGCCATGTGAAAGAAAATGTCACAGTTGTCTCAATGGAAATAGAAGTTGTGGGGGTTTTTTAGTATAATTACATGTCCTCATACATGTCCTCTTCTTCACCTCTTGCTCTGTATGTCAGTCTGGAATGTGGAGACCAAGTTGAATCATGAAAGTAAGGGCTTCTCTAGAACTCTGTGGAGTCCTTCACACAGGATGGTTTACCTGCAAGCAGAGGGCAAGATCACTATCAAAAGGGTGGGTTCTGGAGCAGAAGAGCCAGTGTTCAAGTCCTAACTCTACCACTCACCAGCTGGGAAGTCTTGTGGAAGTTAATTTCTCTGTGTCTACGTTTCCTCATTTATCATATGGAGATAAGACCTTGTAGGGTTCTGTGACATTAAAAGATGTTAAAGATTATCATCCATTTAAGAGAATAAACTTGCATCTTGTTAAAAATAGACTAAACTTTTAGTTGTTTCTATTAGTCACAACCAAATTTATTTTTAACTAAAGCAACATGCATGCAGACATCAATTGCAAGAATAATAAAATATAGATTTTCATCAATGTATTTCTAAACCAAGTGCATAGTCTTGCCAGTTTCTCCAAGGATACCACAAGGAAAATATTGGGAGAAAAAGGAAATACAATTTAGCATGTTTATTTATACATTTGTATTGCTATGCAGAGTAAAGTAAAACACATTTTACCTCGCCATTCATCCTAAGAGCCAAAGCTGCCATTGGTCTTGTTCTGTCACCCTTCCCAGACATTTATATTGTGTACACACACACACACATGTGTGGTCACATACATGTACACACATGGAAACATATATGTATATGCACACATATATGTGATTGGGTTGTAGATGTTGTTAAGGCATTGCTCTGCCTTGGACATTTAGATTTTCAGAAACAGAACTAATATAGATTGTGATATAAACATGATCAAAGGTGCTTTCTTTTAGTGAAAACGTTTTTGTTCTTTTCCCTTAAGATACAAAAACTGTATTTAAAAAGATATTCTTTAATTAAAACTTTAATAACAAATTATCGGTTTTAAATTTACGGTAAATGTACTGTTTCTATTTAACAAAAAGAACAATGAGTGTCAAGCATATATTTCTGGAACTATTTGCTTATTGGCTCCATCCTATTTCCCAAACTGAGAACTCTTCTTTCTCTATCTGTTTCCCATGAGTGGTGGTGTACCTGACCCACAGCTACTGCATGATAATTAAGTTTTGAAAGAATTGATAAATAAATGGGATTCATAGGCTCCCGGAACTGGTAGAGTGACTCCATTAAACTGGAGAGAAAATTGAGGCCCTGAGATGTAAAAACACTTGCCTGACAACCTGTAGATACTTCAGGGTAGCAATAAGTAAAGAGTTCAAGTCCTCTGCTTCTCAACCCCATAGAACCTGTTTCACACCCACCGTGTGTCTGAAATTTTTGGAGTGAGAGCTTTAATTTTTTTCTCTCTCTTACTTTTTGTAAGCGGTGCTGAATGATGAAACAAAAAGCGGGGAGGACACAATTCAAACAGCCTGGTGATGAAAATACAGTAGTAGGGAGGCTCCTAAAGGTCCAGGAGCTAATACCCATGCATGTGGCAGGCATCCGTTTCTCCTCCCACACTCTGCCTCTAGATGCAAACAAGCACAGAGGTTGGTGTTTCATTCTTTTAAGCATTTGTAGTGCAGTGTCTGCTATGTAAGTGGTGTGTAGAGGAAAGGATTAAAAAGAAATTCCTTATTGTTACATATTGTGAAACGCTCAGTATTACTACAGCATGGTTTGGGTTCCCTTTCTCAGCATGCAATTCTGACAATTTGGGGATAGAAAGATCACTAAGAGACACAGATTCTTATGTACACAGAATGTCCAACACAGGCTGCCTATATTTGAATCCTGGCTTCATTGCATAGCTGTGTGACTTTGGAAAGTGAAATAACATTTGAGGCCTTTTTTTTAAAATTTGAAAATGTATTCTTGAAAGTTTAAAAAATAACTATAGTACTTATCTCATTGAGTTGTTTTGAGCATTAAACAATATAATATGGCTAAAGCATCTAGCATAATGCCTGATGCTTCTAAATACTCTCTCAGTTAACTTTCAAATATATATTTGATATATTTATGTGGAAAAAAAAACTACCTCAAAACTCAGTGGTTTAAACAATAGGAATTTATCATTAAAGTTTATGGGTCCATGGGGTAGCAGAATGTTGGCTGACTTGGGATCTGCTGATCTTGGCTGGCCAATACATGTATCTGAAGTTAAGGTGAGGCATTGTGCTCTAGCTTAGACTTGGCTAGGGCAACTTACTGAAAACACTTGTCCTTCTCCCTCCAAGGATGAGCAGGCTACATGAATGTAAATGTTGGATTGGGCCTTCTTCTCCAAATTTTAATTAGCTGTACAACTTAACTGAAGCAATTCTGCTCCCGTGCCTTTATTCTTCTTCCAGTATTAACCCAGGCTACTTAACTCAGGCACGTCCAACATTGAGTAATATTAGCTCTATCAAATCTTTGCACATAAAATTCCTTATTTCTTTCTAAGGCCTCAAATGGCACAGAGTACTACATGAGTAGTCCAAAGTTTTGTGAATAGTATGGACAGTATCCAACAGCTTAGAGAAGCTATGACCTTCCCCACCTGTCAGAAATGGGGAACTCAACACTGTATTTCCCATTACTTAACTTACAGGTGCCTTCCTTTCAAATGTGAGATTTGGCATTGTTTTCATAATGATAGCCTTGAACATTCAACTTATTTTTTTTAAAAAAAACTTGCTTTATCTTTATTGTTGAAAGTATTACAGATATCCCCTTTGTTTTTTTCCCCCATTGACCCTATCCACCGCTTACCAACCTCTCCCAGGCCTTCACCACACTACTGTCTGTATCTATGGGTTATGCACATATACATATAAATTCCCCAGTTAATCTCTCACATCCCAGCCTCTCAACCCCATGTCCCCTCTGAAATTGTCAGTCTGTCCCATGCTTCTATGTCTCTAGATCTATTTGGTGAATAGTTAATTCTTGATATGGGTCACTATCTTAGAATGCTTAGATATTTGAGAATAGTAAAAATTCAATTCTCTGTTCAAATTTATTTATTCATTAAGGCCATTCTTTTATTCTTTGAGCATATTTTTTAATGTATAATAATACTTAATTTGAAGTCCTTGCCAAATAACATATGAACATGCTTCCTATCTTTTTTATTAATTGTCATTTTTTCCTGAGTGTGAACCACATTTTACTGTCACTATGTAAGCTTTCTAATTTTTTTTTTATTTAAAACTAGATTTTTCAGATACTATTGTATACACTACTTTGCATCCTGCTGCATTTTGGAGAAGAAGGCCCAATCCAACATTCAGATTCATGTAGCCTGCTCATCCTTGGAGGGAGAAGTACAAATATCTCCCAATATTTTCAGTTACCTTGCCCCAGCCAAGTCTAGTTTTCATATGAGTGAGATCAAGTGATACTTATCTTTATCTGACTGGCTTATTTCTCTTAGCATAATGCTCTCCAGGTCCATCCATGCTGTTGAAAATGGTAAGAGTTCCTTCTTTTTTACAGTAGCATAGTATTTCATTGTGTAACTACCATAACATTTTTATCCACCAAACTTCTTAAACCCTTTTTTTCCTTTTCTGTTTCTTAGATTGAATAATTTATATTACTCTATCTTTAAATTCACTGAATTTTCTTCTCTATAGCCTATATAGAATTTTTTTCATTCTCTTTCTATACTTTTCAGCTATAGACTTTTTATTTATTTATTTATTTATTTATTTTTTCAGATAGAGAGGAAGAGAGATGGAGATGGAGAGAGAGAGGGAGGGAGGGAGGAGAGACTGAGAGAAACATCATTGTGATGGAGAAACATCAAAGAAATAA
>NW_006299715.1:1517460-1534350 GCF_000327345.1 Myotis davidii
CTGCTCATCCTTGGAGGGAGAAGTACAAATATCTCCCAATATTTTCAGTTACCTTGCCCCAGCCAAGTCTAAGCTAGAGCACAATGCCCTGTTCAACCTTCATATACATGTACTGGCCCAGCCAAGATCAGCAGAGCCCAAGTCAGCTAACACTGCATTCTGATCATTATTTTTACTTTTTGTTCTAGTAATTAACTTTCTTGAACCCAAACTTGCAGTGCATAGAACATGACATACAATAGCTGAAATCTCTACATAATTTTATAGCTTCAAACCTGATATTTTATCCCAATCTCCTTGGATTATCCTCTTAACTTAAAATTTTGCCATCAGAAAAGATTAGACAGTACTTCTACTCAGGCTTTTGGTTTTATCCTCTATCAGTCCCCTTAGTCCTGTAACTTCCTCTTCTAATTGCTCTGCTTGACTCAGTCTATGTTCTCTGACCTATTAAGCCAGTAAGGTCTCAGCTTTTTGCCATGTGAGCTATATATTTGAAAAAATGCATCCATTAAAAACTAGCACAGTCATGAATCTCACACCCAGTGCATCTCTGTTCACCAAAGATAGGTTCTCTCAGGTCTCTGCTTGCATTTTCATGAGTCCCCTCAGTCCAACTACTAGCATACATGATAAGCCAAGAACTTACACATAGAATACAGTCATATATTGGGCCCAATTCTCGAGAGTTAAATTCTATTTTTTGACACCTCAAGGTAAGAAGGTTGTGAATTTCTGCTGCCCACTTGTATCTTACAGCAACAAAGCCAAAGGCTGGCAATAATTACCATTTTCTATTGGAGTCCTTTTTTTTTGTAGGATAAACTCTAATTTGGCTTCTGTCTAGTGTCTTTAAATAGTTGTTGTTTTTTTAAATACTATATATAGACTTTATACAAGTGACCTACAGGATTGCTGTGAACACTTCACGTCACTGCCATACCACGAGTTTTCTGCCTTGTGGGGCAATGGCAGCATTGCTGACTCACTCCCCCAGGGTGTTTGTAGAGAATATAAAAGTAGGATTTGGAGAGAAGTATATGGGGTCATATGCCAAAGCTATTAGTCAATCAAGGTAAGTGCTCAGAAGGTTGATAGATGAAAAATATCCCACTGTTGAATCACAAAACCTCTAAGAAGCTGACATTTTAAAAAAGGGGGAAGCAAATGGATGATGTTGAGAAACAACTTTGGGAATCACGAAGAACATGTAGTCAACCTTCAAATTGTGATGGAGAATTAGCATCCTTGGGGGTTGCAGCGGAAATTGTATCCTCACTATTGAATTCAGTGAAATGCAGGAAGTATGTGAAACGTCCCAGGAAGAGAATGGACAAGGTGGACTTGCTAGCCATCAGAACTGTTAGACACAGTATCAGAATGTACTTAGCAATGAGATCTGGCAATTGTGACCCCCCCATATCTAGACTGCCACTTAGTGCACCAATACTCATTTATGAGCACACAGTAGAAACTCAATAAACAGTAGCTGTTGCTACTGTGAAGCAAGAATTCGGAAGGCAGAAGGCAAAATTTTGAGTAGAGAGGAGAACTACAGGGATGTGTGAAGAAAGGAAGCACTGACAATCACAAGGATTCAGGAACTGGGAGGAGTGGTATCTGCAGGTGTACAATTTGCAAACACAAAGAGATGAGACGTGAGTGGGGTTTGACACTTATTTATGGAGAAATGATATACTCGTTGTGGCCTCATGGAAATTTAGTGAGTAAGAAATAACCACAGTCTCTCACCCCAACTCCCTCTTTCTAATTTCTCAGAGAGGCTAAGCTAGTTGAAGTTACCACATCCACAAAGGACACAGGGATAAACACAGTGATTAAAGTTGGGGCCTCTCCCCAATTCCTCCAGCTCAGGCAAGGGCCAGTGCTTCTTTGTATGGAGCTATGAGGGTAAGGAAACTCAGCAGACACAGAGTGTTGCCTGGAGAAACAAAGAACAGGAAGTGCACATTAGTAAGGTCTAACTAGGGTGTTGAACTCTGGGAGAGGGAAAAATAATGTCCCTAGAATTTCTACACTGTCTATCCCAGGTCTCCAAAGGAGGAGGAATATAAGAAATAACCAAACAGCGTTTTCTTTTGGATTGAGATTGCTATATAAAATAAGAATACTACAGAATACTAAGATTTCTTTAAAACTTTATTATTCTAGAACACGAAGAGAGAAAAAGTATAGAGAATAAAAACAATAGTCATTATGTAAGGCAGAAAACTTTAGGCCTAAAACTGGCATCTAGTGATTAAGAAGCCTATATGGTGTAATGGCTAAAAGCATGGATGCTGGAGCCTCAAATCCTGGGTTTGAATTTCAACTTTGTCTTTTAATAATTACTTTTTAATTTAATTTATTCAAATGCTGTATGCTTCAGTGTCTTCATCTATGAAATTTACATTATGGTGACTATCACACATAGTTCTTGTAAGAATTAAATATATATATATATATAAATATATACACACACACACACATACTAGCGTCCCAGTGCACGAATTCGTGCACCATTGGGGTCCCTTGGCCTGGCCTATGGGAATTCGGCTGAAACTGGCTCTCTGACAGCCCCTGAGGAGTCCCGGATTGTGAGAGGATAATATTAAATGGTATGTTAAATAATATATAATGATTTATAAAGGCATAGAATATTAAATAATATATTAAAAATATGAATTAATTATTAGTGGCTTTTAATTTGAAAAGAAAAACATTGTAAATTAATTGCAATAATTTATATAAAAGAATGAGCAGAATGAGTATCATATGGCCCTGGATTGGGGTGTTAGCCCTTCCACATGCCAGCTGTGTGGGTAGGTGTTTCACATCCTCTCTGGAGACCCATTTCTCTATCTGCAAGATGGATCATCTCCTGATCCAAGTAGCTCATGAAGTTGTTGTGAAGATCAAACCAGATAATGGGTTTAAAAGAGTTTTGTACACTGCAAAGTGCTTGGGGAAAAAACATAGGTATATGATAGGAAAATATCTTTAGCTTAAAAAAGGACTCTTCACTTTTCCACAATAATTTATGAGGTCACATTTTCCTTTCCACTGAAGGGTTTCTATTAGGTTCACTCTATTAATCAAAACACGTGCTCTGTTTTTTTATGTTGATTCCAAGATACCACGCAGTAGTTGCCTGCCTTTAGTGGAAGGATTATGTGAATACTTAAAATAAATAACATTGGTTCTGATCTTTTCATTAGGAATTTGAGAACATGGAACAGTTTAAGGTTACACAAAATTTACCCAAAATGAGGGGAGTGAAAATGAATTCACAAAAATTCAGTAAAAACATTTTTGTCTTAACAGATGACCACATCCTGGTAGAGAAGTGCATTCCTAATATTTGGGCAGCAGGGGTCCTTTTTCAAAAATGTTGGAGTGTTTTTTGAAAATCCTTGTGCAGAAGCGAGGCAGCACAGGCATAAAACTGAACTTGGCCTGGGGTAAGTGTTCTTAGTGGATTCTTAAGATTTTGTTTTATAAACTCCTCAAATGTCCACAATATTTTAAAGCAAAGAAATGTAAGTAGACAAAATGGCCCTCTGTTTCCTTAAAAATTCTAGCCAATCCTTGTGGTTATGAAACTGCATATAAATAAGCAAACTGACCCTTTTCCACAGGAAGTCCAACACAGTGTTTACTTGATAGGACCTTTGATTATGCCTTTCTAGAGTGATGGTTCACAGCTTTCCACCAACTCTTTGTGGAAGTCATTTGTGTTGTTGCTGTTGTCTGTATTTGTTAGGAATGCCTTCAGCTGCAAGTAATGATCTATAACTAAAAATAGTCTAAAATCAATTACTCATTGTTCTCTAATATCAAGAAGTCTGGAAATAGATCATTGCTGTTGGTGTTGGTTCAGTAGCTAATATTAGAATCCAGAGTTAGTATTTCTAACATTAACTTGACTTAATGACTATGCAATGGCTGCAACTGCTCTAAGTATCACTCACTTATTCATGTAGAGAGATGGCATTGTGAATGGGTGAACAGGGAGCACACAGATCGTGGGCTGGGAATTTATCTTCAGAGGGTATCTGACTGCATCTTTATTCAGCCCCTGGCTGAATTTTTCTCATCACTTGACATATAAGATGTTGGTACTGTCTGCTATAATCATTTTTTAGAACTACTTTGCACGAATCTACAGAAATAAATTGATTGATTCATTAAACTGGAACACAGTAATGTGCCCATGTGAATAGTGAAGGGTATCTAGATTAATGGAATAGAAAAATAAAAACAGTCACAAATCTATATATATAAAAGCCTAAGTGCCTGAATGCCAGAATGACTGGTCGCTATGTCGCACACTGACCACCAGGGGAAGACACTCACTGCATGAGTTGCGCCCTGTTGGTCAGTGTGCTCCCACAATCAACCTCCCGCAGCCGGTCAACCTCCCCAGGGCCCTCCCCATGGGTGGTCCCTTCCCCTGTCCTGTAGGAAGGCCCCAGCTGGCAGCCGAAGGCCCTGATTGGCTCTGATTGCTGACCAGACCTAGGGACCCCACCCATGCACGAATTTTGTACACCAGGCCTCTAGTATTAAAATATTTGATCAGATTCACTATTTCTTTCACCAATGAAACATTGCTCAACATTGCACCATAGACATTGTCCCAAATCTTTCATATTTAAGCCTGCATCATTTTCTCAACTACTGTAACAAGTTGTATCTACTTTTGTTTAGGCACTTGTCACCTTCTACTTGAATGTCTGTTTGTCAGTCTTTCCCACTAACTTTGAAGCATTTTGAAGACAAGAACAGTAATTAGTTCCCATATCCCTAAAGCTTAGTCAGGGCCTAACACACTGGTGTTTGATAAACACTTGCAGAATCATTGAGTTACTTAATGACTATATAATGCTATTGTCAGTCAAAATGAACAAGTGCAACCACTCTAACCCCAGGCTCAGGCCTGAGATTTCATCTTTCTAACCTTATTCTCTCACTCACTAGGTTTCAGTTTTAAACACCACTGACATAGCAAAGAATCCAAAATCTTCCTTCAAGCATGGAATTCTTTCCCAAATTCATATATACAACATGTTCTACTTGGTATCTTTACTTGGTTGTCTAATACACACTTCAAACTTAATTCTCTCTTGATTCTTCCTTGGCTCCTCCCTTTCAGGTTCCTGCCAATCTTCTCATTCTTTGTACATGACACCACCATCTGCCTAACATCTAGGATTTGTTCTCTCTCTTTATCCAATCCACCAGTGTATCTGATTGACTCTAGCTATAAAGTATATCCCAAACTGACTTCTCTCCTTCTTCCTTGGCTGTGCCCTGGTGCCAGGGTTCTTGTCCCAGCATCAAGAAGGGTTCAGGAATCTGGAAAAGGCTGTGAGCAGATGATATAGAAATCCAGAGACTAATAAAGAGTCCGGAGACGAGATATAATTTTGAAAGGCATTGGGGGTCAGAGGACCTTCAGCTAAAGGAACTGAAGACTACCTCCTTGTCTAGGCCCCTTGCTTTTATTAACACAATTTGTCCTAAGGCAAGGTGGAGATAATACACTTCAAAGGGTAAGGTTTCAAAGGGTACAAAAGCATTGCCAGTTTGGGGAATAGCCTACAGCTGTTCAAGTGTTTGGCCAGTAGGAGGCAATAACATGTAGATTAAGATGCCCTTTAACCATCTGGCAGCCACAATCAGTTTCCTATTCAGGTTTGGGGAAATGCCTTTAGCCATTCCCAACAGGTGATTACATGTGTGACTCAATCCTGTTGAATCCCCAAGTCTCATCAACTTCTTGATGAAACTCTTGAAATTATGACTTGCTGGAATTGGTTCCCGGCACCCTGGTCCATGCTACCATCTTTTATCACCTGAAATGCTGTCATAGTGTACCAACTAGTTTTCCTGCCTTCACTCTTATCCCACTGCCATCCATTTTCCTAATTGTGGGCAGAGCCATCTCTTATCTCATAAATCAGATCATGTCATACCCCTACTTTAAAGTTTTTACCTTAAAACTTTCCCATTGCCTCCAGATAAATTTAAACTCCTAACTCTGGTTCTTCCCTGCTTAGTTTTTCAATACCTAGAGCTCTTTTCCAACTTCTAAACTATGCTCCAGATAAAGCCTCCTTTTTAAAGTTCCTTGAACACACCAAGGATTTTCATTCTGACTGCTCCCCCCCACCACCACCCCCGCCATTTATATTGCTCTTTCCTGATCTTTTCATGGCTGGGTCTTTGTCATTTAAATCTCAGCTCAAATATCATCTTACCAGAAAAATCATCCAATCACTTGTTAAAACAGCAGCCTATTTTAATTTTCTATATATCCCTAATAATTAATATTTCTTTAAATATTAACTCTCCTTGGTATAAGACTGGACCTTGCCTTCTTATTCACCAGTATATTTCCAGTGCCTAGAACAGGGCACATACTAGACACTGAAATATTTACTGGTTGAATGAATACTTAATCACATCATCTCATTCACCAGCACAGGACAAAGGAACTTCAAAATCAGTGGTATTGGGGAAGTTATCATGCTTCATAATAAACTTGAGTTGTGTTTTCAAGTTGGTCTACTTTAGTGGATAGTCATTTCCTTGGGCTTGCCTACCTATTTTTACTCCAGAACAATTTTGTCCCAAAGTAGCTTTCCGTGATGCCCAGGACAGTAGTTATTAGCCATGTGTGGCTGATGGGTGCTTGAATGATGACCAGTGTAACTGAGGCACTCAAAAGCTAGTTTTATTTAGTTGAAGTTTAAATAGCCACATGTGGCTAGTGGCTATCATACTGAATAAGGCAGTGGTGATGTGAAAGCTCCTCCAGGCAGTTTCTGGGTCTTAGTGCATCTCGGCATCCTCCGTACTGAGCCAGTTCCTGGTGCAACACAGGTGATTACTAAGACTGACATTCTTGAGTCAAGAGTAGCACTAGAGGGCAGAAGAGTGAGAACCGCTGGCCTTAACAGAGAAGGGGAATGGAATCCACATTATGTCTCTGCAGAGAAGGCTCCCAAATGGTGTCTCTCCTTCAATGGAGTCATGGAAATTCTACAGGTCTTAGGGCTACAAGATAGAAATTCAAGATGCTCACCAGCTAGTCACAAGCTGTGTGACCTCGGGAAGCCACATAGCCACCTTAGAGAAAAAGCCACCAGTCCTTTATCCTCACCTGTAAAATAGTAATAAAAAAGATCCGCTGATCCGCTGGATTTTTATACGAATCAATAGAGGCCAAGAATAGAAAAACCAAGCCGTAAATTGTGAAGTGGTCTGTAAGTAGATGGTTTTGTTATTAGTCCCGCAGATTAGTCCTGTTGGCAGATAAATATTAAGAATTAGTTATCAAACATCACATCATCTAGACAGCCCTGGCCCTGGAAATGCTGGCATATGCTCGTTTTACTCCGTGATGGAAAAAAGAATAAATAAATCATAAATGATTAATTTAGACTTCCCTCCACGCCTCCCGTTAACAGCTCGAAAGCCCCCACCACACAGCAGGCTTGGTGATGAACTGGTGTGGTAGAACCTTCAAGACGGCGGCTAACCCTTCTCCAAGTACAACCAGCTGTAAAAACAAATTTAGCTCCACCAACTCTGCAAAGGTTGAGCCTTTTCATAGGTTAGAGATATAATGTTCACCCCATTCAGAGGAATCCAAACCAAATACCAATGGCTTGGGGTGGGGGTAAGAGGATATTAGGCATAATAGACAGATTATCTGCTAGTTTGCTGAAGGTGAAGGAAGAGATATTTGTCATAGTTTTGCTAGAAAATGAGACTTTATCAAAGGGAAGGAGGGTGAAAGGTCAGCAGTTCTATTGGTGCGATTATTATCTTTACATAGCTGGAGTGGCAAAAGAAATGATCCCAAACAGAGCAAAACAAAACAGACCTCACCAAAGCACTTCAAGATGAGCCCCAAGAAGCCTTCACACCAGATTCACTGGCTTCATCTTCATTTATCATCACTGGCTTGTTGACAAGGGCTGAGGGGCTTCTCCATCCGTCCATGCTGCAGCAGCTTTCGTCTTGGCAAACCACTCAACAGACAGAGGGGATGGTTATGTTTCAAGAAACAGTCATCATAATAAGAAGACCCCCATTTTTGAACACCCACCATAGCCCCCAAACCAGGCTTTCTATTCATTATCTCAATCTACAAGTCACAAAATTAGTGTTACTGTTACCGCTTTGTAAATGAAGCAACTGGGCTTTGAGCAAATCGGCACATCATAGCTGGTGTCAGGGATATATTTGTGTCTTGAGAATTAATAAGCAGAGTAACGAATATCATATCAAAAGCAATCTCTTTTGCCCTAACTGGTTTGGCTCAGTCGATAGAGCGTCGGCCTGTGGACTCAAGGGTCGCAGGTTTGATTCCAGTCAAGGGCATGTACCTTGGTTGTGGGCATATAGCCAGTAGGGAGTGTGCAGGAGGCAACTGATCGATGTTCTCTCTCATCGATGTTTCTAACTCTCTATCCCTCTCCCTTCCTCTCTGTAAAAAAATCAATAATATATATATATATTTTTTAAAAAATCAATCTCTTTTATAAAGTCCTTACTTAGTGCCTAAAAACGTCCACATAAGGGATTTGATCGTCATTGCCTAGTTGGCATTTCTGTCAACAATTTTGCTCACATTCCTATCTCCTTGGAAAACTTAAAAATTTTGAGAAACATTTATTTCCTCCCAGATGGTTTTCTTTGGTGTTTCCCTTGCTGCCCCAGATAAGGAAGGTGGGCTACCTGCCTGGGCCAGGGCAATTTCTCCAGGCTCAGCTGATAACATGTCCTCAGCCTCTGTCCTAGCATCTGATGCGTCCTCTGTGTAGTTATTTAACAAGTGTATGGGAAGGTCTGTCTAGCTCTTATTTTACCTTCCTCCACAAACATGGCTTTTTAGAGTTCCCCATTTCTTTAGATCAGCAATCTTCAATCCCTGTGCAATGAGAATTTTTAAAACATCCAATACCTGACTATTCAGTCAGGAGCACTAACCTCTTTTCCCTTAGATTGCCAAATCAAAGCATGACAACAGCCAACACAACAATAACTATCTGGTGTGAATGAACCAAAATTATATCTGTATTTTTGTTAGATTGGCAAAAAAGTATATTTTTTGGTCTGCTGCAAAATTTTAGTAAATAGCTTATGTGTGCCATGAAATTTAAAAGGTTGAAAATCTCTGCTTTAAATACAAAATAAGGTTTTTCACATGCCTTTCTCAGATCCAAGAAAAAAATCCAGGACTATTAGTTCTCATGCCACTTTACAACACACTGGCTTGCCTTTTCTTTTAAATATAATCTATATTCAAATTATTTAAACTTTAAAAAAAGTTCACCTATTTCTTTCACACCCTACTCCCCATATCTGGCAACCACAATTCCACTCTCTATATCTATGAGATTTTTATTCAAACAGTATGTGTCATTTCACTTAGCATACAACCCTCAAGGTTCATCCATGTTGGCACAAATGATAAGATTTCATTCTTTTCTTAGTTGTTGCCATGCCTTGGCTATTGTAAACAATGCTGCAATGCACATGGGGGTACATAACTTTTCAAGTTAGTGTTTTCCTTTTCTTTAAATACCCAGAAGTAGAATTGCTGGATCATATCATAGTTCTAGTTTTAATTTTTGAGGAACCTCCATACTATTTTTCTTAGTGGCTGCATCAATTTACATTTCAACCAATAGCACACAGGGTTTCCTTATCTCCAGATCCTGGCCACATCCCATTACCTCTTATATTTTTCAGAATACCCATTCTTACCTGTGTGAGGTGATCTCTTATTGTATATTTGATTTTAATTTCCATGATGATAAATGATGTTGAGCATCTTTTCAAGTACCTGTTGGCCATCTGTATGTCTTCTTTGGAAAAATGTCTGTTCAAATATTCTGTTCATTTTAAACTCAGGTTGTTTTTGCTATTGAATTGTATGAGTTCTTTATATATTTGGATATTAGCTTATTACAGATATATGATTTTCCAATATTTTATCACATTCAAAACCATCTAACTTAGAACCATCCACAGCATGCCCTCATGTCCTGTGGTTTTGATAGATGCTTTGGCAAAGAAGACACTGAACATCACCAGCATTTTTCCGAGAATGTTGAGTGGAGACATGGTTCTAGAGCCCAGGAGTGGCATCTGCTTTGGTTTTTCCCTCTCTGGGTCATTTACTGATGTAGTTCATCCACACCCTCTTCACACAGGAAAAACACATGGACAACCTGGCAGAAGTGGGGAGACAAGCGGAGGAGTAGCACCAGCAGAGACATGGATCAGATGGTCCTGACTTTAAACCCTCAGCACACTGATTTCAGACAGGTCACTCACACCCTCTGAGCCTGGTCTATTATCTGCAAAATGAGGACAATGGTACCATTCTGATGGGCCATCATGCCTTCTTAAATGTAACATATACTATAAAGCACTCAAGAGAATTAATTTCCATTCAGCTTCACTCCATCAAACCTTCAGGATCATTGTCAAATCTATGATTTCCTAGTACTAAAGAGCCACAGGGCTATACTTTTCCATTTGGAAAAAAGTACTAATTCTGTGAATAACTTAAGGATATTAGAATTGTAGTATTGATTCAGTTTAAATAGAGCTCTATGCTTAGGTTAAGTACTGCTTTCATGTTGGTAGAGTATAAATTTAAGCATTTAGTATAAGTGAAATTTAAGGGCAGTAGTACTGATTCAGTTTAAGGAAAGTAGAGTATTGATTCAGTTTAAGTAAATTGATTCAGGTTAGTAGAAGCTAAAATGTATAGGTGAGCCCTGCTATAGAACAAGAGCTAAAGGATGAGGGCTTGAGGGAAGGAAAACAATTTTTATCTGACTCTTGGTTCTTTCACCATTCTCTCCTACCTACACCTTTAAGACCACCACATGATACCAGTAGGATCCCAAGCTCTCCAAAAACTGGACACAAAGCTATGTAATAAAATACTCCTAAGTGTCACTTATTTTATCAACATTTAATAATCAACTTCTATATTCCAGGCCTTGTGTTAGCTGCTCGACATAGGCACTGTCCCCCAAAGAACTCACAGAGATGGGATAAACGGGCAATACCCTTGGGCTTAAAAAGTAAGAAAAGATTCATCAGCCACGGATCCTTCCCTCAAGGAATTTATTCAAGACTAATGGGGAGGAGGAAATCTTGGGCACAAATGGAGCCAATGATAAACACCCAAGATGTTGGGGGAGAATGTCAGTTACAGAAGGTGATGGCTAGGACATTGGATACTACCACAGCCCAGGTAGAGGTAAGAGGATGAGCAAAGGGTCCAGAAAGCAGAACGTGTCAGTTGTACAAAAGGCGTGGGGAGTAGAGCATCTGAATCAGCCTCCCTGGTTCAGCAAGCAACCCACACCACTTGGCTTCTACTTTCACTCCAGTTTTGCATTTGATCTTTCCAGGTTCAAGTCCATTTGTGCACCACTTTGAAAAGGGCCCAAGAAGGTCCTTCTGACTCCTCTGCAGGCTCCTTATGTCTCCTGCCCAATGCACCAGTTGTATCATCCTACACACAGTACCCTGAAAGTAACAGCTCTCCAATCAAGGGACATCAAATACAGCAATCCAAACACAAGATACCCAAGTACATTTGAATTGGAGATAAACAACAAATTATTGTTTTAGTATAAGTATGTCCCATGCAAAATTTAAGTGATACTTATAAAAAAACAAATTATGTATTGTTAATCTAAAATTCAAATTTAACTGGATGTCTTATGTTTTATCTGATTATACTTCTTTAATCCTTCATTGATATAACACACTACTATTTTTTGATTCTCATTTCTCACCTCCATGCACTTAACATAGATACAGTCTCATCACCTCTTCGTACAGACTAAATGTTTATACCACCCACCAAAATTAATATGTTGAAGCCCTAACACTCAGTATGGCTGGGAAATTGGGGTCTTTAAGGAAGTCATTAAGATTAAATGAGGTCAAAGAGGGAGGATTGATCATATAAGGTTAATGTCCTTACAGAAAGAGACATCAGAGAGCTTATTCTTTTTTTCTAATATATTTTAATTGATTTCAGAGAGGAAGGAAGAGAGAGATAGAAACATCAGTGATGAGAGAGAATCATTGATCATCTGCCTCCTGCACACTCCTTACTGGGATCTAGCTTGCAACTCAGGCATGTGCCATCACCAGGAATTAAACCATGACCTCGTGGTTCATAGGTTGACACTCAACCACTGAGCCACAGTGGTTGGATGAGAGCTCATTCTTTAAAGACGCTGTCATGTAAGCTCAAAACAAGATTCCCTACATGCAGCAAGCCAGGAAAAGAGGACTTAGAAGGAAACCTACCTTGCCAGCACCTTGATATGGACTCTGCAGTCTCTAGAACTGTGAGAAAAGGAACTTCAGTTATGAAGTCTCTCCACCTGTGATATTTTGTTCTGGCAGCCCATGCTGACTAACCTGCCCCTTTACACAGCTCTTTAGGAACTAGTACACTGAGTATCACACATAAGCGCTCATTATTGTTGCTGAATGAATGACAGGTCAAGTCACTTGGGATTCTGTTGAATAAAACAGGTGCCCGCCTTCTCTTCTAGGAATGAATCTGTCATAATCCATAATCCATAATCCTATTAACACATCACCTCATATTGCCCAGGCCTGTTCATTTGTTTGCCTACTACCAAGGATCCTGGGAGACATGGACTGAATGTCAGTCATTCATGTCTCTAACATGAGCCAAAGTCCCTCCTACCCTGAATGTCACAATTTCCAATGGCACACACTCATGAATAAAAATGGGCACACACTCATGAATAAAAATGAAATGTAGTATTAACCAAAGCACTTGGGACTTGGGGTTTTAATAGTTCTGAGGGAACTGAAATCATTTTCCAAACACCTCCTTCAAGTCCTCCAGCTTAAATCTTTCCCCAGTGTAGAGCCCATCCACATGTCTGAGTGCACATGTCCAGGGACTGCTGGGATGGGATCAAATGTTTCCTGTCGGCACTGGGTCTCTACAGTGCTTGGAGGGCTCCCAGTGACCCTTAGAGCCGGTGTGAAAGTGGACCAGCAGCCAGATGGCTTCACATTTCCACATTCCTTCAGCTTGTTTTCTCACTGTGGCAGACACCCAAGAGCATCCCAAATCCTCAAGAGAGATGGGATTTCAGGAGAATTTGTTGTTACTTTTGCAAAGAGGGAGATGTGAATTCTCGAGCCCCATGAATCAAGAGAAGATTTAAAATATATCAAAGATTTTTAAGCTATCTGCAATGATATTTTTAAAAAAGTCAACAGGATCATTTTTTTTTTTTAATAAGCTCTCTTGAGAGAGAGGAAGGTGCCACACATACCCACCCCTGAAGATTAAGACAGGTCAGGGATCACAGAGTCGTGGTCATACAAACAGATTATCCTGTTTCCTGAGACATCGTTTATGTTGCAGCTGCCTCTGTGGAGGAAGATCATGAATCACGTTGTTCTTCACTCTTCTATTTGATCCGACACCATGTAAACAAGCAATGTTGAATGAGAAAGAAAACATTTCAGGCAAATGATTTCAATACAGTTGGAACTGCCTACCTTGTGTAAGCAATCTGCTTGCTCAAGGAACAAGGTCTGATACTAGACAGATAAAGTTTGGGGTGTGAATATATTAAATGGATGAAAAACAATTATTTAACACCTATTATGTGACAGGCACTGTGGTTTATTTTTCCGTACATGTGATCTTATTTCACCCAACAACCCTTGGGAAAGCACTGTGCCTTCTATTTTCCCTAATATAAGTGACCTAAGACTTACTTTTCCTAGACCATCATTATCACTCAAAGGAATGAGCAAATCAATAAATAGTCAACCATATAGATATCATTCATGGGTTCTAAATCAGCATGACATTTTTAGAGAAAAATGTGCTAATGTTACCAGCAATGGAGAAAGCATTGAATCAAGAATTAGCATAATTTAAGTCAAACCTTCACTCTAATTGCATCATCTCTCTGGGTCTTAGATTCTTAATCTTCCCATAAGTGACTTGAACAAAATTATCTGTATAGTTGCTTCCATTTTTCAAATGGAATATTTTACCATTTTAAAGTTGTTTAGTAATATACAAGTATTAGTAACCATTATTATTATTATAAATAATTTGAGGTCTTCTTCTTCCTAAATTACTGCTTTAGTCATTAAATCCAATTACCTCATTATCTAAATTCATATGAATTATCATATAACCCTGAGAGGTCTATGCAAGAATGGCTTTGAAGAAACCAGCATGTCACCTGATGCATTCATAAAATAATCAAAGTGTTGAGACCATATGGCAAAAGGTCCAGGGTTCGCTGCCTCCCTTCCCCAAATCTCTCCTTTGACTTCCATTTCTATTCCACATTTTACAGTATTTATTTACCTTCAGCTTAGAGGAGACCCTGAAGTCCCTGAAGGGGATGTAAAGAGATTCAGTTCTGAAGAGGGACTTGGGAAAAACCCATATTTCATGCCCAATGGCATTTGGAAGACCGTCGAGCTATCTGTTGGGAAGTTTCTTGCAAAGAGAATAAACAGAGAGTTAGAGGGTGGCCGGCAGGCATTTGCCTTCCCATCTGACTTGAAGCTCTCAGCACCTCCAGCTCACCATCTGCAAGATAGATCATCAGAATGTAACAGACCATTTATTCCGATGACCTTGTTTTACTGATGCAGAAATGGAAGCCCTGAAAGGAAAGCAATGTGCCAAGGTCACAGAGTGAGTTCCCGTTGTTCCCGATCAGAGACCACACTCTCAGCCATCCCTCTCCTTCCTTTAGGTCAAGCAGCATGAGCTTATGACAGGAAGAATTTGGATAACTGTAAAAACCAGGTCTCTGCTTGGTCTTCAGCCACGCAAGGAATTTGGTTTGCAGGAGCAGAACAATCATTATTCTTTATTCAAATGCCGTGCGTTTCTTTTAGACTGTGGGTTACTTGCTGTTTCCTTCTTGTGAAACGCGGATAATACTGCATCTACTTTATGGAATCATTGCTGCATTAAAATGAAATGTGGTAACATGCTAAGGAGTAGAGCACAGAGCCTGACTCCTCGTACAGACCCTAAAAAATTCCTATTCTCCTCCTGTGACTCCACAGAGGTGGTGACAATCCCAGGTCAGCCCCCAGCAGCCAGGCCTTTCTCAAAGAACACAGGGATATTTCATGCCATGGCGGCCTTTCAAATACTTCTTTTGTCACTCACATTGTAGAGGGGTTCTTTGCTGGGAATGGAATTCTAAAAAACAATCATTATGAGACATCTAGCTAAAGGGTATAGATAGAACACCCCCCCACCACCCACACACACACAAACAAGCACACATCATACATTTACATCCCTCACACTATCCACCCTCTCTACCCTCAAAACATAAAGAAAACACTAAAATGACAGGTAAATTATTAGGGAAGGCAGAAAAACATAAGGACAAAGAAGAGAGAAGAGCACAACAATTTTAGAAGCTGGAAAGCAGATGCCTGAATTGTAGTAACTACCTTAGCAGACCCCAAAGCAGGCCCAGGCTGGCAGCGAAGGAAGCCAAGAAGCCACTTGTTTTACAGCAGGGAACTCCTGAGAGGCTGGGACACTGGCAGCATTGCGCTCCTCTGAGGATGGAGAGAAGGTGGGCAGAAAAGCAAGAGGAATGGCAGCAACGCTGTTGAAAAGCAGTTAGATCACTAGATCCCTTTCCCTCTATCAGCAACATTCCCCTCACCTGAATAGAAAAGAGGGCTTATTCCTAAAGAAGATAAAGCACAGGGTCTCTGGGCAGATGGACACCAAGCACAGTTGGGTGTGGCAATAGGGGTGCCACAGTGAAAAGAGGAAAAACAAGTGAACATTCATGTGCTCAGGGCTGAGACATGGAATTTCCTCCTTTGCCTTGCGCTAAGCTTCCACAGTCAATGCACGTTCTGAAGATCAGAAGAGTCCCCTCTGGAGAATTGGATTAGTGCAAAGAAAAGACCTAAGAAATACTGGATTCAGGATTTCCCCAGTGAAAACAGCCAGTTAAGTCTCCCTAAGGTGAAAAAGCCAACGACGAGCTCCTCTGACACTCAGGAAACTTCTACTCTAATCAGATATCAGTGTTCATCTCTATAGATTGGCAGGCAGCCAAAGCCACCTGACACAGCATCTAATGTGAAAATCAGAGATGAGAGAGGGGAAGGGGGGGGAAGGAGAGAGAGAGAGAGAGAGAGAGAGAGATTCAGAAGACAGACAAAGGGAGAGAGAGACAGAGAGGCAGGCAGAGAAAGACAGACAGACAGAGAAAGACAGAGGGAGAAATTAGAAAATCACAGAGAACGTTTTTTAAAACTACAACAATTGGTATTTTTCATGACACAAGAGACTATATGTAATTTACAAAACAAGAATAGGGAGCTATGAAATAGACTCTCAAAGAGCAACAAAAAGAGCTCTTGGAATTACGTGAAATATGAAAGAATATAGAGAAATATGAGAGATTTGAAAAACAACAACAGAAGCTTTTGAAGATAAAATTCAGTAAATTTCTTTAAAAGTACATTAAAATAATAGGGATAGAAAATGGGTGAGAGAAAAAATATGACATCTAAAATAGTCAATATTCAAATAATAGGAATTTTAGTCAGAGAGAGTAGGAAATTTGGAGATAAATAATTCTCCAAAAAAAAAAAAATAGACAATTTCCCAAATTTGAGGCAGATGAGTTTGTGTCAAAGGGCTTTAGCTGGAGATAATTATATATATAAGCTTCCAGACAAGGGGCCAGGTATTGGAGAGAAGGGGATACATTTTCCATAAAAAATCAAGCAGCAGCACAGAAAGCTCAGAGGCAATGGAGAAAAGCC
>NW_006299715.1:1534560-1568294 GCF_000327345.1 Myotis davidii
AACAAAACTTGGAAAATTCAGAGTTGAATTCATCATAAGTACACAGAAAATAAGCAAATGAAACAAACAAAAATTAATTGACTTCATGGGTCAATATTTTGCAGTAAAATAAATATAATCATATGATCTGGGTCAACTAAGAAGAGCATTATCTACATAATAATGTAATACTGAGCTTTAAAATTGCTAGATAAGTATATGGGGAAGACGGAGCAATAGGAGATATTGGGAAGGGTAAAAGAGATAAAGAAGTGATAGCAGTCTAGGGTGGATGAAAGAAAGCAAAATCCCATTTTCTTCTCTATTGGGAAGTCAATGTATGATGTCAAAAACAGAAAAATCTAGAAATATAATCGTGTCACTTGAAAATATTGATGCAATTATCGAAGAATTAGCTCAGAAAAATTATAGTTGCCTCTAGGAAGAAGGTAGAGTCTGGTTTGGGGCAGGACTACAGGTTTTCTGAAGTCTCATGTATCTATTGGATCCTTTTCAAACATATGCACACATACTTTTGATAAAAGTAAAAATTAAATTAAAAACCAGAACTTTCTGAGCTTCCTCTCCAAGACATTTCCATCCCTATTAATTAGTAGTTAACTGTTTAATTGCCTATTTTATTTTCTCCTCTAACCATGAACAAACAAGGTCCATATAATCAATACGTTTGATGCATGGTGCCGTGTGTTCCTTCCAATACACACTGCATCAATACTGAAATTAAGAAATGTCTCTGTGTGCCACCTAGAATCTCTCTATTCTCGATGTCCACCTGCCCACCTCACATTGAGAAAGAACACTTTCTGAACCCATGAAAGTCAGTCACTGCTCTCCACTCACCACTAGGGGGAAATGTTGGTCTTCGGGTCCAATGGGGAACAGCTCCTTCAGGCCATGGGTAGGAATTATGAAGCCTTGGCAGCATCATTTTTCTCTTGGAGGGTAAAATACCAGAGCTTGAGGGGACCTCAGAGCCCATCTAGGTCAAGAGTCCAGCCTCTCCCTCTCTACACGGAAAGAAACCTGCATCCAGAGATGAACAGTGCTTTCTTAGGCCATGGGATACGGAAGCAAGAAAAATCAATGCTAAAGCCAAAGTTTTCCTATGTCCTTAAACTGTGCAAATCAGGAATTAAACAAGAGAGTAACTCAGAGGATTTGCTTTGTGGTACAAAAGCAATGAGCTGGGGGAGGAGAGTAAAAACTAACATTCACTGAATGTCCGCTATGTGCCAGGTGTGCACTGAAAGTTTTCCAGGTGCCAGAACTTTACATTCTCCACTCTCCATTCTTTATTCCTATCCTGAATTTGGGTAGGAACAGTCATTACCCACTTGTACAGATGAGGGGATTAAAGCACAGAGAGGTTAAGTTACTCACCTAACGTCACACAGGCAGTGATTAGCAGAGCAGGGATTCAAACCCAGATTATGCAGCTCTGAAGTTCATGACCATGACCTCATGCTCACTGATTGCCCACAGAAGACACAGAGTTTACCTGTCCACATGGAGCAAGTTACCTGTCCCCTCTGGGGAAGTGGGTCTCACTTCACTTTTTGCTTAGATGAGATGCTTTGTCCCACGAACCCCAGAGATCTTCCAAGATGCCAGGCTGGTAGGCAGGGCCTCTTCAGGGTCCGAATGTTTTCTGTCCCCAGTGTCTATCATGGTGCCTGGCTCTGAGGGCTGGCTCACTCAATATTAACTGAGTGAATAAATATGATCCTAACTACTCCACAAACCAGCCAGCTGCGGAGAAAACACTCCTGTCACCTCTCTTAATCCCTATGGTTTCAGAAAACTCTACAAAAGCTATCACTGTCCATGTGGTCTCTCTGAAGACTGTGAAGTGGATCCAACCCAACGTCTAATCCTTCCTGATTCTCCCACCGCCCTCTCCACCCCTCCCACCCCCGCTGTGTAAGACTGTTTTTCAGTCCATAAAACAATCATATCACCATGTACATGGGCAGGCTCCTCAGCCCACTGCATCAGATCAGGATCACATCGTGAGCTGACGTGTCACCAACATACAAAACACCTGGAGGCTGCATCTACTACTGCTCTGGGTCCAGCCAAGTCCGCATCCTCCCTGTTCACAAAGCTTCGAGCTGGTTTAGTTCAGTTCCTCAGAACACTGGGGCTGTACGAGGGGAGGGCTCCTGTGCAAAGAAGAGGGTTTCCTGAGAGGGTTACAGAGAGGGAAGTGTCCTCCCAAAGACTGGACGTCTCTCCATAGAATAGCATGTTCCATGAAGAATCCCCACGGAGTATCACCCTGCCTGCTGGAAGGTTTGAAGTCATTCAGTACAATTCTAGAAGTGGCGGGGATTAAAATGTCCCTGCGCTACCCCCTCTTATCCACCTCCCATGTATTTCCTTTTCACATTGACTTTATTTTGGTATACAGTTCTGAGAATTTTAACACATGTATAGATTTTTGTAACTGCCACCACAGTCAAGAGATAGAATGTTTCTGTGACTCTCCCCAAACTGTAGTCACACCCCTTCCTCTTCTTTCACCCCTAGAGAACATCGATGTGTTCCCCATCATTCTAATTTTGTCCTTTTGACACCATCATATAAATGTAATCATAGAGCTCATAAGCTTTGAGATGGGCTTCTTTCACACAACATAAAGCTTTTAAGATCCATTCAAGTTGTTTTGTGTATTTATAGAGCTCTTTCTCTCTCTCTCTCTCTCTCTCTCTCTCTCTCTCTCTTTGATTGCTGAAAATTATTCAACTGTATGGACATACCAGTTTGCTACCCTGAGAGATATCTGAGTTATTTTCAGCTCAGGGCAATTTATAGAGCTGCTACAAACATTCATATGCAGGTTTTCTTGTGTGAACAAAAGGTTTCATGACTCCAGGATAAATGCTAGAAGTAGGATTGCTATGTCATATGAATATGATAAATGGATGTTTAACTTGATAACAAACGGCCTAAATGTTTTCTGCAGTAGCTGTGCCATGCTGAGTTTGCACTAGCAATGGATGAGACTTGCGGTGGTTTTGCATCCTCTCCACAGCTTGGTGCTGTCAGTAACTTTTTTAGGCATTCTAATAGTTATTCACAGTTATCTCATGGTGGTGTTAACTCATATTTCCCCCAGGGCTTATGATAATGAGCATCATTTAATCTGCTTATTTGTCTTTCTGTATACTCCCTTTGGTTAAGTGTATATGGAAATATCTTGCCCATTAAAAAAATGTTTCTTGTTTTCTCAAATTTTGAGAATTTTTATATATTCTGCACATAAATCACGTATTTGTCACATATGTGTTTTTAATTACTCTTCTCAGTCTCTGACTTATCTTTTTGTTCTCTTAACAGTGTCTTTCATAGTACTTTTAAAAATAAATTTATATGAAGTTCAATTTATCATTGTTTAAAATTTTATGGGTCGTACTATAGAAGTAATATCTAATAACTTCTCGCTTAACCCTAGGTCACAAAATTTTTGAAAAGTTGTATTGTTTAATATTTTACATTTAGATCTGTGATCCGTTTGAGTTAGCAGTTGTATAAAGTGTGAAATTTAGGTTGAAGTTTATTATTTTGCATGTGGATTTTCATTGCTTTCAAACAATTTATTAAAAAGACTGCCTTTCATTGAAATGCCTTTGTATCTTTGGAAATAATTAATTGGCTATGTATGTGTGAGTCTATTTATAGATTCTCTATGGTCCATTGATTTATGTGTCAATTCCTTCAAGAACACAATATCACCATCAGTGCGGCTTTCTATGTCTTAAAGACAGTTGCTGTGAGTACTCCAACTTTCATCTACCATTTAGACAAGTTTATATTTGCCTTTCTATGGTAGTTTTAGAAATAGAAAACATGATGTTAGCTCTAGATTTTTTTGTAGATGTTCTTTATAGGCTTAAAGAAATATTCTTCTATTTTTAGTTGGCTGAGAATTTTTATTATGAATAATGCTGTATTTTGTCCAATGTTTTTCTGCATCTATTGATATGATCATGTCTTTTCCTTCTTCTTTAGGACAATGATTTTCAACTTTTTTTTTTAATCTCATGGCACACACAAACTAATTACTAAAATTCTGGGGCACACCTAATAATAATTTTTGCCACTCTGACAAAAACAAACACAAATAGATATAATTTTGATTCATTCACACCAGACAACTATTGTTGTGTTATCCATTGTCTTTTTTTATTTCACAATCTAAGAGAGAAGAGGTCAGTGCCCTTGACTAAATAGTCAGGTATTGCATGTTTTCAAAATTCTTACGGCACAATGTCTGAAAATCACTGCTTTAGGCTGTTAATATGTAGATTGCATTGACTGATTTCCAAATATTGAATCGACCTTGCATTCTCTGAACAAATCCTATTTGGTCATTTTGTATTATTTTTATTTTCTGGGAGGATTTGATTAGCAAATATTTTGTTGATTTTTGTGTCTATGAGGAATTAGGTTTATAGTTTTCTTTTTGTAGTGCCTTTTTCTGGTTTTGATATCAGGGTAATACTACCCTCATAAAGTGAGAAATGTCATCTCTCCCTCTATTTTCTAGAAGAGCTTGTCCAGAATTGGTATTATTTCTTCCTTATATGTTTGGTAGAATTCTCCAGTGTGTCTATCTGGGCCTAAGGATTTCTATTTTGGAAACTTTTCAAATATAAACTTAACCTGTTAATAAGAACAACACTGTTGGAAGTTGTCTGGGTCATCTTGGTGAATTTTGGTAGTTGTGGTTTCTGAAGAATTGGTCAATTTCATCTAAGTAATAGAATTTATGGTCATAGGGTTCTTTATGAAATCCTTTATTATATTTTAAATATTGGGATCTCTGTAACTTTATCTCAGTTTTTACTTCTGATTGGTAAATTTTGTCTTATCCCTGTTCTTCCTGTTTAATCATGATAAAGATACATATATTCTATTATCTTAAAAACAGATTTTTGTTTGATGTTATTTACTGTTCTTCTGTTTAAAATTTTATTGATTTCTGTCTTTATTTTTTTTCCTTCCTTCTACTGATGTGGGTACATTTTGCATTTCGTTTCCTAGTTTCTTTTTTTAAAATATATTTTATTGATTTTTTACAGAGAGGAAGGGAGAGAGAAATAGAGTCAGAAACATCCATGGGAGAGAAACATTGATCAGCCGCCTCCCGCACATCTCATACTGGGGATGTGCCCGCAACCCAGGTACATGCCCCTGACTGGAATCGAACCCGGGACCTTTCAGTCCGCAGGCCGACGCTCTATCCACTGAGCCAAACCGGCTTCAGCATCCTAGTTTCTTAAGTAGGAGCTTAGATCATTTATCTGAGATCTTTCTTCTTTTTTAATGATATGAATTTATTCTCTATTAACTGCCCTAACTAAATCCTACAAATTTTTATAAGTTATATTTTTCCTCAGTTCAAAATATTGTTTTAATTCTCTTGAGAAATCTTCTTTTATCATGCATTATTTAGAAGCACATTGTTTCATGTCAAGTGTTTGAAGATTCTCTTGTAATCATTGCTATTGATGTTTAGTTTAATCTACTATGGTAAAATAACAAATGTATGATTCCAAGCATTTTGAATTTTTACTTTATTATGTAACCCAGGATGGTTTCTTTCTTGATGAAGGTTTTGTCTCTACTTGAAAAGTATGTATTCTTCTGTTCTTGGTTGGACTGCTATATAAATGCAAAAAAAAAATGTCCAGTTGATTGATTCTATTACTTGGTTCTGCTACATCCTTGTAGACTTTCTATATCCACTAATTCTATTGATTAATGAGAGGAGAGCTTGAATTACTGAGCGCTGAGGTCACATACCCAAATGTAATTGTGGATTTGCACACTTCTCTTTTCAGCTCAGACAAATTTTGTTTTCTATGCGTTGAAGCTCTATTATTAGGATGCACTTTACACATTCCAGATTTTTATGTCTTCTTGGTGAACTGATTTTATTATCATCATGTAATGTCTCACTTTATCCCTCTCGATGGGCTTTGCTGTGAATTCTATTTTGTCTGATATCAATGTAGTTTGATATGAACTCTGGTGTTCTTTTTATTAATAGTTGTGTGACATAATTTTTCCCATCCTTTCACTGTTATCTTACCCTTATCATTATAGTTGAAATGATATAGTTGAGACATGATATAGTATTGTTTCTATCTAAAAGAAAAAGAAACAAAAAAAGCTCTCTAGTGATGAGAGTCAGTATCCTGGCAACATTCTCTTAGTTCTCCTTCATCTGAGGATAACTCTGCTTTACCATTATTTCTGCAGAAAATTTTCAACTTGATAGAGAATTCTGAGTTGACTATACTTGTGTTTTGATCCTTTAAAAATGTTTCTCTCTCTCATGGCGCCCACGCTTCCTATGAGAAGTTTATAGCCATAAAAACAGTTGTTTTCTGACATGAATACTTTTTTCTCTGTCTTCAAGCTAGTTCTTCATTTTTTGTTTCCAGTGGTTTGATTATGATGGATCTGGGTGTGGATTTCCTGGTTTATCTGTTTCCTGTTTGAGGTTTGCTCAACTTTTGAATCAAGTTTATGGGTCTTGTCAAATTCAGAAGGTTTTCTTAATACTATTTCTTCTGCACACTACTTCTTATCTCCTTCTGAGAATTTAATGCCATAAGTGTTAGATATTTTGGTATTTTACCACAGTCCCTGAGACTGTTCATTTGTTTCTCAATCTTTCATCCATGTTCGGTGTCCTTTCTCCCTCACCCACATTTACCTGGTTAACTCCTTAGACTTTATAATTCAGGTCAAGTCTTGGCTTGAGATTGAGTTAGGTGTTCATCTTCTATTTACACTCTAGAGGTTCTGAACTGACTGCATAAGAATGCTTAGCTTACTGACTGTGACTTCTTGTAAGAATTGTATCTTTTTAGTCCATGTATCTCCAATGTCTAGAAGAAAGTGGATGTTTCATCAATGACTGATGAATGAATGAAGGAGGAAAGAAAGAGTGAAAATGTATTGAGGACTCATTTTGTATTTTTCTTATGTAATCCTCACAAGCTTAACAGAACATAATTGGATTGGACATGTTTTGCAAGGACTGTCCTTCACATTTCCCGACCATAAACCTTGTTTAAGGTGAGTTGCCTTAACCCACAGGCTCTGCTGTCACAGATAATTGGATCCGGACACTAAAACTCAGCTTCCTCAGAGAATGACTAACAACCTATGACTAAAAAGTCAAATATGAGTTGAGCTAATCATCATGAGCTTTCAGGAATTTTGGAATTAGGAAACTGAGAACATGTATCCAGCTGGAGCCACAAACAATTGGTGACAACAAGGATTCTGTCCAACCTGATACAAATAAAAGAAAATAAAAAACAGTTGATGGGGAGGAGATGGTGAATGCACATAGAAAAACAAGATGTTTGGGGACTTTGGGAGAAAGGCCAAGAGAGCCAGCCTAGTTCCCTATTTCCTACCTGCTTTCCACTTACAGCTCCCAACCACTGACTGTACACACATAAATTCCTAAACTGAGATTCACTTGGGACCCAAAGTATAGTTTTTAAAAAGGAGTTTTCTTGAACTTTCTTGGGTAGATCTCTGTTGTTTGCAATATTCTGGTCTAAACAGACATTAATGGTTCCTAACAACCATTAGTTTCCTTTCCTTCTTTCTAACAAAATCTAGATTTTATTCAGATTCTTTAGCTCCTCTATGTAGCCATGCTTGTCAGGAAGGTCAGTAGCATCCCCAGCCCCTGGGGATGACTTCGATTTGGTTCAGGCAAACCATTGTAAACCTCTCCCTTTGACAGTGAGTGAATTATGCAGGGGAAGGAAGTACAATTCTGTCCAATAAGATGTGACAGGTAGTCAACTGGGTGACTTCTGGGAAAAGGTTTTCCTTAAAACTAAAAATAAGACAACCAAGATATAACAAGTTCCCTTTGTCCACTGGACATGGCTGTTTCTGCCTGTGGTGCTTAGAAATGTGACAGCTGTCTTAAAATCATGGCAGGACTTTTAAAACCACACCAAGTGTTAAAATAGAAAAGGAAATTATGTTATTGATGATCTTGACAATTCTGTTTGCTAGTTTAATTTTACCAAATTAGAGCTGCCCTCTATCTTACTGCCTCCATATTATTTAAACCATCTTAAGAGAAGTTTTCTGTTACTTGCAGACAAAGCATCCTAATTAAAACAGGGTATTACACAGATAAAAAAGATTGACCAACAGTGTGGTGACTTTTCTAATGTGCCCAACCCTAACCAAGACTCAAGTCAGTCTAGCTTCAGTGGCATGACCGCTCTAATATCTAAGTAACACACTATCCAAGGAATAGGTCCACTTGTCAATACCCAGAAAATTTCAAAATATTTGCCTGTATGTCTGCCTCCCAGAAATTTCCCCATATCTAGACGTATTCCCACACCTGACTTAGATATCAATATTTCATGCTCTTACTCTCACTTTCTTCCTGCCTCTCTCCTACACATAGAGAGATACACACATAAACCCACCTCTCTGCTAGTCTTCCCCTTCTTAGCCAAAGTCACCACCATCTACAGAGGTGTTTGAGCAAAAATATCTAGGCGTAATTTCTGATCCCTTTTTTCCACTTGCTGCCGATATCTAATTCATCAGTATCCTGTTGGCTGTATCTACAAAACTCATCCTATATAAATCCTGTTCCCCCTCCACTAACACATTATATTCTAATGAGGTGCAGCAAGAATTGCTGCTAGGCAGGGCTACTTGAAAAGTTTCTAAACAATCTTGCTGTGCTCACTCTCTCTCCTCTGCCACCTGTTTTCCATCAAGCAGACAGACTATAATCTACTTAGAACATTCCAAAGGCTTCCCATTTTCCTTAAGATAAAATACAAATTCCGATATCTGAGTGGTATTGGGAAGGATGGGAGAATTGAGGTCTGTTCCCTCTGCATCAACATTCACCCCAACAAAGGCTCCCAGACTAGCCACACCTTTCCCAAACCCCAAGACTCCACAGGATATACTATGAAGATTCCTGATTTTCAAACTGTAATTAAAATGTAATAAATTATTAAAAAGTTTAAAAATATGATTAAAAATAATATTATAAGATAATATTTGCAACATACAAACTATAAAAAGCATTTGGCTTAATATAACAAAATGTATATGAGAATTTTATGGACAATATTGTTAAATTTAGGCAAATTTCAAAGAAAATAAAAGTAAAATGGAAAGAAACAGCACAATCACAGTTTAAAAGAAGGTGTCAGCACTCCTTAAATGAAGCTGTATTTTTAATATGTTTATATTGATCTTTAGAGAGAGAGAGGAAGTGGGAGGGATAAAGAGATAGGAACATCATCGATATGCCACCTCCTGCATTCCTTCTACCCCAGATCAAGTCCACAACCTGGGCATGTGCCCTGACTGGGAATCAAACTAGTGACCTCTTGGTTCATGAGTCATTGTCCAACAACTGAGAAACCCTGGCTGGGCAATTAAGCTATATTTTAAAGATAGTTACAGTGAAGATATCAATAGAAACTTTAACACAATTTTAAAAATCAAGCCTATATCAATAAGAAAACTTATAGCCAGGATAACCAAGATGATTTTGAAGAGAAAGAAGGAGGACTTAGCATCCAAATATCAATATTTTATTAAAGGTATAGCTACTAAAATATGAGGTAAGAGTGAATGGCTAAAGAGCCAGTATCTCACCACCCAGCCACAGGCACGTGTGCATGGTATGTACATGCATATGTGTAACTGGGCAGATTACAGGTAGCTGACCACTGATATTTGAACAGATTTGGTTTACTTATCAACTATTTGATGAGCTTAATAAATAAACAACAAGAAGATTACAATTCTGTTCATTTTGGCCCATCTAGATTGCTCCATATAATTGGGGCTCAGGGATAACTATCCCACTTTGAATTTCCTTCTTTAGAAGGATGAGGACAAAATATCCAGATGAGAGTAGCGCAGGCAGAAATTATAAAGAGGAGAGACTAACTAAAAAAAATGCATTTTTATGCATATTTTTAGACTGGAGATCTCCGCGAGTGACTCAGGTCTGCAGGGTGACTGTGGGGTGACTGAAGTCTGCCTGGTTTCATGACCACAATCCAATGAAGGTTGATTTTGTCGCAGTCGGTGCAGACAGCTCTTTGTCATGACTGGAGGCCACCTGGGGTTACAGCAATAATAAAGGTTTGGAGTCACACAGAGGCAGGTCAACTCACTGAGACTTGACTTTCTTGTCATTGACTTTAGGATGATAAGAAGCATCACACACACACACACACACACACACACACACACACAGAATTAATTTAAAAAGCAGTACAACGTAGCAACAAGAAGTGTGGATTCCAGATCCTACTGCCTGTATTCAAAACTACTGTGTATCTGTGTGACCTTGAGCAAGTTGGTTAACCTCTCTGATCCTCAGCTTCATCATCCACAAAATGGAGAAGTAAGAATACCTACCTCATAGGGTGTTTCAAAAGATTACATGACTTAATATATCTAAAGCATATAAAGGAGAGTCGCTGGTCCACAGGAAGCTTGACAGTGGTAATAAGAACAGCAGTAGAACTTATTTCGAGGTAAATTAAATGGCATATAGCAAGTTTTGGGCACAGTGCCTGAAACACTCAACATGCCCTAGAAAGATTACTTTCCTTCTTTTCAACTGTCTGCAGAAGGAACAAATTCCCCTCCAGAGGTGGTGAGGTCCCCATCAGCAGAAGTGTTCAAGCAGGAGTCGGTTAACCACATCTTCAGAATGTTACAGTGAGGTGTTTGAAACTAGGGAGAGACCAAGATCAGGCAATCCCTGAGCTCCCCTTTAGATGAGAGATTCCATGAAGAAGTTGGATACTTTGGGCAAGCCTGTCAAAGGGGAACTGTGGGTAACCAAAACGTTCCTGAAATTCTCAGCTCATTTTCCAGGCTGAATGCAGCCCCCATCTCCTTCCACAGCACGCCAAATATTAACCTGTGCACACACACTCACACACACGCACAAACACACACATGTACACAGAGACATCATTCATATGTTGTAACATGAATCTCTTCACCACAATGACCATGGTTGTCAGTGAAAGAAATACTCTTGTTCAGTCCAATGCACTTGGGTAGCCCAAATAAACAATAGTATAATACCCGGCATTTATTCAGCACCCTTTGGGGCAAGAGCTCACACTTTATACATATTTCTCGTTTATCATGGCCACATTCCTGGGAGACAGGCTGCCCCTCAGAGAGGCAATGGCCTTGGGCGTGTGCTTTCAAGCCTGGCTGGTGGAGAGTTGCTGCTTTCGGCATGTGAGGGCGTGCAGTACTCACACGTCCTTCAGCCTCCTTGGGCCTGGCTAAGTGGCCTTTCAGGACAGAATTCTGATGGCGCCTGCCTTGGAAGCCACAGTGCCTCTGGTCTCAGCTGTTTCTCATCACCACTGGGGCTTATACCAGGCGAGTTAAGATCAGTTAGGCTCTGAGTAAAAGCCTTGTGATGTGTGAGAAAGAGTGCCCCCTGGAGTGTGCTACAGTATCTGGATCCAGCAACCTGAAGGAGCTTGGAGGGTTTTATGAACACCACCCTGTGCTGGGAAATAACTTACCCATTCTTAGCTATCTGATCTAGAAAACAGGTCCTGTAAGACATAATTTTCTAGGCTGTGTGACACTAACATGGAATAAAGCATGTAAAGTCCTGGGCATGTGGTGAAACCTGAATTAAAAACATCTATTATTTTGTGGGCACCATCTTGCTTCTGGGTTACCAAGCTCAGTGTTTCTGCACACCAAGGGTTAAGGGCCGGATTGTGTTCTCCCCAAATTCTTATGCTGAAGTCCTAACACCGAGCACCCCAGAATGTGACTGTATTTGGAGATGGGTTCTTGAAAGAGGTGATTAAGTTAAAATGAAGTCATTAGGGTTGGTCTTACTGCAATATGGCTGGTGTCCTTATAAGGAGAGGAGATTAGGACACAGACACACATAGAGGGACGACCACGTGAGGACACAGGGAAAAGAGGACCATCTACAAGACCAGGAGAGAGGCCTCAAGAGAAACCAACCCTGCTGACACCTTGATCTCAGACTGCCAGCCTCCAGAGCTATGAGAGAATACATTGCTGTTGTTTAATTCACTCTCTCTGGGGTACTGTTATGGCAGCTGACCAGACTAATACATCCGGTTTAAGTCTACAACCATAAGCTCCAAACCTCGGATCATGAGATCCCTTCAAAAAACGGAGTAAATAATGTCCCAAGGATCAGGAGGACATTTAAGCAAACAGAAGCTGTGATTGTACACAGGAAGCTAGTTGGATGAGCCCTTTGGCCAGAAAGAAAAATCATTTGAGCCTGAGGTCAGAGTGTGAACCCCACCTCCACCAGGGTTTAGCTGTGGAAACGTTGATGGTCATTTATCTCTACATGTTTTGATTTTACTCCCGTAAACCCTCCTATCATCCACACCAGAACATCCTTAACAACCTGGACCAAGCTAAACCTTTGAGCACTCAAGGCATAGCCCAGTTACTGCTTATTCTAGACAGACCGTAAGTGAGCCTCCTATGTGCAGAACTTGAAGTTTCTATTTAGAGTTTTTCCTCCAGCTTTCCATTCAGAGTTAGGTGACAAGAAAAATGTGCCTTGAATATTACAGAAAAAAAAGATATCATGGAATCACGATGGAAGAAGCATAGTCTCCACATTTTCTACTCAGATGCCTTACCCAGAAGTAGATAATAAATAATGTTCTATGGAATTGACAAATCTCACCCTACATGTTTTGTATAGTTGGTACAAAACAAATGTTGAATTGAATGATATATGTAATTCTTGAGATATATATTCAAGATAAATAATTATTTATGGAGACACAACAATGTGGAGGATTAATAGTCGGCCTCACTAATCGCAGCACAGAAACCATTGCTATCCTAAGTCATCTGTCCATAGCTAGAAAGCCTAAAACTGCTCAAATTATGTTCCTGTCACCACTTTTCTCTAGTAAGTGTCATCCCCTCTGACTTAGGCAGTCCACGAGTCCTTAAGCTTTTCCTTAAGACCTATCTCTGACATTTCATGTGTTGCTATTCTCTAATTATAGTTAATCTCCTATCACATAATTTGCTAACTAACTTGTGAGTTTTGAGAATTAATTCGTAGGTTTTAAGTGCTATGGGTTTCTGAGATGAAAGTCCCATAAAAATGTTTATGTTGTTATTATGTCCTGATTCAATTAAAAAATTGTCAGGAAAAAAAGTACCTTTAGAGGGTGCTTTTATACCTTTGGGACTTCATCACAAATGTACAGTAACTCCTCTCCCACCCCCAACCCCATTGAAGAATCCTACAGACCAGCCTCATACAGGGGAAAGGTCTTGAGTTTAATGTGCAAGGAGCTCTGGGTCCACATCCCAGCATGGCTACTAGCTAATTTGGGCAACTAAAGTGACTTGGGGCTGTTACATCTGTCCACCTCAGTTTCCATTTTCTTCATTGGTCAAATGGAAAGGTAATAGAACAGACCTCACGGAACCACCACGGAAATAAAAACAATTGTTAGTAGGGGCTGATGGTGGGTTTACAGGGCAGATTAGAGTGTGTACGCTCCTCTTAGAAGCAGATCTATTCAGCCAAACCCTAAGGATGTGACTTCAGGATCAGTATCTGCTCCTCTCGATACAAAAGTGGTGACTACTTGATTAAATCTCTACATACACATTAAGCACTCACTATACACCAAAGTGGCTGCTTTCCAAAGCTTCTAAATTAGCCAAGAAGAAAGCTTAGCTACCGGGCAGTGCCTTCAAAGGTGTGTCAACTGTTTTAGGCAATGGCCAAGCCATGTGCTCAGCCAGTGGCCAGTATCACTGAGAGTGAATAGTGACGAAGATCTTTGAAGACTGTGCTCCTTTCATAGCCAAAGGACCCGCACTTGAAACATGTAAAAGTACACAACGAGGGTGATAATGTAGAAAACATCAGAGTAATCCTTCACATCATGGCAATTTTAAGTTTTGCAAACACATCTGCATTTAACCTGCTGACTTGGGGGCCCCGAGGGTTTTTGGCAACATAGTCCGTCTCTCCCCAGGAAGTGAGTAGAGGCCTTACTGTGGAAGAGCTCACAGAAGCCAAGCACTACCTCTCCCAGTTCCCTCTAGAAAAAGGGGTGTGGTTCAGATATCCCAGCCCACGGTGTATACAATCCTGGCCTGACAGATGTCAGCGTCCCCATTCCTTCAGCAGAGCCCAGGTCCGCACCTTGGTCAGCCGTCTTCCCTGGGCCAGGAGGAGCTGTGAGAAAGAACTGGTTATAAGACATTTCCCTTAGGGTTGGTGGCCTGGGAAAGCCAGGCTTTCTGTGCAGCACGACTGTGGTTTCTGCTCGCTCTGAAGATTGCCAGAATGCTCACAGGGATTAAAAACAGGAAATTCAGTGATCCACATAAATGATATTTTCCTAATGGTAATATTCTGCGCATTGAAGGGACACAAGTCCCAGAATTATGTGGGGAAACAGGACCCCTCCTGGTCTTCCTTTCATGTCAATTACTCCTCTATGTGAGTCCTAGGTCATTTTTTTTTACACCCACTCAACCTGTGACAGGCTGACTTAGGCAATTTGGGTGCTGAGAGCATTGCTTTTCCTGCTTGTTCCAAACCTGTGGGGTCATTCCGTATGTGACTACACACCAGAGTAGTTTCAGAGATATGGAGATAAGTTTCTAATTTGTTATGATATATGTCCCAGCCTGAGAATTCTGTGCTTGGCTGTATATCTGGACAGTTCGCTGGACACTAGACAGCAGACATCATCCCAAGTGCGCTGGCAGATGCGTGAAGTGGGAAAGCTCTGCAGCCTGCCTGCTGGTAGCTTAGCATCCAGCATGCAATTCAGTGCAAAATATCTCTTTCTCTGATAGGAATAAAAGCCAGCAGAACATTTCTGAAGGCCGATATGTACAAGTGATCAAGATCCTTTAAAAATACTCTTAATTCTTTAAGTTAGCAAATCTACTGTTAGAAATTTGTCCTATAGAACTTATTAGAGCTAGATGTATAAGCATATTCCTTGCACAATTATTCTCATTATAGGAAAAAATGGAGGGGAGGGTTTAAAATATCCAATTATAGATAATAATAAATAAAGTTTGATATACCAGTAAAATACATTCCTAGTCATTAAAAATTATGTTTCTCAGAATTCCAACACCCAAAAGTTACTTATGTCTTAAATACCATGATATGGAAAACATCAGGATACAAAATTATACATAGATAGTAAGATTTCAAACTTTTGTCCTGACAGCAGGTATCTCTGGGTGGTGCCCTCAGATTCTTGAATGGAAATGTGTGTGTTTTTTTGTTTTGTTTTTTTCTTTCTTTTTTTTATTTTATTGCTTAAAGTATTAGCCTCTTGCCCCCCAACCCTCCCCGGACTTCCCGCTGCAGTTTGACAACCTGTTTGAGGCAGCTCTGCCTCTGTATGAACAATAATAGATACAGTGTGTGTGTGTGTGTGTGTTTTTCACTCAATGCTAGCACCATGTCATATCACATTATGCCATGTTATTCACAGGGATATAAATCAGGGTCAGCACACCACAGCCCATGGTCCAAATCCACCCATCTCTTTTTGTCTTTTTTTAAATGTAAATATATTATTATTGATTTCAGAGGGGAAGAGAGTTTCCCTAACCTTGTATACTACTGAAGAAGCTCCTGCTTTCTTTTTCATCTCAAATCCAATCTCACTCCAGAAACTGCCTCCAGCATGCCTCCCACTACTGAGGATCAAGCCTACAAACTGGGAATGTACCCTGACCAGGAATCGAACCATGACTTCCTAGTTTATAGGTCTATGCTCAACCACTGAGCCACACCAGCCAGGCTCACCAACCTCTGCTTGATGACTAAAGTTTTACTGAAGCACAGACATGCTCATTTGTTTACATATTGTCTACAGCTGCTGTTGCACAACAATGAGAGCTAAATAACAGTGACAGAGACCATGTGGCTCTCAAACTAAAACATTTATTATGTGGACCTTACAAAAGAAAGTTTGCTGACCCCTGATATAAATGTAAACCACTCATTCTCAGTAATGGAGAGTCCGTCCCATAGGAGCCATTTTTCAATGTCTGAAAATAGTTCTGGTTGTCACAATGGGAATGTTGGTTGTGCTACTGGCATCTAGTGGATGGGGGTCCATGATTCTCCTAAACATTCGGCAACACACAGGACAGCTCCCCACAGCAAAGAATCACCCAGCTCAGAATGTCCATAGTGCTGTGACAATTGCTTATTGTCACTAAAGAGAGTTCTTTCTGGCCTGAGAAAAATCAAGTAATTTTAGGAATAGGTGATCACTGGAAGTAAAATACATATACTTTCATCTATACACTTTGAAAAGGTAGAGCCCACAGCTATTTAAATGTTTACAGATTCTTTTGAGTATGTTTTAAGCCCCATCTTATTCTGAAGGAAACTAAAATATGTATTTTTAAAAGAACAAAGAGAGACTGAAGCAACCGCTGATATATCATTTCAGTTACCTTTGAAAAAGGCAATATTCTGTCTAGGAGAGTCAATGATCTTAATTTAAGATAGAAAGATTGGTTAATGTGATTCTAGACCTGTGAGTGCTAAACCTGGAAGAAAGTGATTATAAATTGTGTTGGAGCCCAGCTATTTTTAATCATATTTCTTCCTGCAACTTTGGATAACACTCCTGCAACTATCTCTGTCCTAGTCTCAAAGAGTTGGCCGATCTTCTGGGAGACTGAATGAATGGGTATCTGAAACAATTAAACTGAAGTAAGCAATAGCTTAATCACTGATACTCACTACCTTATGGTTTAAGTAGATCTTGAGACACAAAGGTGTGAGGGAAGGCTCACAGCCATAAGCTCCAAGCTCCAAGCTCTCTGCCCAAGTTAGCCCAACACAATACAAACAATATCCTCCTCTATACAGTGAAGATCATGAAAACCATGCTCATAAATTTGTGTGAGGAATAATGAGTTTATACACATGGTGTTTCATTCATGCATTTAAGGAACACATGGTAAGTTGTAAGTGCTATATAGTATTAGCTATCTTTTATTGTTTTTCCTCTTAATGCTCGAAATGATTCTTGGAGGGTAGCTATTATAAAACTAACGAGAGGCATGGTGCACGAAATTCATGCACTCGAGGGGGGGTGGGGAGGCGGTGTTCCTCAGCCCAGCCTGTGTGTCCTCTCATAGTCCAGGAGCCCTCAGGGAATGTCTGGCATCCTTAGCACTGTCACTTGAGCATCTGCCCCCTGGTGGTCAGTGTGCATCATAGCGACTGGTCATTCACAGTTTGGTTGATTTGCATATTAGCCTTTTATTATATAGGGTATGTAATATGGGGACATTGAGACTCTAAAAGTTTAAGCCTCTTGCCTGAGCTCACACAGCTAACAAGCCATGAGGTCAACACACCACCCTTTTACTCCACATGACAGGAAAGGCAAACATGCTGAGAGTTTCTAATAGTCACACTGGCCATTTTTTCATGACAGTCCTAGACAGACTGCTGAGGAATCTTCAGATACCACCTTACCTCTGGGTTTGACAGCTCAATGCTGCCAGCACACACCTCTCCCTCATTGCTCCTGTCAGAGTCACAGTGGTAGCCGGGCCTGGTGATCCCAATCTAGCATGGCAGTTCTTATGTTCTTAAAGTCTGCCCCGAGTTGAAATTATTTCACTCTACGTGCCTTGCCCTCATTTCAAAGGCTTCGGAGGCCCCCATTTTTGGGTTACAAAAACAGTCCTAAAAACCAACTTCTGCCAAATCGCAAGTAATTGAGCAAATTATGCTTCCTAATCACCCATCTCTCTTTGCGTCTCAGCCGTCAAGCCCGTTCTCCTGACATGCTCTGGGGGCCCCTAGTTTTCCAGCCTCTCCTCTGGTGTCATTCTAATTGGCACTAATAGCTTCACTAAAAGTCAGTCACCCAAAAGGTCCCACCAATCAGTTTATCCTTTGACCCCAAGCGCAGGCTTCTCTGTCAAGTTCAGGCATTACTAATCCACCTAGTGGCTGGTTAGGACAGCTTATTGTGTCTGCACCTTCTTGTTTTCCACTGAGAACTAAAATGATGACCAGCTGCATTCGTTAAAGTATCCCTGATCCTCAGTGACCCATAAACCTGCCATGTGGGGCAGTGTCTGAGGCTCCCCGTGGCCCTTTGCAGTTTGTCCTCCCTTAGTGTCATGATCTATAGAGTGGAGGGGCCCTCCGCGACACCAGCCCTTTCTTCCTCACACCTGGGAGGTGAAAAGCCAGACTCCTTTGCTGAGCCCTCCATTTCACCAGCTTTGTTTCAGTCTCAGGGTGAAAGAGCAGACAGGTGACAAGAATGAGGTCACAGCCGTGCTGTCAGAAAGTAGAAAACATGGGCCTCAGAGGAGATGAGATGTAAGAGGATTTTTTGTGTTCTGCCTGTCCAACTAATCCTCCCAAAGCCATACCATAAACGCAATGTCCTGTTTCTGGGAGAAAGAAAGACACCGACCACCTGAAAGGTATTTATGACCCCACCATTCTCTCCCTTAGAGCGGTCAGCCTTCTCACATGTCCGAGTGCCCTGGGCTTCTCCTTCCAGACTCAGAGCAGATGCAGGTCTCTGCCAGGAGTGTGGAAGTCTTTTCAGTCCCCTGCACTCTCACTATAATCCCTGACATCCTCTCTGAGGAACATTGTGCGGCGGAATGCATGAAAAGAGTGTTTTGTTTTTGCAATATTAATCCTTTGCAGTAATCCTTTGGGATCAATGGTGATTCTACTTCTGACCGACAAAATGAGTCACTGACATCTCATAGTCTGGAAAGGGTTACTGACATCTTAGGAACTGAAAAGACAATGATAGGTGGTAGCGGGTCTATCTTGGAGCCCAGATGGTAGCCCTGCTAATTTAGTCAACACGATTGTGGAAGTAATGTTTCTGCTGCTTCTTCAAAAAGGAACTTTTACTCAGATAAAATAGGCAAAAGGCATGGAGAAACGTGTTCACAGAAAAGGAAGATCATGAAAAAGAACAGGCAAATTCCTAGAGATCTTCCCTGCCCACCCCACCCCCCTATCTCTAGGAAGAAGAAATATCAGGAAGGTAGACAGTTCTTGACTTTAGATTCAGAAAAGACTGGATTCTCAACCTAATTGCACCATGAACTTGGGCAGATTGCCAACTGTTCTGCGTGGATTTTCTTATCTGTCAAATGGATTTTGACACCCTCCAAATAAAGGCATCAAGAGAGATATGAGCTTGTATGAGGTTTTATTTAATGCATTCCTCACAACAAGCTTAAAGACAAGTACTCTTATACTCATCCTTGCATTACTAGTATCCATGATATAATTGAATTATAAAGCAGCTGAAAAAGGTGCTCACATGTGGTAGAGTAAGGTGTTTCTCTAAAGATAGACCTCTGAAGATAGACACTAACATTCAAATTACTTCTGGCCTCTCCCTCTAGCTCCAAGTCTCAGAAGTTGAATCAGATAAAGCAGATAAAAGAGTTCCGCTGATCCTTGTAGACTGCTATTTATCACGAATTCAATTTTTGTCTTTTCTACACACATCATTCTACTTTAGTAGATAGTAGTAGAGATGATGTACAGATACTTCTCTAGAGATCTTATTTAAAAATTAACCTCCCTAATCAAAATTAATGTACTAATCTGATTAGGTCCCCGAACATTTCTTGAGAGTGAACAAAATCCTAGGCATGAGTCTTAAAGGCAAGAAACTTACAGTTTAATAAGGGCATGAGCAGACACAAAAATGCACATAGGTACAGACAGATGAAAGAGCTCACCTTGGAAAACAGAGAAATGATAGAGGAGAGGCTGAGGTAGGAAGACATACATAGAGGTTTTTACTAGAAAGCAGGAAAGAGATGGAGCAATAGTAATGATGGTGGAGTGTGGTGAAAAGATTTGATAAATAATGAGAACTTGGAGGTCTAGGGAAAGGGAGTGAGAAACAAAGAGTGAGAGAGGGATACTGGATGCCACAAGGTTCTGGTTTACTAAACTGGATCCACTGAGATAGGGCACAGTTGGAGCCACATTTGGGGCGAGGCAGAGACAGAGATGGTATGGAGAGAAGATGACATGCTGAGTGTGACATGAGTCTGGGAGGTCATGGTAGGATGTCTAGCAGTGGTCAGATGTCTGAGTCTGGGGATCAGAAGGAAGGTTGGGTTGAGGATAGGAGTAGGGTACCCATCAGCAAAGACTATTATTGGCTTGGCCCTTAAAAAACTCTGTTCTTTGGCACTTTCTAGGAATTAGCTGTCCGTTTTTGTGTACAGATTGGCTCCAAGGAATGGTCAACAAGAAGGCTTGTCCAACAAAGTGATTTGCAAGATGAAAATGCCATAGGAAAGCCAGCAGGTCATCCCGCTAGGACAAGGACAGTTATATAAGCCTCTATGCTAGAAGCCACTGTGCCAAGTTGGCTTTCTTTGCTAAGTGTGAATCCTCTGAGGCCTTCCTAGACAAAGCACATCATCCCACTTCACATTCCACTGAAGGCTTTTAGCAAACATCAAAGCAACTGCCAAACTGATCTGTGAAAGCCTCATTGAATCTGATAGATTTTCGCTTGCCTTTTCTGCCAACTGTTCTTTTCCATAAACAACTTAGCTTTATAAACTAGTAACGCCAGACAGTAATAATAGTGATGCTTAATATCTGTGCTTACCATGTTCTAGGGCCTGTGCTACACACTTGACATGATTCATCTGATTTACTCCTCACAAAAATTAAAGGAGCTTGAAGTATCAGTTAGCTATTAACACCATTATGCTGTATAACAAGTCATCCCAAAACTCAGTGGCTTCAAACCACAATTTTTTTTTTTATCATCCCGGATCACCAGGTCAGCTGGGTGGCCTCTCTTGTTCTAGGGGCTGAGCTTTTCTGGGTAGTTACCCTTCTCACTACTGGTCTGGGGTCAACCAAGGAATGTCTGCTGCCATGTCTCCACAGTGCAGTCCAGGCTATTGGGACAGTGGGAATAGGTTCCCAGAAGTAATGGTAGACTTGGAGAGGGTACCTCTTTTTTCCCCTCACGTGGCCAAAACACAAAACATACCCAAACTTCTGCCCACCATGGCATAATAAGGATAGGTAAAGAATTGGGCCCAATTGTTTAATCTACCACAATTGACTACCTCCTATATTATAGGTATAGAATTCTGTCTATAGAAATGTTACACTTAATGCTTTATCCTTTATTCATTTATTTAGTCATGCTTTTCTTTTATTAAAAACTATAATGTTCCAGGTAACATTGCCCAACCTGCCAAACCAGAAATTTATGACACAGTCCCTGCCTTAAAGGGTCCCACTGTATGTGTTGTGGAGAGACAAACATGTGGATGCATCATTGCAGCACAGGTTAGCAGCTTCTGCAATAGAGTTCTTTATAAGAGTCTAGAGAACCAAGGGATAAGTCACCCTGTCTGGAAGGGTTGGATAGAGGAGGTGATGAAAATGATGGAGATGATGTCAGCCTGGATCATTGAGGAAGAATAGTAGTTTTTGATAAATAAGGGGGCCCTAGCCAGTTTGGCTTAGTGGATAGAGCATCGGCCTGCAGATCAAAGGGTCCCAGGTTCAATTCTGGTACCTTCGTTTCAGGCTCCTCCCTGGCCCAGGCCCTGGTCAGGGCTCATGCAGGAGGCAACCAATCGATGTGTTTCTCTCACATTGATGTTTCTCTCTGTCTTTCTCTCTCTCTTCCACTCTCCCTAAAAATCAATGGAAAAACATCCTTGTCTGAGGATTAACAACAAAAAATAAATTAATTAATTTAAAAAAATAAATAAAAGAAGCGGGATGAAAAAGTTGAGAACAAAATGTGTGTCCCCTAATAAGGTATCTAAACAAACGAGAATTCATGAAGGTATGCACAGAGGGGTGTCATTCTTTGGACAGTAAATCTGAATCGGAGGAACAGCAGGGCAAGAAAGAGGAAGACATCCAACAAAACCATAATGAAGTGAGGTCTGAACGAGGATGCCAGCTTCAATACAAGGGCATGCAGACGTGTGGGCATGCAACACACACATAACACATATACATACACAGAGACATATACACACAAATATATGCAGATGTCCACAGAAACATGCATATATACACACAGACAGATACACAAACACAGACATGCACCTATACACATATGTACACACACAGGCCAACACTCTCAGCACAGATCTTTTTAGAAGGAGAAGGGAATAAAAAACCAACATGGAAGCAATTTCAGCCACTTTCTGTAATTGCTCACCTGATGGCCCTGTGGGATAGAGTTTCAGCCAGGGTGTCATGCACAGTGAATTGCACCCCGTGACCTTAGCCACTGCTCGCCCTTTCTCGGTGTGTTTAACTCGCCCACAGAAGCCTCCCTTGCCCTCATCTCTGAACTCAGATTGGCATCGTTGTAGATCACTGCCCTAAAGCACTTGTGTCATATGGTCAGGCAGTTTCAGGAGGCTGACATGTCACCTTGAGGTGCCCCATCAGGACACCGGGCCCAGCACTAGTGAGTCACAGATCTCAGCTTCATGATCTGCAACACTGGGCAAGAGTGAAATAACAGTACCTAACTTTTCTTAATGTGTTCTATATGCCATGTGGGGTCCTATGCACTTTATTATATACATCATCCCAAACATTTCCTACCAACTTACAGAATAGAAAAAAATTCCCAAAACAAAGTTTCAAATGCCTCCCCGTCCCCCCTCCCCCCCGAAGAAATAGCTACTGGTTATTAAGTAACCAATTGTGTCTGATTCCAAAGCCCCAAAACTTTCATTAGACCAGACCCGTTCCCCAGGGCACACTTGCCTGGAGCCTGAGTGTTTTGGCAAGCAGAATGGAGAGTTTAATAGAAAACGGGGAGTTGCAAAGAGCCTGGCCTTGACTCTCAGCTCCATCACACATTTCCTGAGCAGCACTGGGCATATCCCGAACTTCTAGGAACTTCAGGGTCCTGATATCTGAAGTAGAG
This sequence comes from Myotis davidii, assembly GCF_000327345.1. NCBI lineage: Eukaryota > Metazoa > Chordata > Mammalia > Chiroptera > Vespertilionidae > Myotis > Myotis davidii. The sequence goes on from NW_006299715.1 coordinate 1,557,612, forward strand.
ACCATCATTAAAACTGTATGCAGACCCATACACCTAGAGGTTGTTTTTGATTTGTTTTTTTTTTTTTGTTTGTTTTTTTTAAATATATTTTTATTGATTTCAGAGAGGAAGGAAGAGGAAGAGAGGCATAGAAACATCAATGATGAGAGAGAATCATTGTTTAGATGCCTCCTGAATGCCCCTTATTGAGGATTGAGCCCACACCCGGGCATGTGCCATGCTAGGGAATCGAACCATGACATCCAGGTTCATAGGTCAATGCTTAACTACTGAGCAACACTGACCAGACCCTAGAGGTGGTTGAATACTATGTATTTCTGACTGTGTAAGTCTATCATACAACCAGAGTAAAGCATCATTTTGGGAGCCCAGGCACAATTCCAACCAGAAGAATGGCTTGCATAGACTTGGACTTGGCAGTAATACTTCCAATTTCAATAAGTCTCACAGAAGATCAAGCATAAAGCTGTCCTCTGAGCAGCTCCTTACTAAATGAGGAGTTATGCAAATGAAATTCTAAAAGTCTTCTGTCTAAATTAAACTGTTTGAATACAGATGCAAGGGATGTATCTGTGGATACTACCTAACATAGAGTAGGTTTAAGTATTTTGCCTTCCACTTTCCAAGAATGAAAGTCTCTATTTACTGCATGGGCAACACCAAGCAAAAATGCATTGCTAATAAGCCAACATTTCCATAGCCTACTCTTTACAAGACAGATTCTTATAGAGATGAGAGGCTGAAGTAGGGGAGATTTTTTGGAAAAGGTCAAGGGAAATAAAGGTTTCTCCAGGACACAATTCCTGCCCCCCTTCTTTTTTTAAGCCACCAAACGGCAATGCCCTTACCCTCTTTCTGAAGCACTAGAGATTATTTAGGTAAACTTGGTTATTGGCAGTTATGAAGGTCTCAATTCAAAACCCTCTTTGGGGTAAAGTGATTCTTAGTGAGAAGTGCTGTGTTTGATTGCTTCTTGCTGTGAAATTCAGATTTTGCATGGCTATAATGTTCCCTTTTCAGAAAGGCTGGCTGGGCCAACATTAGAGTCCACTTCAGCCATGCCTAATGCTGAATCCTTCATTTTAATGCCCTCCTCCCATTTCTGCCTTAACCCACCTTTCTTCCCTTACATGTTGCCTTTTAAGATGAATTGAAGGATTCTTCTTACCCTAGGAGTTAGAGTCTCTTAATTCTGTTTTTGGATGTGTCCAGAGGCACTCGAGCATTTTTATTTTATTTTAATTTGTGTTTACCAAACCTGTATCATGCACTCCATTGGGCAGTGGGATCCTCTGGGATCTTTCCAGAAAATTAAAAACATAAATTAAGTCTAAATGGCCAAAGCCGCAGAACAAGCAAGACCTTCTTAGTGTCCACAGAGAGGAGTTCTATTACCACCACTCACGTTAGAGGAGAGGGAAGTTACCTGTAATTCTTGTTCTCTTGAAGGTGTGTATTTTATAATAGTTCCCCATTCACTACCCTACCTTCCCTGAGGAGTTCTTAGTTGCTTGATTTTTTTGGCTCCAGAAGAACTGGCAGTGAGGGGTTAGCACATTCTTATGACCCCTGGGGTAGATGCATTGCAGCTCTAGCAAGTGTTTATACTCTCTTTAACTGTGTATCTGGATTTTAATTTTGCCTCGAACTGTGTGTTACAAGGAGTCATCTCTGATGAGAGTCATTCTGCCTTTAGGGAAAAATGCTTCCCTAAAGATGCATGTCTTTATTAACAGAAATCCCCTCTCCCTTTAAAAATAATCACAATAAGACATGTGAAGGAAACATGGACATTTTTAAGAGCCTAGGCTTCCTCATGTTTCTTCTCTATTACCTTGAACTTGAACCATGCAGTCTAATATACATAAAGGAAACATCTTGGCCTCTCTCCTTCCCAAGACTAAAAACCTCTTGAAGCAGGAGTGCCAACTCATTTCAACCCACTTGGCATCTCCTACTGATGGATAGTGGCTGCCTGTTCAGGAGGAGTCCAGGCCAGGTGCAGACTCAGCAGGGAGGAGTGTGGTGATTGATTAACGATGTCTGCCTAGGTGGACAGGGAAGAAGTGGCCACCCATGTGCCATGGACTTGCCATTTCTGGTAAGGACTGTGTCTTATTCATCTTTGTATCCCTGTGCCTAGCATGGTGCCTGACTCAGAGGGGTGCTTCATAAATATTTGTTGTACCGAATCGAACTAAATTTTCCACCCAACTCCATCTTTCTCTGAGTTAGAAGGGATGGTGGTAGCCAAGTCATCAACTGTTGGCAGGAGGCAGTGGTGGTGGGGCATCCCCCTAAGGGCAGAGTTCTTATGGAGACAATAGTTCCAGGTACTCTATAATCTGTTCGATGACTCTGCCACTGTCCCTCTACTATATGAGACTTTTATTTCTATCAGCTCTTTGCTGTTGTCCTATTACTTCCCCAAGGAATGAAATCGAGGTCTCCATGTGCCTAGCTGCCAGGAGGTGACCTGCTGGAGCACATCTCTCAGTACCCCAATAGGGCTCTACCTCAGTATATGAACCACTGACAAACAGGCATCTTTTGCTTATTTGACATCTCTATTGGGATACACTCACTACCTACACTCACTACCCCATTTCTGAGCTTGGGACAGCCTTTATACCATACTTAAAACTAACTGCAGCCTTAGCTGGTTTGGCTCAGTGGATAGATTGCTGGCCTGCAGACTGAAGGGTCCTGGGTTTGATTCCACTCAGGAGCACATGTCCAGGTTGCAGGCTCAATTCCCAGAGTGGGGTGTGCAGGAGGCTGTCGATCGACGATTCTCTCTTATCATTGATGTTTCTCTCTCTATCTCCCTCTTCCTTCCTCTATGAAATACATACATATATATATATATATAAACTAACTGCAGAGATAACTGCAGAAGCACCTGATTTCTGAGCCCATTCAACATCACTTTTTCTCTTAACTACTCCCACCCCCATTCCCTTCGCCATCATGTTTCCCTGACATTATTTCATGCAATCAACACCTTCACCATGACATAATCTCCACCACACTTAGTGCAGCAATGAAGTGAATTATATTTTTTTAAGTTGAGAAATCCTGGCTTAAGTTGATTTTCTTCCAGTTTTACTGAGACATAATTGGCATACATTACTATATAAGTTTAAGGCATACAGATAATAGTTTGTTTTACATATTATGTGGAATGATTTCTATAATAGGTGTAGCTAACATCCATCATCTCATATAGATACAAGGAAATTTAAAAAAAAATTATCCTTGTAATGAGAAGTCTTAGGATCTACTCTCTTAACTTTTCTGTATATCACACAGTGGTTTTGACTAGTGGGCATGTTGTACATTACATCCCTAGTATTTAGAAGGTTAGACTTCTTTCTTTCCATTATCTGAATGAATCCTCACTACATACATGAAGCTACTAAAGCTGAAAGGGGTTCATCAATTTACCAATGATCAGATTCCCCATAGGTTATGGGCTGTAGTCTTGTCCCCAGGTCTTCTATCCATCCCCCTTTGCACTGTACCACACTGTCCCCTTACAGAGATGTCTAAAGGGAAGGTCTAAAGAGGATCCTGAAAAAAATGAACATGAGTGGGAAGAGCCTAGAAAGACAGAGCTTATTGTTCTCACTGATGACCTTCTCTGCTGCTGCACTGGATGTGACAATGCTGACTCTAGGACTCCACAGGTTTCCTGCCATGAGCATGTCCCTTTCCACATCGAGCTCCTGGTTGGAGGGAGCTCAGAGGCCCTGACAATTGAGGGGCAAGGTATCATCACATCATCAGGCCACAGCCAGGCTCCGAGTGCCTGCCTCTGCAAAAGCACACCTGAACAAGCACCAGGAAAAGGAGAACCTCTGCCCACCTTGGTGTGGAGTGTTTGAGGGAAGAAAAATAACAAGTATGTCCACCAGGAGGAGGCAAGCTAGGCCTTTTCAAAGCCCAACACTTGGGTTTTTCAGCAGCTCCTTCAAAATATGTTCGAAGGGAGCTGGCTTCTGAGAGCCCATTGTCTAGAAGTAAGTTGCCAACCTTCCCAAGGAGAGATTACTTACCAACTATTTTCCACAAGATAATCACTCTGTCCCCATCTACAAGTTTCCACGCAGAGACTACAATCTTTGCCTTGCCTCTTGCGGTTCCAGATCAGAGCTCCAAGGACAGAAAATCTGTTGGTTGCCATGTAACAAAACCCCACTCAAGCTAGCTTCACTTCCTAAGAACTGAGAGGTTGCTTGCTAGAATTTTTATAAAAATTAACAGTAATATTTTATGGGAAAATAAGAGCATGGATTTTAGAAGCCACTGTACCCCAATATGAGGAAGATTTTTAGGATCGAGAACCCAACTCTCTCTCCTTCATTCTGCCATCATGTAGTTTGTCATTGTTGGTTTTTGAATCTCTGCCTCTTGATTCCTGACCTATTCGTCTCTCTTTGTCTATAGCTTACACATAGCCATGAAGAAGGCACCCTAGCTTACACATCCCACCAGTTAAGATGTTCCTTAGAGATCGGCTACAGCCATTTATGGGCGAAAGAAACTGACAAACCCAGTGTTACTTTCCCTGCATCAGGTGTCCTCATCTTTAGAGAAAGGGAATCAAAGAACTCAAACATGGCTGCAGGAATCGCCCCTGTGAGTGAGAGGTGGACAGTTGTCAGAGCATGGTCACAGGCTGCTGGACATCTCAACGATCTCAAAGATGTTCAAATAGAGCAGTGGTTCTCAACCTTCTGGCCCTTACAGTTCCTCATGCTATGATCCAACCATAAAATTATTTTTGTTGCTACTTCATAACTGTAATGTTGCTACTGTTATGAATCATAATGTAAATATCTGATATGCAGGATGGTCTTAGGCGACCCCTGCGAAAGGGTTGTTCGACTGCCAAAGGGGTCACGAGCCACAGGTTGAGAACTACTGATATAGAGCATCCTTTAACTTTAGAAAACAATGAGGCTTCAGGAGCATATCAGCTACAAATCATGTCTCAAAAACTGACAAAGACCTTGCAAAGTGACTGCTTCTTTGCCATAGAATTTGAAAAAAATATTCTCAGTTGGTTAGAGCACCGTCCTGATACACCAAGGTTGTGAGTTTGATCCCGAGTCAGGGCACATACAAGAAGAAACCAATGAATGCATAAATAAGTGGAACAATAAATTTATGTTTGTTCTCTCTTTAAAATCAATAAATGATAAAAAAAAATTAACCCTCAGAGAGGTTAACTTGTTCAAGGTCACACTTTCTGGAGGAAAAGCCATGAAAATAAAACCCACTTCCTTCCTTCCAGGAGCCCTCACAGAGAATCTGTTACTTGGATGAATTTCCCAATGCCCAAGGTTTAGCCCTCAACCCATAGGCCTAGAATCCTCATCTGCCAACACACAAAGATTTGGTCCATCTCTTTGGGCAGACACACACTGCTGAGCTCACAGGGATTGATGAAACACAAGATACCTATCTACTCTTCTTCAAGATGTCCCACCATAATTCATACCAGAATTCTCAGCCTGAATACATACTGCCTCCTTACAAGACATAGGAAAACTGATCATCAAGTACAAGGCATCACATCGGGGCATTTCATATATATTCTAATATTTTAGCTTACATGGCAGTGGTATTCTGAAGTGACCATCTATCTAATTAGAATGGACCTGCCTCCAAGTCCCCGTAGGTTGTGTCTTGGAACCTGGGCATCCTCTATTCAATGCACGTCTTGGAAAGGCATCATTAAAACTTGTCTCTGTGACTCTCATTTTCCGAAGCTTCTGCTTACTCACCCCTTTCTGATGGGCATATTTTTTTTCTTTAATAGGTTTTAACGTCTTTAATCTACTTGCACCCACCTAGGATCTAATCTATCTTTTCAAAACAATTTTTCTTATCTCTCCCCAGAGCCATTTATCTCTCCGCTTTACAACCCCTCTCTGAGGGAAGCCCAGATCTTGGGGCGTGCTTCATTCCTGCCACATATCCCACCCTCATCCCCAGATATACATCTTTTAAATGCAACTGAAAATTAAAGCCATTGCAGAAGCTTTCCAAATGGGCAAATATTTGCCTCAATTATTCTATTTACAATTCCAAAAATATTTCTTCTGTTGAAGTCTGTGTACAAGAAGTGGCTCCAAAACCATTTTTAAGGGAGTTTTGACATCAATGAAACGTTATGCTGGCAGGGCGAGTGAAGTGCTTGATTAATAAAGAGTCTCAGTGTTTTCAAACACATATTCCAAGCAGCCTCATTTGAAGAAAACCACAAACGGAGAATGCTTTGCTGCTCACAGTCACAAGGGGGTTGTGTATTTCATTCCCGCTTACACAGTCCGCTTACTTTGGAGCTGGGGTAGGAAAGAAACATGGCCAGCAGAAATAAGGCTACATTCAGTGACCCTGCCCTTCCACCCACTGGCCTGATGGGAGAACATTTTTACCCCTCTTTGCTACTGTTTTCTTAGTTTTTAACCTTTTAATACTTAATAATGCTCTGAAAGACCATCTTGAGAAAAGAGAGGGGGGTCACTTAGTAACTCATTGTTGCTAGCAATTGAGGAGGATGAGATTCCTTGGTTCAGAATTTCCAGGCAGCGGCATTGGCATGCTGCACAGAAACGTAATTGAGCATGTTCATGTTAATTACTTTGAAGTGCTTTCCTCTTTTCCAGTGCTTTACAAAAATACAGCAACTTAAATTGGGTCATTATTTCATATGTCTAAGATTCTACTCAGCTACTTAAGGTAGCCATGGAAATGCAGTCGGAGAATTCATTAAAAATGGGTTTCTCTCCTTCCTAATGAAGGAAAAAAGCTAATTAAAAAATAAAAAGGTTAAATGAAAGGATATATTGACAGTGTAATGACTAAAACAGGAATTTATAATAGTAATAATTTTAAAATTGCCAGATATCTTTTTTTAAAGGTCTCATTACTATTTAATCCCATTTATGCAGACTGTTTTTCATGTCCTTAATTAACAGGTTAAAAACAACTAAAATAAAATGAAACAAAAATTTAAATTTTTTTCACTGATTATCTAATGTGCCATTTTAAATGGGAGAGGAATAAACTAAATAATCAGTGATTCCTTCCTACTTTAAAATTCTACAGTTCTGATATTTTTTTATTAAATGTATTGGTGACATTGATTAATAAGATCATATAGGTTCCAAATGTACAATTCTATGATACATGATTTGTATATTGCACTGTGTGGCCACCAGTCAAAGTCAAATTGTCTTCCCTCACCACATATTTCACCCCCTTTACCCTTTACTATCCTCTACTCCCTTCCTTCTGGTAACCACCATACTGTTGTCTATCTATGACAGTGATGGCGAACCTATGACATGCGTGTCACCTCCCATTTTTTTGGTTGATTTTTCTTTGTTAAATGGCATTTAAATATATAAAATAAATATCAAAAATATAAGTCTTTGTTTTACTATGGTTGCAAATATCAAAATTTTTTATATATGACACGGCACCAGAGTTAAGTTAGGGTTTTTCAAAATGCTGACGTGCCGGGCTCAAAAGGTTCGCCATCACTGATCTATGACTTGTGGAGATTTTTAAATTAAAATAATCATGACTAATATACCATTTCTCTGTGTATATCTCTCTATCTTAGAAATCCGAAGGCCACTAAAATATTCCTCCAGAACCCTCCCAATACACAGGATCTTGGTTCTTGATCTCCTGTAATTCTCCTTATCACATCCAGACTCATTTCTACTTACCTTGATTCTGATCTTCTTGATTCTATTTAATGCTGCTACTTGGTATCCTATTTCTGTCTCTGTTCTTAGTGTTTCTCCTTGATTCTCATTTTTATTCTATTGCAAGCTTTTCTGATTCCCAGAAGCCTGTGAGGTCTAATGCCTCGGCCCCAAATTTTGAAACCTACTAACTTAACTATATCACTCTCCTCAACTTGCTTTTTCATCCCTGATCTTCCCAATGTCATCCAAACTTTATAAAACTGACACATTTGCCCAAATTTGGTACATTTTCAAGTCTCTTCTCAAATGCCCCTCCCATTTTCTATTTTAAGAACTTTATTCTAGTAGCTTTGATAAAAAGCATGCTTTTTGAGAAAAACATAAATGATCAAAACTTACACAAGATTTAGAAAGCCTAAAGTAACCAATACCATGGGATAAGAGGGAAAAATATAAAACAAATTACTTCAAAAAAGGCTCCAATTCCATGTAGTTTTATGTCCCTGTGCTTTCAAGGTAAAGTTACAGGTTATTTATACACCATTTAAACTGAATATAAAGAGGAGCATTACTAAATTTACTAAGCTACACCAGTATAACCATTTGAAAACATAACAAAATGAGGGGGGAAATCAAAGTACAAATACTGTCACTTATGAATGTGATGTCAGATTTTTTTATAAAGTTCCAGCAAATTCAGCCCACAGTATCGTGAAAGACTAATATAATACTAGAGGCCCAGTCCATGAAATTTGTGCGCCGGGTGGGGGTGGGAGAGGGACTCCCTCAGCCTGGTCTGCACCCTCTCACAGTCCAGGAGCCCTTGTGGGATGGCCAACTGATGGCTTAGGTGCACTCCCACAGGGAGTAGGCCTAAGCCAGCAGTCGGACATCCTTAGCCCTGCCTGGGAGGAGGGAGAGGCTCCCGCCACCGCAGCTGCACTTGCCACCATGAATCTGGCTTCTGGCTGAGTGGCGCTCCTGCTATGGGAGTGCTCTGACCACCATGGGGCAACTCCTGTGTTGAGCACCTGGCCCTTGGTGGTTAGTGTGCATCATATTGACCAGTTGTTCCATTGTTTGGTCGATTTTCATATTAGCCTTTTATTATATAGGATTGTCAAGTATAGATTTCATGACCTTCCAGGAAAGAATTTTTAGTAAACTGAGAATAAATGGTGCTTCCTCAATGTAATTTACACCAACCAATAGAAACATGTCCCTTAAAATCGAACAAAAAACAAGTACCAATAACCAATACCAAACAAGTACCAAACACAGTACCACCATTATTATATGCATACTAGAGGCCCGGTGCACAGATTCATGCACTGGTGGGGTCCCTCAGCCTGGCCTGCACCCTCTCACAATCTGGAGATGTCGGAGAGCTGGTTTCAGCTTGATCCCCATAGACCAGGCTGAATCTGTACACCAGGCCTCTAGTATTCATATAAGATCTTTAGTTAATCTCTTCCTGCCCTCCCCTCTCCCTGCTTCCCTCTAAGATTCATCAGTGTTCCCATGTCTATGGTTTCCACTCCTGCATTGAGCATCTGCCCCCCGGTGGTCATTGCACATCACAACTACCAGACAGTCAGCCAGTGGGCCAGTTGGCAGGTTGCTTAGGCTTTTATGTATGTAGAAATGTTCTTAATGACCTACCAAATGGGAACTTAAATGATTTTCATACATTCTGACACTAAAGTCTGAGCTTCTATAAGATCTTTAGCCCTCAGAGGTGTCCATATTGGTTTTCAACTAGACGGCATCCTTCCCCACTTCTAATAGAAACACTTCAAGATTCTTTTGGAAAACTACCTCTATCTATTACATGCAATCTTGATAGACATATCAGCCAAGCTTCCCTTTTTCTCTCCCTCTCTCTATCACCCCCAATTCTGTGGAATTGGATCTTTAATAGAATGTGTACTAAATGTTTAAACTGATTCACCCTGAGGATGTGGTAGGGTATAGCCTCAGGAGGCTGTGCTTTAATTCCTAGAGCTTTCTCATGTCCTTTTTAAGACCTCATTTTAATGTGTATTTTCAATCTATGAGTCATCTTCAAATCCATCAAATCCTTTAAATAATTATCTTTTAAAAAGACATTTTACTAAAGTGAGCCAGTGTGTGTTTGGTCACTTGCAAAAAACCTTAGCTGGTATATCTGCACTTCCAAATAACTAAGCTAGAACTCTGCACTCATCTTTCTCTCTTTAACATACACAATCAGTCACCATATTCTATGGGGTTCACTTATACAGTATACTTGGTCTTCTTCTGATCTGACCTCTTTCTGTCATTGCCTTCGCTTAAGTCATCGTTATGTCCTTCATGAATTATTACAACCTATTAAAATGGCTTCTAACATGTGTCTTTACCTGTAATCTCTTCCTGCCTAATCTATTCCACCCACAGTCATCAGAGTATTATTATGCTAAGAATATCCTTGGTGATGTGACTACTCTGTCCCAAATACTTGACTGAGTCAACATTTCAAACAGAATGAAGTTCAAAATCCAAAAAGCAAGCTGACAATCCTGAACCTACACATCTAACCTTAACCCTCCCTTCTTTTCTTGCTGACATTTTACTCAAATCAAATGCAATAATTTGTTATTCTCTTCAAGATACTATACATTCTTTCCCTTCAATCTAGAGAAGGTGTCTTTTTTCTTTCTTCCATTTCTTACTATCTTCATGTAGCCAAATCTTACCTAGATTAAGAAGACAAATATAATTATCACTTCCTTTGGAAACCTACCCAAAGAACTGAAAATCTCATCTGCTTCTTCTAGCACCTCAACTCTACCTAACTTGGCATTCTTAGGGCTTCCTACCTGTTTTATTTAAATCTAAAAACGTTTTACCTTTCTGTCTAGACATAAGCCATGCCATGTGTCCTGTTTTTTCAGAACCTGAGCCTTCCTGGGGAACAAGGTAACAAGGAGTT
>NW_006299715.1:1568310-1589431 GCF_000327345.1 Myotis davidii
GGTTAGCCAGACCAAGATATTTCCTAAACCCAGCTTATTAAACCTGGGAAGATAGATAGGGTGTGGTCAGTGAGAATATTTCTGAGAAGGCCCTGTATACATGAAGCCTTCTTTGAGCTTCTACCTCCTTTTTCAAATTGTGTGGTCACAACCCAATGACCAATGTGGTCAGCTGAAATCACGCCCATGGCCACACATGTGTAACAAACTGCCAAGGATGAATGACAGCGGCACCATTGTTGAAAGAAGCTAAATAGAAAATGGTCATCATTCTTGAGACTTACACTTCTAAGCCTTCTTTGTTGATTTTTTAAGAAGATGACATATTTCAAATCTCCAAAATGCCCTAATATCAAAGCTCATGGAGAACAGTAAATTAGACACAAGGAGAACTCAGGCTTTAGAATCAGACAAACCTCAATTTAACTATGTGTCCACCATATATGAGCAACATAACTTATCGGTCTTTTTCTCTGACCATGGAAAGGGTATAAAAATAGTAACCAGGAAGTGTCATTCAGAGCAACCAATGAGATCATGCATGTCAGATGTTTACCACAGTGCTTAGCAGTTTTATGTGCTCATGTCAATAGGTGCCTTGCTACATATATTTATCTCAACTCATTTTTTAAATAAATTGAGGTAAAGATAATTTGAGGGAAAATGTATACATTAGGAATGGGTATAATTGTAAAGTAGGCTAAATGTATATAGACAGAGGTTATATTATATATAACTATTATATTCTAAATATAATGTTTATTTTTTGTTATTTTACAGATGAGCCAACAAGCTCAGAGAGGTTCGGTAAATACCTAGTAGATGGCAAACCATGAAATCAAATCATGGTCTATCTATTTTGAAGCCTATTTTCTTAACTATTATATTATATTATCACCATCTGAAAATATTTTCTCAAAAATCCCTCTCAGAAGCCTATAAGACATCCCAGTAGGAGTCCTCATCTTCTCAAATCAAAATCATTTGTTAATTTCCCCATTTTTCCGTGACAAGTGCCCCTCAGACCTTCATGTAACTCTACACTTCCAACCCCACCAGTCACTTGTTGATCCTCACCTTCCTTAAGATTCACTACTGGGCACCTTTTCTTCCATCTACCTCTTTGATCCATTGCCTGCAGTGATACCACACTTGGCATCTTACTTCTTTTGGTAGAGCTATGCATATATTTTCAGAAGCCCAGTCATAAGGTTTCACTGAAAGAAATATTGACCTGGAAGACTACATAGCTGATCCTTATTCTTGCTTGATTTCTGAGCCACTGAGTGGTTTTGGGCAATCTCCTCATTTCCTCTATGCCTCAATTTGCTCAGCATTCCATATAAGGGAGATGGTCCAGAGACTCTAAATTAGCTCCCACAGTCTATAATTCCAAGTTCATAAAAAGGACATTGAGAGAGAAAAATCTTGGCTGTCTGCCTCAGGGAAAAAATAATTAAGATATCACTTTGCAAAAGGAGTAAGTGAATTTCAACAGCATCGTGCCTGTCTCTGCCTAGAGTTGGCTGCCTCTCCAGGCTTGGGCTCCCTTTTGGACACTATAAATTATCCAAGGACATAGGCTAATTGACACAGTTGAGAGGAGTGGGACGCAAACAGTCCCAGGCTTGGAGAGTGAGACCTCTGTGGGGAGGTTAATAGAGTTGGAACAGCTCGGGCTTGAGGAAGGGCTGCTGAAGGGAGCCATCATTCTGCCGACACATTCATAAAAAGATATTGTGAGAAGGGCAAGGATCAGTCTTATTAATCAACAAGGGCAGAATGAGAATTAACAAGCTGTAAGCTGCAATGAGGAATATCGGGGAAAATGTTAGACCATTGGGAGCTGTTAGGCAATGGAACAGGCTGCTAGGAGAAGCCATGAAATCACTCTAATTGGGGACATTCAAGGGAGAAAGCAGACACACATCTGTCACAGGGGAGGGAACTCCAGAGGGAAAGCAAGGAGGTTGACTCCAACGACTTCAATGACCTCGTTGCAACTGGCTCTCAGCTTTAATTGCAGAGCACAGTCTAAGGTCCAGTGTGAAGGCAGATTGAGTGAAATGTATAATGGTGGGTAGGGTGGAGATAAAAATGGAGTGGGGATGGAATAGTGACTGAGACCATGGTTTTGGAGTTTTCATGAACTGAGTTCAAACCTTAGCTCTGCCATCTACCAACTTGCAGAGTTTCCTTCTGCGATTCACTTTCCTTGACTAGAAAATGGGAACCATGATAACCATCTTTTAAAGGCTGTTGTGAGGATTAAATAAGTCCACTTGCATGGCATCTGACACATGGAAGTTCTAGGCAAATGATGTTTATGATGAAAGCAGGAGCTTGCTGGGACAGGAAGTAAGGAGAAGGAAGGCTCAGTCCTCAACTTGCTTTAGTGACCAGTCCTTGAACTTTGAGATGGACAGGGACTCGGTGTCCAGAACTGATGATCTTCAATCATTGACTGCATCTCCCTTTCCAAGGGTGTCTGTTTTGAGGTTTTCTGAGGCCACATATGGGAAAGGTAGAATGCTTTTCTGAACTGCCCATGTGTTATAGAGTACTTAGGGCCAGAACCTAGAAAAGGAGCTTGGTAGCATCCAAAGAATAGTGATTGTTTCCTAAAGAAGATGTTCTTGGTGCTTTGCAGCATGCCTCTTCAGCCCACCACTGAGGTTATACAGTGGTGGACAGCCCTACGTGAGTTTACAATCACATGACATCAAAGCTTCACTTCTAATGCCAATATTGTCACTTTCTACCTTAGAAAAGGGCCTTTGCTGAAGCTGTGGAATCAGTAAACCCATACAAATGTACAGCCCAGAAGTGAATATTTGTTAATGCCCATGGGTAACCATCAAACAGAGAATGGGAGGCAATGGGTAAGTACCTATTCTTTGGGCAAAAATTCTGAGATGCTGATTCTTCAGAGGTCCTCGTAGATCAAGTTCTCAGTGCCTACAGTGGGAAAACTGTCCCTTTCAGCTTTTGTTCCTGTTCTGGCTCAGTCTCTCCACATCCTCATTCCTGTTTCCTGGGATTACTTCCCAAATAAACTTACCTGCACTCAAATCCTTGGATCAGGCTATGTTATGGGGGGATCTAAATTAAAGCAGTGTCCAGAAGGGACAATAATGAAAAAGTTCAAAAACTAGAGGCAGCCTTCAATAGATCGTTGTATATTAGGACTTGCCATAATGATTACTCTAGAAAAAGTGTGTCCTCACATGTTGCCATCTATTTTTTATTAAGCATTGTCCCTCAAGTATGCCTTTATCCCCTCACAAGGATAAAAGCAAAAATTTAAGAAATTTAAATGTCTTCCATCTTTTTTCTTCTATCTCTCCTAAACTGATAGTCAGTATTTTTCAGATTCAATCTACTGGGGCATCTTACATCAAAGATATAGAGAGTATTTTGAACTCAGAATTAGTTCTCGTTGAATTTCTCTCTGCTTCTGTGCATATGTGCATCATCTTCTTCAGGAACAGAAACAGAGGTCATATACACACACAGCAGACTATGTTTTTCATTTTATTGGCTAGACTTGTGTGTTGTGGCTGTTCCAGCTGCAAGGGAGGCAGGAAATTTATTTTTTCCTCCTTCCAAAGTGGAGACAATCAAGCTAAGAGGAGTAAAGATTGAGTACTTAGCCAGTGAAAAAGATTTTCTATAATTTTTCTATTCAAATGAAAATTTTAATCTCAGGTTTTTGCATAAACCAAAGGAGCAATTGAGTTTTACTCTAAAAAAATTTGTCATCTGTTACTGATAATTTAAAACCTCCACACATATGTTGGTGAAAAAATAAGAATCATCATTTGTTTCATAATGTATGTTTGCACTAGGGATATAAAAAATGGTGTTATCTGCTCTCAGGGAACTCTCAGTGTGTTAGATACACGAGGAAACTTCAGCCTATAATATACACAGCCTATAATATACACTGTACAGTGTGGACACACAATGAGTGTGGTGTGTATACATCATCATGGGAGCTGGGAATTGGAGAGAGGGAACCCAACTCAGTTTTCTCTCCCTGAGAGATCTGTGCAAGGGCTTAACAGGTAAGTTTGGAATATAGATTGTTTATTTTTCTTAGTGTAGAAAGAAACCATCAGAGCTACAAGCAAGAGAGCAGGACAATATGACCTACCCTTTAAAAAAAAAAAGCATTCTGTTGGTCATATGAAGGAAGAATGGTGAGTGTGATAGACACGAGGAAACTTCAGCCTATAATATACACAGATCGGTGCTGTACAGTGTGGACACACAATGAGTGTGGTGTGTATACATCATCATGGGAGCTGGGAATTGGAGAGAGGGAACCCAACTCAGTTTTCTCTCCCTGAGAGATCTGTGCAAGGGCTTAACAGGTAAGTTTGGAATATAGATTGTTTATTTTTCTTAGTGTAGAAAGAAACCATCAGAGCTACAAGCAAGAGAGCAGGACAATATGACCTACCCTTTAAAAAAAAAGCATTCTGTTGGTCATATGAAGGAAGAATGGTGAAAGTGCCACTAGGAAACCTGGCTACCAGGGTCCTGCATTTGGTTGGGAGAGAGGGAAAGGTGACTTGCTTTGGAGTGGAGCGTTGGAGATTGTAAGAAATGATCAAACTCAGAATGTATTTTAGAGCCACTATAAATTTCTGAATTAAACATAAATGAGAAGGGAAGTAGAAAAAAAAAAGACACCTACATTTATCCCACCAGAGTAATTGGAAACATGTAAGATTCATTTACCAAGACAGAGAAGATTAAAGACTGAATTGGCTGGAAAGAGGAGTCTCTTTTGCTCCTGTTAAGTTTGAATTGCCCATTAGTAATGAAGTGGATTTTCGAGTAGTCTAGTATTGGGGGAAGGTCTAAAACCCACAAAGAAGCGCTGTCATTTTCTTCATGTGAACTTCCATGATGCTTCCATCTCTCAGGCTGATTTTCAAGTGCTCCTCACTGGGCTCCTCTAAAACCTCTAGCACAGCTCTTATTCAACTCTGCCAATGAGCTTGGAGACTACATTTTATTCATTTTGGCATTCCCATAAAAAGATCAAGTATATAGTAAGGGTGGCACCATATTTTTGGTAGCAAAAATTATTTTAAGAGTCTGGCCAGTGGTGTGGTTGAGCATCAACTCAAGCATCAAGAGGTCACAGGTTTGACTCTGAGTCAGGGGTCAGGGCACATGCCAGGTTGCAGGCTCCATCCCCATTAGGGGCCAGGCAGGAGTCAGCTGACTGATGATGTTCCTCTCTCATGAATGTTTCTCTCTGTCTCTCTCCCTTCCTCTCTCTCTAAAAATCAATAAAACCTTAAAGTGTAGGTGACATTAGTTTTAAAAAAAATATTTTAAGAATAAGTGAGCATCCTTGTCAAGTAGGAAAAACACAAATGACTGTAATCACTATCCTCATCATGTATATTTCATAGATGTTGAATATGAAATGTGAGAGACTCACAGCCATCTTTTAATTTTAAATGTTGTATTCTTACCACTGCATAATGTCTAATCAGGTCTATAATAAGTACATAATTGACTAAATTGACTTGTTTCCATTGACTTTTTTGTGTGTATTAAACTACTTATGTTTATATCTCCTGAGGCCATATAATTTAATACATTTAAGAAATGTCTCTCATTTATTGAATAAATTTTTCAGAGGTATTGGATATAGCCATAGTAGATCTGTCCCTCATTGTCAAACCAGTGGTTCAATGATGTTAGTGATTATGTTTTATTAATATTTGACTAAGTTGGACTATTGAAGAAATATATGTCAGTTCTGGGGAATATTATCAATTATAGTCCATATATATTTCCATTGCAATTATCATTTTTATTCCCTTAATGTTTCAGAATAAAAGAGCCAATCTCTTGGATTAAGTCTTTGTATATAACTTAAAAATGCAGTTGGAATTTGGACCATGGCCACAAAATTTGAAAGACATTCCCCCATGACTTTTCTGCAAAAGAAAATAAAAACTTCTATGTTGAAAATATTATAAAAGATATCGTTTAATTCAGCAAACTTTATTCAACATGGAATAATATGTTCATATAACAACAATTTTCTACATATAAATTAAGTGTTTATTATATTTTCCTTTTTATTCATATGCACTCTTAAAGCTTTATTATTTATGACCATGCCATGATTGTGACCAATAAATTATGTTATTTGCTTGGGAGTTTCAAAGTTGTAACTTCACAGTCAGCATCAATCCATGGCCTGTTCCAGTTACACTCATTTGCAGTGATTAATTAACCTTGTAGAAAAGCTGACACCACCACTGGGAATAATTCTTTGTTATTTTTTTACCGTGCTTTTTTGTGTGTATTAAACTACTTATGTTTATATCTCCTGAGGCCATATAATTTAATACTTGGTGATTTCAGAAAGATTTAATTGGTGGAAAACCTTATACGTTATTGCTAATGTAAGAGGAAGGCTTAGAGAAAGCCAAATTAAGTTTGGAAATTATCATGCCATAGTGTTTAGCAATACGTACTTTAATAGTCTGCATTTTTTTCCAGATTATTTTTCCCAAAAATAAAATGTTAGTGAACTCCATGAAGGAAAAGAGCTCTTGTGCCTCATACCTCAAATGCCTGCCACAGAGCACTGTGCAATCAATTCTCTTTAAAGGTGTTTTTATGGCTGGGATGACCTTGCTTCTCTCAAAAGTACCACCACTTGACCGTTGCAGTGAGAGAATGACAGTCAGTTAAATTTGTAGAGCACTTTTAAAATTAGCAATGTAATTTTCAATTCTCAAAGTTCTTTTTACTATTGAGACATGCAGAAACCTCATGTAGCAGAAAGAGAATTCATACCTTACCTGAAATATGTGGAGCAAACCAAGACTGATAAAACAACCAATGCTGTGGAGTCAGCAAACTAATTCAAAGCCATGTTCTGATTGCACCACCTAGTGGGCTGGAGGACCTCCTAACATTTGGCTCTAGGAGCCTGTGATCTCCTCTGAAGGATTAATAAACCTTGCTGTGATGAGTGCTGTCTTGTGAAGCTGTAACAGAATGCTGAAGCACTAACAAGCAGGGGAAGCAAGGGAGCTCCAGGCCGAGCTGGAACCTGTGCTCCTCTTCCACCATCTCCATCCCCTCGTTCTGTTCTTTTTCCTTAGTAGCTCTTACCACTTACCTGACATGACAGTATATACATATATGGTTATGGACCACCTTCCCTGCTAGAATGCAAAAAGGCAGGGACTCTGGGTACCTTAGTCACTGCTGCCTCTCAACTCTTACAAGCGCCTCCAGCACATCCCAGGAACTTACCACATATCTGTGGGGTGAATGAACGCTGAAGGGAATGTACGTGCAGAGGCAGGGGTCCACCATAAATGTACTCTGGGAAAGTTGCAAGCCATTCTATCTCCCCAACAGGGATGAACCAAAGCCATCCTGGTATTTGACTACTCTTGATCAATTTCCATGGAGATTTTTTATAGTTCATCTTGATAGAGCATGGAGAGAAAATGGAAGGGAAGAGCTCTAATGGCTGGCAATGAAGGATTGGCCAAGTTTGGGACAGTGAAGTTATCTGGGTATATACCCTCATTAGAAACATGCAGGTTCTATGTGGAGCCAAATTGGTCATCATGCATGAGTCTTAAGTAGGGGACTGACATGAGCAGATAGATCCCTCTAATGACTCGTAGCAAATGGATTCAGAGGAAGAAGATAGAAGCTAAATGATAGCCCAGAAGTCACTGGATCACTAGACTAGAGAGAGCAAATGCTAGAACCTCTGGGGGGGAGGGGCCCTGGCTCAGCCCCTGGCTCAGCTTTCTCCTCAGTCTCTCTGAGCTCCTTATACACAACTGGACCTAGGGACTTCCTAGGAAGATACCAGCTCTCCTCTTCTGCCTTTTCCAAGCATGAAAGGACCCCAAACATTCCTTTCCTCACAGCTGAGACAGGTTGGGTTTACCTGAAAGTGGAAAAGACACGACATGGAAGGGAATAGACATCCCAAGTGCAGATTTCTGATCTGACTAAACCAGGTCACTCATCACAGCTCTGCGAGATCCCACCTCCTCACCCTTTTGAATTCTCTGGCCCCTCCCCCGTCCTCTCCTTTTATTAACCTGCTTTGTCTTAAAAGCTTTTTGGTTTTTGTTTTTAAATCAGGCTCTATTTTGATTTATTTATGTTTTATTGTTGACAGTGTTGTAGATATCCCCATTCATCTCCCCCCACCCCCATCTCCTGCTTTGGTATAAAGGTTTTTTTTAAGTTTGTTTTGAACTTGATACTACCTTATTGACATCTAGTTATTAGCAAAAACAATGCCCCCCCCCAAAAAAAACATCCATTCTATAACCAATACATCACTTTTTGCAACATCTATTATCTGACTAGATGACTGTATAATTTTTCTGTACAAATTAAGACACTTTGAAAAGGAAAAGATTATTCACAATTAGCTGGGACAACAGGCATCACTCAGGACTTCCCCAGGCAAACCAGACATAGATCACCCTGCGTATAGTTGAAAACTCAAAATACAAGCACTCATTGTATCTTTCTACCTCAGGGTGTAGTCTGCAACAGCTTGGTTGTGGATACTTCACAAGGGCATAGCAGTGTGTCACGTCTATGTTTTCTGAGTAAGATTATATCTGCTTTAAAGTTTTCCATGCTAAAAGTATTAGTGTTTTGTTCTTTCCAGCTTTCAAATTTCCACATAGCGTCTCCTGAATGACATAACCCTGTGAGGTATACGAAGTTGAGGTTAATATGTGCATTTATAGTTAAGGAAGTGGGGCTCAGAGATAGTAGATCAAAACAGCAATTATGTAAAGTAGAAGGGCTCTAAACTTAGAGTCACAAAGTGCATCTCTGAGCACAGGCCTTGCTGCTGAAGTGTGAGCCAGACACCTTACCT
This sequence comes from Myotis davidii, assembly GCF_000327345.1. Classification (NCBI taxonomy): domain Eukaryota; kingdom Metazoa; phylum Chordata; class Mammalia; order Chiroptera; family Vespertilionidae; genus Myotis; species Myotis davidii. The sequence continues at coordinate 1,577,225 of NW_006299715.1, forward strand.
GCATGCACTGAGAGGGACATAGCAACTGCTCTCACAATTGAGCAGAAATGGTTTCTGTCTAGTCAAACAAATAAAAATAAGTAATGCTTGTATTGTATAAGCTTATCTTATTTTTTAAGTTTCGGGTTTTTTACTAATTTGTGTTTATTTCACTTTACAAAAGCATCAGTCCATAAAAAAATTAAATTTTTAAATGAATGATTTCCTACAGCTCTTTGAGAAATACTGGGCCTGAGGGCTCGGGCAATTCCTTCAGCATTCTAGGTTCTAACTTCCTCACATTTAAACATTCAAAACAAAATGTTATTCTACTCCACAGTGCAGATAAAATAATAAAACAAAGTAATAGTAATGTGATAACTAACATTTGAAGAGGTCCTAAGAGTAGCAACTTTAAAATATGCTCAGTAAGAGCCCTAAGAATCTGTGGAACCTCTGTGAGCAGAGGATGGGGTCCATGACTGAGTTCAGCCCCACCTCCCAGCCCCACCCCTCTCTCCCTTTTCAAAGCATGTTTGCTTTCACCTCTTTTAAATATGAGGTTTCTGCCTTAAGGATACCATTCAGAAAATGTGTCCATTTAAAAAAATTCAACCTTTCGCTGGAGCATACAAAGTGCTTTTGTGCTCATCATCTCACTTAATCCTCATAACAGCCTTGTGATGTCGGAATTATGATTTTACAGATGAAAGAAATGATGAGGAGCTTGAGTGGGTCAGGATCTCAGCTGATAAGTGATGGAGTTGATACAGGCCCGTGCCTCGGGGCTCCCTGACTATGTCTCTTCCTGGCAGCCTGGCGAGTTAGAAAAGCCTAAAATTTCTGCATTTTTTTTCTTTCCTTATACTTTCCTTTGTAAAGTCATGATTCATGCAAAAAGCCCTTAAAAGAGAGTTCCAAGATCTCTAAAAGTACATAGTGTGCTCCACACAAATTGAATGTATGTTTCCTAAACAGTAAGATCAGAAACATCTCCCAACGTAGGCTTAACTTTGTGTATGTTATGAGGGAAACTGTGCTCTCCAAAAATTCAGATGTTCAAGTTCTGATACCCAAGACCCTAGAATGTAACCATACCTGGGGACTGGGTCTTTAAGGAGATAATTAAATAAAAATGTGTGGCCGTTAAGGTGGGCCCTAATCCAATATAACTGGTAGACTTGAAGAGGAAATTAGGACAGACACTAAAGGAGGCAGAATGATGTAAAAATACAGAGAAGACAGCCACGAACAAGCCAAGGAGAGGCCCGGAACAGAGCCTTCCATCTCAGCCCTTGGGAGGAACCGGCCCTGCCAGCATCTTGATCTTGGACAGCTAACGTCCACAACTGTGAAAAAATAGATTTTTGTAGTGTGAGCCACCTAGTCTGAGATGCCTTGTTATGGCAGCCCTAGCAAACTAGCATAGTGAGTGCATAACATTTGTACTGCAGTGTATGGAACCGTTTAAGTTCCTTTTTATGTGTCAGGTACCAGAACACATCTCATTACTGTCTGTACCATATACTCAGGAAATATTCAGTCCACATTCCAAGGCAAGTGAGTCACAATCTTGCGCTTTTTCTTCTTTTTTTCTTTTAAAATTCTGCATTTTCAGAAGAGTACTCAACCCCATAAACAAGTGTTTTGTTAATAGGAACAGAACTGTTCTTTGAGGCAAGTTAACCATCTGTGGAGGCAGTGTGTCTGCCATCTGTAAGACCATTGGGAAGGCATCTGTCCTCCTTGGACTTTTTTTTTTTTCCAAGGGAGGATGATCTCCAAGGCAATGTGTTATGATTATAAGAGGACTAAATTTGGGGCAAAAAAAGTCTGAATCCAAGTCCCAACTCTGTCACTGTCTACCTATGTGATATCAGGCAGCCCCCTTAGCTCTTCTGAGCTTTTATCTACTCTTTTGTAAAATGTACTTAATATACTGAAATCACACGTGGCTATGATGACATGGTGAGATAATGAAACATGAAAATGCCTGGAACATTGAAGAGTCAAAATTTGAGAGCTATAGGGTCTTTGCTAATTTGATTGATTATATTATGGTTAGTTGTATTTCATTTCAACTCTGAAATGCTAGGCCTATAAGCACTTTTATTAGGTCAGATAGTATCTTAAAAGATCATTTGAACTAATTTCTAAAGAGCAAGCAAGATTGCATATATGTAGAAAAATCACATCAGTCATTCTGCATTTTTATTTCTTACTGAGATATTTAAAAAGCAAGAGTGATGTCTTCCGGACTTAACCATGACATGCCAGAACATGATGTCAGTTGGTGTTGAAATCGGTCTTCATCTCCTCTAATAACCCTCCTGCTGCCTGGGGTGTCTTGGACATGTCAGAAGTGATTTTGCTTAATTCAACTTGTTAGTATTGAGAATCTCCTAATCCTTGGCCAATAACAATCCACTCTTAAGAAAAAGTTTAAAATTCTGTTTTCATCAATTATACTAGTAAACCCTCAAACTATCCCTTAATTTTCTGCTACTAGAAGTGAGGCCAGATGCCTTTAATTTCAGACGAACCAGATTGAAGGTACTATGGATTCTAAATAAAATAAGATTCAAGTGGATTCTTAATACTCACAGCCCAGCCTTTGGAACTGCCTGGTGGAATTTAAAGAGTGTATCTACAGAGACCACAGTTGTCTGGGACAGACTGCTCCCTGGAGCAACATGGAGGTGGAGTTGAGTTGGAAACTCAGGAAGAGTGAGAAGTTACTGAATAATACATCAGTTCACTCAACCAACACTTACTAGGCACCTATTTGATGCCCTAAGTGGGGAAAAGTAACTTACTTCTTCTCCCCCTGGTCAAATACAATGAACATGTTGATGGCCTACTGTACAATCTGTTAGAAATAAAAGTGACTATCATAGGAGTGTTTCCTTTAAGGAATGCATAGAGGGGACATACAAGTCATGTATTACACACAAGGGTCAACAGCAACATAGATGTTAAACTAATACTTTATGAATAGCAAAGTCAGCAGCTGACAACTCATTAAAGAACCCCTGTTGAAGGCCTTTAGGAGCCTGTATTTGAAGCACAAGGCTGAAGCCAGGCCTCCAATCACCCAGCCCCTATGAGGTCTAAACCTTGGGCCCACAAGAAGGGGAGAATTTGTAGAAGGTCCAGAATCCATTTACTCGGTTTTAGAGAAGCAGAGAGAGAATAAAAGTGAGGCAGACAGAATAAGAGAGAATGGCAGAGAAATTTGAATGGGGTAGAGGAAGCTTGAGAGAGTTTTTGTTTATCTGACCAATTATATTAATGGTTTCTCCTCCATTGCCTGAGAATTAAAGGAGAGGATCAGTGATAGAAAAATAAGTTAAGGCTTTTCCTTATGTTAGGGGTTAGAGGGAAGAAGGTAGGAAGCAGGGAATGAGAAAACTATTTTAACTTGCTAAGTATAAAGTCCTTCAAATGATGCTTTTAAATTATGGGGGTACATCTGAATGAGATCATGTAAGAAAAATAAAACATAAACATGGAGCCTCTGAACAACAGCTGAGCCTCAATTTTGAAGCCTAGATGATTGAGGCCTAGTTGACTATTAACTTACTCAACAAACATGTGTAAGCACCTATTACATATGTTCATTACCTTAGACTTGTTGATTTATAGATATGGACACAATTCCTGAATTCAAAAAACTGTACATTACCAGGCCAGGCTATATCCATAAACCCACAACTGGCATGTAACAAGGTAATTGCTATAAAGAATGGACATGCCAAGGACCAGGCAAATGCAGAAGAAAACCTTGCTATACCCATCAATGTTAAAACACACGTGCTCTACAAAGACAGAAGATGTGAACTGAGCCTTTGAAATAGGATGAAGATGTTGACTGAGCAAGTTGACTAAGTGGAGAGAGAGACGGTGACATGGCCAAAGGAAAGGAAGAATAGCAGGACATGCTATGTACTGAAAACCACTTACTTACGTGTCTGTTGAGCTCCTACCATACTTGGGAACATTAGAGTGCATAACAGAGAAAAGTATATATCGAGTAAAGATCCGATTGTGGTTATGGATGCGGGGAAGTGAAAACAATAAATGAGTGAACAAATAAATGATTAGGATATTTTCTTTGAAACCAACTTGTGCAAGCTAGAAAATAATAGGCTAATAGGATTGTTGCAGGAGACCTGTTTTATGTGGGGAGGGGATCAGGGAAAATGACTTTAGTCATGAAAGTTGAACCCAAACATTAAGAAAGATCCAGCCTTGTAAAGATGAGAGGGAGAACACTCCAGAAAAAGAGAGCAACAAAAGCAAACACTCACACAGACCAGAACCAACTTGGAAGATTCAAGAAATAGGGCAAAGGCCCCTGTGGCTAGAGCCTGAGTAGAGAGTAGCATAGAAGGAGAGCTGATCAGAGATACAGGAGGGGCCAGATCATGTAGGACCCACAAATGTCTGACATGGCTGGGTACAGAGTGGAGAAGCTGGAGTGATCAGCAAGGATGATCAGAAAGGGCCAAAGGTGGCCCGCTATGAAATTAGGACTTCCACTAATTGTCTCAGTCCATCTGGGCTGCTAGACCAAAGTACAATAGTCTGGAGGGCTTAGAAGCAACAGGTTTTTGTTTTATTTTCACAGTGCAGGAGGCTGTGAAGTCCAAGATCAAGGCGTCAGTCTAGCCAGTGTTCATGAGGGCCCCTCTTGCATAGGTAGCAGTCTTCTCACTGCAACTTCCTATGGTGGAAGGGGTGAGAGACCTTAGAAGGTCATTTTATTATTTTTTAAATATTTTTTTTCAGAGAGCAAAGAAGAGGGAATGAGAGAGAAAAACATCAATGATGAGAGAGAATCATTGATCAGCTGCCTCCTGCACATCCCACATTGGGGACTGAGCCTGCAACTTGGACACGTGCCTGTCTGGCAATTGAACCATGACCTTCTGATTCATAGGTTGATGCTCAACCACTGAGCCATGCCAGGCAAGGATCACTTTAATAAGAGCACTAATCTCATTCTTGTGGGCTGTGCTCTCAAGACCTAATCAACTCCCCAAAGCCCCACCTCTTAATGCCACCATCTTAGGGGTTGGGATTTCAACATAGGAGTTCAACTGGGACATAAACCTTCAGTCCATTGCACTCATGAGAACTGGAAACTAGTGAAAAGGAGTCATATTGGGTAAAAGTTTTCATTTCAGTTGTGTTAACCGGTTGATAGGCAAAGCACTTTCACCCAGACACTAACGGCTCTCAATATCTTAACAGTGGTCTGTAAGCAATGGGGACAGCAGACAAGATTTGGGATTAAGCATCAGTAAATTGTCTCTATGGGCCTGGAACCCAGGCCCAGCTGCTCTGCAGAGAGAGAAGTGAGTTCACAAGCTGTTTTGTTTTTCCTCCTTCACAAGCCCCTTGGACACAGAACGTCCTCTGTGAAGCGGCCAGGAGAACGCGGTCCAGCTTTACAGTGCGTGTAATCTGGAGAGCGAGGAAAGAAACATTTAAGCTGTTATTCAAACAAGTTTCATTCCAATTACTACTTTCCTCTCTGTCAGAGTCAATTATTCTCACATCTGACACGGCCGGTGCCCGCCGAGGTGATGGGGGGACCTGCCTCCCTATTTTTCTCAGGCTGTTTTCTTTGCTGGTTGCTTTGGGTTGTGGGTCGTTCTGTATAGTGTTGTTGATGTTCCCACTGCCGCCAGCGCCGCAGAGTAGCTTTTACATGGCCATAAAATAAAATGAATGTACACAGGAAAGGGGGCCTTGCTCCCAGTCCAGTGCTGGACAGCTTCGCTTAATATGCACTCAGCTCTGCAAGCAGAGACCTGTGGACATGCATCGCTTAAAGATACAGTCACCATTGGCTTTGTGGCACCCTCCTTTGCCAGCACTGGGCCCCAGCCAGACAAGGACTGGCAGGTCGCTTTTGCCTTGTGACTCTAGGAGAAACGCTGGTCCATGCTTCAATAGGCTAATTGCATCAGGATTCCGAGTTAAAGACACCATAGTCTGGAGCCTCTCAGCACCTCCGTGATGCTATCAGCTGCCTGGGGCTGTTGAGTCTTCATGACGTAGAAGTGAGAAGAGAGAGCTTACATATTTTCTAATATGTGGTTGATAGATTGAATCTGGCCTGAGTTCACGCAGGCAGGTTGGATCCCTTTTTGTTCTGTCACCTTGGGTTGCCTTGTGTTATTCTTTGCCCCGCCTTCTGAATTTCAAAATGATGGCCAGCAGGCACGCTCTCTGTGATCAAATTTTTGAAAAATTTATTCAGCTGCAGTTTAAAAACATTTCTTAAATCATATATTCTTTCCTATCTATACCCTGATGAACTCCAAGAAATTTAATTGAAAACTCAGTGGGGTGGTCTCCGGAAAGATGTGGGAAGAGTGGAAGTATGGGGTAAGGGCAGCTATCCTTTGTTATCATACTACAGCCAAACTGAATTGGTTCCTGTTCTCTTCTTATTTCCCACTGTTGATCACATTCAAGCCTTTGCTCACAGTGTTCTTACACTTACCTGAGTCATTTCTGGATGCTATAGCATATTATCATACACTAAGAGGCTTAAATAACAAAAATTATCTCACAGTTATGGAGGCTGGGAAATCCAAGATCGAGGTGCCAGCAGATCCAGTGTCTAGGGAGAGCCCACTTCCTCGTTTGCAGACAGGAAGCCCCCTCCTTGTGTCCTTACAAGGTAGACAGAAGAGAGCTCTGATCTCCTCATCCCCTTCTAAAGGCACTCATGCCATCTCTGAAGGCTCAGCCTCATGACCTAATTACTTCCAAAGGGCCCCAACTCCAAATAACATACATTGGGAATTAGGGCTTTAACATAAATTCAGGGGAACATAAATATTCAGTTAATAGGATTCTGCTCAGTCACCCTGCTCAGTATCTCCTTTTTACATACAGAGTATATTCATGTCATCTCAACAATCCCAAAAGTCTTAACTCATTCAAGCATCAACTCTTAAAGTTTAAAGTCTCATCTAAATTTGAAATATCATCTAAAAGAGATATGGATGAGACTCCAGGTACTATTCATCCTGAGACAAAATTCCTCTCCAGCTGTGAATCTGTGAAACAGTTCAGGACAGATATAGGAGAGAGGTTCCATTCCAAAAGGGAGAAGCTGGAAGTGAAAAGAGAGTGATGGGTCTCAAGCAATTCACATACCTGGCAAAGCAAACTCCATAAGATCTTTTTTTTAAAAAAAAATTAAATATTTTTTGTTCAGATTATTACATTTGTTCCTCTTTTTTCCCCCCATAACTCCCCTCCTCCCAGTTCCCACCCCACCCTCCGCCCTCACTCCCCACCCACTGTCCTCATCCATAGGTGCACGATTTTTGTCCAGTCTCTTCCCACATCTCCACACCCCTTTCCCCCCCAAGAATAATAGCTTTGCTGGATAAAGTAATCTTGGTTGTAGGTTCTTGGTATTCATCACTTTGAATATTTCTTGCCACTCCCTTCTGGCCTGCAAAGTTTCTGTTGAGAAATCAGCTGACAGTCGTATGGGTATTCCCTTGTAGGTAACTGAGTTTCTTTCTCTTGCTGCTTTTAAGATTCTCTCTTTGTCTCCATAAGATCTTAAAGCTTGAGAGTAATCCTCATTGGCTCAATGTTCTGTCTTCCAAACCCACTGGGTTGGAGGGCCTGCAGCGCAGCTCTGTCATGTGGAGGTCCCATTCCAATGCCCCAGGCAGCCCTCTGGCCAGTTGAAATCAAGCTGATGCCTCCCCCTTTTGAAACAGTGGAGGCAGCCCTGACAATCTCTGAATTGCCTTTTAAGTCATTCTTCTCATCTTGAAAAATAGTGTAGGTTCATAGTCAAATAACTCAGTGGTGATGTCTGTGAAATGCAAGAAGGGCACCAGCCTTTCTCAATTCCATTCCGTCTCCATCCCCTTCCAAGGAAACTGGCAGTGTTCCTGCCGGGATGGCTGATTAGGTCCCCAGTTCACACCAGCAGTAACATGATAGACCCATCACATCCTCACTGTTCTCTTCCAAACATGCTTTCTCATTTTTTGTAATATGGGAGGGTTTTCCAAATCTTTGAATTCTGATTGTTTTTTAGATAGCAGTTCCATCTTCAATTCATGTTTCCCTTTATGAATTTTACCATAGCAGCCAGGAGGAACCGAACTACTTTCTTCAAAGCTTTGCTCAGAAATAGCCTCAGTTAGATTCTAATTTTATCACTCTCAAGTTCTATGTTCCATAAAACAGTAGGCCAGAAACATAATTCAGCCAAAATATTTGCTACTTTACAACAAGGGTCATCTTTTCACCATTACCCAATAACATTCACATCTCAGACCTCATCAGAATAGCTTTTTTCCATCCACATTTCTAGCATTTATTATGGACATGATAATTAATTTTTTAAAAATAATACATCAATAGTAAATACATAACTGTTTTAGGAAGACAGAATCTTTCTCTATAGCAGTGGTGGGGAACATTTTCTCTGCCAAGGGGCATTTGGATATTTATGACATTATTCACTTAATATCATTCACTTAATATAAATTTATGTTGCTATTTAAAAAGGTCTACTAAGAGCAATTTTCATGGCCCAGAAAACCTCTGTGCAAGCATGACCATTACCTCCTTCTGTGTCCCACTGAGACACCCAGAAGCTAGAGGTAGTCTGATCCTAGGAATCATACCTTCCCCCTCAGATGTGTTTATTTTTCCTTTAATCAATTAGTGAAGCAACACAGGCATACAGACATGATGAGGGTCCTCTCTCAAGGCACTAGAAAAGCAAGGTAATACAAGTTGGGAGGATCCCCTGGTGAGTCTTTGCAAAGTTTGAGACAGTCCTGGGCTTTCTCAACTCTGAGCTCAACACTCAACAGCTTACCATAAGGCCTTTCCAGTGAACTCTGTCTCATTGATATTGGACATTACAGGAAAACATAATAACCAATGTAACTGGCCCCTGTGTCGCGGGAAGGATGAGTAAGGGTGTGAGCTGCTGTCTACCCAAGTTATAAAGACAATGAGCCCTGCACTAGATGGTCTCAGAATAAATTTACAGGATCAGAGATAGAATGTTCCCTTTCACTGGTGGTTTTCTACTCACTGGTGAATGAGTCCTGTAATGGTACCTTGTCACTTTCCAAGGCTGCCCCTCGCTTCTTCAGTAATTTTAACTGTGAGACACATGACCTCACATTGTTCATTGTTTTGCAATGTGGAGGCAAAATATATGGAATTACTAGTATCTCTAGTTGCCCTAAGATCTCTTCAAATATTTGAAGATATGGAGTCCTAAAGCCATAATTCTTCTTTTCTGTGTGCTAACTCCATTCCTCACCCTGCTCCAGCATGGTTTCCACCTCACTGAACCTGCTCAACATGGCCACTGGTGAACTTCCAAACAATGGATCAGCTTTTAGTTTCTATACCCCTGAACTCTGCAGAGAAATCTGAGAGGCATCACTGCTCCCTTCTTGGAATATCTCTATTGACACAAGTCTTTCGCAGGTCTCTACCCACCATGCTGTGTATTCTGAGTCATCCCCTGTACTGTTCTTCCCAGCTTTAATCACCTGTTAAGTGTTGAAATTCCTCTGGGTTCCAGCCTCAACCTTCTTTTCTTCTCATGTTATGAACTGACCCTCAGTGAATGCATTCATACCTGGGCGTCCACTCTCATCTACATATAGATGCTACCCAAACTTCATCTCTCGTTTGAGTATCACATGACCATATCAAAGATCACAAAAAGTGGCATCCCATGGTGATCTCAAACTCAGTAAAATGCAAAAGTTAAATAATTGCTTTCCTTACAAAAAATTAGTTTCTCCATCTGTGTCCCCCAACTTGATAAATGTCCCTACCATCTGTCTGCTCAATGACACAGTGAACAAACCTGTAAGTTATCCTTGACCTAAGTAAGTCATTTAGCCACATTTTTTCAGCAAATCAGAGGGCAAAGGTGGAATTTAAATCCAAGTCTCCTGATTCCCAACAAAATGGATGTATATTTATATTTATGTTTGTGTGCTCAGGTAATTATATGCAAAAAGAACTTTTCAAGGACTTTGAGAGAACATTTACTAGTATGTGAGGATTAATTTCAGTGACAGATAACAATATGTCTTTTCATTCCGTTCCATCTACTATCATCTTTGTATAAGAATAGGGCTTTGAAGCAGACTACAATTGGTTGTGAAGTCTATTTCTATCAAGGAGAGGTGAGGCAACAAGACAAAGTTCACAGCCGAGGCCAGGCACACATTGCCAACAGTTAGCTAAAACAAGGAGAACTCTGACACTTGCCATAAGGGGAAACCTTTCCATGAATCACTGCTTTATTGAAACCTTGCCCAGCAGATGCAGTTTAAGTGGAAAGGGAATTTCTGCTGCTGTTTATAGGGCTGTGAGGGTCAGATGTCAACCAGGGCCACCTTAAAAGGGGCTAGAAGAGCTTGCCTCTTCGATGGCAGCCTCCACATTTTCACTTATGGCAAGTATTGAGGGATTAAATAATTCTGTGAAGGAAGGCATGGTGTCTTTTCCAGCCATGAGAGGTTGCCATGGATATGAGCATCAAAGTTTCCACTGCATTTCTAAATATTTGCAGAGAACCGTTTCCTGCTGCAAGAATGACAAAAGTCTAACTCGGAGATTGGGCATTTTAGTGCTGGTCAATTATTTCAGAAGAGTTGTACTTTGTTGAAAACCACAGTCAAATATGCTACAACAACATTCTGGGCTTGGCAAGCTTGCCAATCTAGGAAATTCAAAATAAAGATTGAATACTTCATCCTCCGAGCTCTCGACAAGGTTCGGACAGCACAGTGGGCTGGTCACATAGGAGGCTATTCTCTGGAAGCAAGTGGTGGAAATCGGGCATGAAATCCTCTATTCAGGAGAATACAACCCGGTATTATCCTACAGTGAGCATGATTAGGTGAACGTGTTCAGATAGAATAACATTTCCTCCCCCTACTCAGCCTCTTAACCTTCAGCCGCCTCTCAAATGATTTCATTATTCAGATTTATAAAATTTAATTTATTTGCCTCCTCTTGCTGCCAAAAGTTTGCAAACCGTTGCTAGGATCTGCTAGATGTTCTGAGAATGAATCCTCCAGTGTCTCACTTTTACATGGAATATCAAACACTCACTCTGCAGAAAGGTAATAGTAGCCACCATTTATTAAATGTCTTCCATGTGTCATACTCAATATGATGCATTTTGCAAACCTTATCTCTTTTGGCTTTCATAAGAACTCCATGAGGTAGAATTTATTTTAAATATTAGGCTACTCTGCTATAATCCAAAAAAAGATTCAAAACACAGATGAAGATGCAATTCAACTTGTTCTCTGAATGAGTAACTTAAAACTCAGAGTAGTTAAATCACTTTCTCCAGGGCATTCAACTAAAGAGCAGCAGGCCTGAGGGTTTTACTCCAGTAGACCCAACTCCAAATACCATTCCATTTCCACCAAACCATAATCCTCAGCAAAGTGACCGGTCATCCACAGAAGATCTGAGGGTAGTGGTGGGGCAGAGGCAGAGACACAGGGGAGCAGCTACCAGATGGAAAATGTTGACTCCGGAATGAGAAAAACCTCCTTTGCCTATATATCACATGTTTTGACTCATAATGGGAATACTATTGACACTTTGGTATAGGATACTGCTTCATTGGGCAGGACTGTCCCCACATTGCAGGATGTTGCTTAACATTATCTATGGACACTTAATGCAAGTAGCATCCCCTGCCATTGATACAAACCAAAACACCTTATACATTTACAAATGTTTCATAATGGGATGGTGCCAGCTGCAGTTGAGAATTACTGCTTAGAGGAAAAGGAAATATAATCCTAATAATTCATTCTTCTCATTATGGATAATTGAATAATTTGCCTAACTTGATTTTCTATGTAATTAATTAAAGACAAGATCCTAATAAAAACAAACCAACCTTTTGCCCATTTCTATTTGTGAGTCGGAACAGGAAAGGCTTCCTGAAATAGGTGAGCTGGTGAATATAAATTTTATATTAAATATTAATTACTAGAGGCCCGGTGCACAAAAATTTGTGCACTCGGGGGGAAGGGGAGGTCCCTCAGCCTGGCCTGTGCCCTCTCGCAGTCTGGGACCCCTCAGGAGATAACGCCCTGCTGGCTTAGGCCTGCTCCCGGGTGGCAGAGGGCAGGCCCAATCCCTAGGTGCAGCCCCTGGTCGGGCTCA
>NW_006299715.1:1589986-1607016 GCF_000327345.1 Myotis davidii
GGGTGACTGAAGCTCCCAACCGCTCCTTTTTTTCTTTTTTTTTTTATTCTGGGCCAGCTTTAGCATTGAGGCTTGGCTCCAGCTCTTAGGCCTCTGCCGCTGAAAGAAGGTTTCTGGCCTTTGCTCACAATGTTGCGAATCTGCTGGCTGAAGTCCAGTGGTATTTGTTAAAATGTTTCAAACTGCAGGCTCAGAGGCCTGCAGCCGCAGGCTGGGAACGTTGGTTTCCTCCGTCACTGAAGCGAGCAAGCCTCATGTTAGTTTCAAGCTGCCTGGATGCCAGCCGCCATCTTGGTTGGCAGTTAATTTGCATATCTCGCTGATTAGGCAATGAAAAGGGTAGCGGTCGTACGCCAATTACCATGTTTCTCTTTTATTAGTGTAGATAATATTTAATTTAAGAGGGGAAGGTGACAGGTTGTAAAAGGCATTGTGATGGAGAACAAAGCAAAGTCTTTGACATTGAAGAGCCTCATAAAGTGATTGCACTTAGCTCAAGCTTAGCTGGACCAAAGGGTTTGAATCATTTCCAAGGAGGAGAGTATCTGATGGTCTCTGCAGAGCCCGTGGGTCCCACTGAGCAATTGCAGACATCTGTCTCCAGCCAGTGTGGTCCCACCTTTATTCATTTTTGCCCTTGCACACAAGTGACAGAAAGTGACCATGGCGCATCTCCAAAGCTTCCACTGTAGCACATTTCTGGTGAGCAGCCAAGAAACTATGTGCTCCCAGCGAACATATCACAGAGACAATAAAAATGTAGATTTCAAAATATGTCCCAGATTTATTTAAGGCAAGAAGGAGAATGCTCACACCCTCTCTAGGATATTTAATACAAACTACAAAGCAACTTAACTGTCATCCAACTTTATCTCAGTCCTTCATTAACACCTAGACCTGTGGTCGGCAAACTGCGGCTTGCAAGCCACATGCGGCTCTTTGGCCCCTTGAGTGTGGCTCTTCCTAAACCTTAGGAGTACCCTAATTAGGTTAATAACAATGTACCTACCTATATAGTTTAAGTTTAAAAAATTTGGCTCTCAAAAGAAATTTCAATCGTTGTACTGTTGATATTTGGCTCTGTTGACTAATGAGTTTGCCAACCACTGACCTAGACCAGTGGTTCTCAACCTGTGGGTCAAGACCCCTTTGGGGGTTGAACGACCCTTTCACGGGGGTCGCCTAAGACCATCCTGCATATCAGATATTTACATTACGATTCATAACAGCAGGAACATTACAGTTATGAAGTAGCAACGAAAATAATTTTATGGTTGGGTCACAACATGAGGAACTGTATTTAAAGGGCCAGAAGGTTGAGAACCACTGACCTAGACCATAACTCCCAGATCTCTGTGCATCCCCTCTCTGACAAAATCCAACTCCTTTTTGTTCTCAATGGCTGCCCTATATTTGCCCACCACCACTACCCTAAACATGATTTGCCCTTCTCTGGCCCACTTTTGCCCTAGAATGAAGCTTCTATGTATGGCAACCTCTAGGCTCCCCTGCCCACTGACTTCCTGTTGGGTCAGCAATTGGGAGGGCCAAGCAGAAAATCAGAAGACAAATGGAGAGTGGAGAGAGCACTTATTCTTTCTTGCAGTGGCTTGATTTCTTCTAGCCTACAGTTCCCGTAGATATTTCTTCTTTCATGGTCAGACTTTCATTAGTACTGCTCCCCCCTCTTGTTCTTTCAACTGAGGAGTGCTAATCACTGCCGTCTATTCTTAGTCTCTGGGTGCCTTCACTTCCCTTATTGGCTCCTTCAACCTTATCTATACCTTGATAAGCGGTTCCCTTTCATTTAAGCCTCCAAAATTTAACCATCTGAGTGGAATTTGTTTTTTTCTAAGGCAGTGGTCTGCAAACTGCAGCTCTTTGGCCCCTTGAGTGTGTCTCTTCCACAAAATACTGACTTCTGCACATGGGCCACGAAGTTTCAATCGCACTGTACATGCACGCCCACACGTGGTATTTTGTGGAAGAGCCACACTCAAGGGGCCAAAGAGCCGCATGTGGCTCACAAGCCACAGTTTGCCGACCACTGCTCTAAGAACTCTGACCAGTATATTTTCCCTCCAAGACTATCCATCATGCCTTGGCACCCCCTATCTGAATTCAGGACTATTCTCTTGATCCCTGGCATCTTCACAGGTGTCCACTCTATCACCTTGTCTAGCAACCTAGCTGACTCTTTCCTAGTTCACTTTCCTTGTAGCCTTCTCAAGTGGAGGATCTTTTATCTCACACCTTATGTGGCTTAATAGCAGGGATGGCTGTCATTTCAGCCTACACACACCCACACCAAACACACGCACACACACGCACACACACACATGCACATGCACACACACACAATGCAACACAATACAACCCCCACACACACAAAGAACTCCTATCCTATATAATAAAGAGAGAATATGCTAATTGACCATCATGTCCTCACAAGATGGCGGTGCCCACAGCCGTAAGATGATGGTGCCTAGTCCCCTCAGCCCCACTGGGAGCCTCAGGTCCTCCTGCACCTTCCACTGACTGAGGCTCAAGCAAGCAGGGCTGGCTGAGGCGCAGGCAAGCCTGGGATAGCAGCTGCTCAGCTGCCCAGGGCTGGCTCCAGGCACAGGCAAGTCACAGATGGTGGCTGCCCAGCTGCCCAGGGCCGGCCCGAGGTGCAAGTAACCAGGGCCAGCTGAGGCTTGCACTACCAGCAGTGGCAGCAGCAGAGGTGTGATGGGGGCATAGCCTTCCCCTGACTACCAGGCCACCTCCCGCCCCTGAGGGCTCTGGACTGTGAGAGGGGGCAGGCCAGGCTGAGGGACCCCCTGCACCAGTGCATGAATTTTCATGCACTGGGCCTCTAGTAGCTTATAAAGGTCATGCCATCCTGTTTAATCTCCATTTTTACCAATTTGTTTCTGTCATCTACTGACCTCCTAGTTGTCATTCATTTAAGCCTTTAGCTGTTAATTCAATCTTCCTCCACAGCTTTACTCTTGTCCTCATTTTCAATGATATCAGCATTCATCATTCATCCAACAAATATTCATTGAGAGCTTTTCATCACCCATGTTCTAGTTGCTAGGATTAGAGTGTTAAGACAGGAGAAAGCTCCTACTATTTTGTACTAATTTGAGTGTGGGAGAGGAAATCTATGTGGATTAATCACTCAAACCTTAGCTTAAACAGTGTCATAGATGACTATGTATATGGGGTCCCTAAAAATGAAATAGAGTGGCCCTGTTAGCCTCTCTATTCTTCACTTTCCTAACCTCCAGTGACTTTTCTTTCCATTTGACTGTACCTACTACATTGTCATCACCAGAACCTGTACTGCCTTCAATATCTCAAATTTAAGTATAACAATCTCTGATTCCCATCTTCCATTCTGGGACTCACTTGCTCCAGTGACTCTCCTATCAGTTGTTCAGCCCCACTAGACCTCCAATCTATTGATCTCACTATTTTCTCACTATCCTTTAGTTTTTTCCTGTCTTCAGGACAAACAGGAGAGCTGTACCTGAGATTCCACATTAAGCCAGAGATTGTCCAGGGTACTATAGTGGTCCCAGGTCAATAAAATTGATTACAGGACTTCTTCCCTTTGTCTCCCAGCACAGGGAGATGTGATGTCAGCCTAGTCTTCAGGTAGCCCCTGTTCAACTCTTGGCAACTCAGTCACCTATGTAAACAAATCCCTACAATAAGCTTCTTCTGTTTAAATCTTGAAGTTGTTGTTTTTGTATCTTCTTTAGAACCTGACTAACATACAAGAGGTCAATAAGATTTAAAAAGATATTCGGCATCAATAGTATGAGGAAGGAGTAAAATTAACACAATATACCAACCAAATTGACAATAAACGAAAAGCAGTTAACATGGCTATAGAATTTTAAAAGAAAGCCCTTACACACTCCTGCTGGGAATGCAAATAGAAATGGCAAATTTAAGTTGAAAACAATGTAGCATTATCTTACATTTGTGGACACTTGGGTACCCAGCACCTCTAAGTCCTAATAATTAGAGAAACCCTTATATTTCAGCAACAAATTCTTGTCCGAGAATTGTCTTTTTAATAAACAGAATGTTTCCAATATCAAGGAGATAGTAAGAAAGAAAAAAAGAAAGGAAGGAAGGGAGAGAGGGAAGGAGGAAGGGGAAAGAAAAAGAAATGAAAGCGATGGAAAGGAAAGGAAAGGAAAGGAAAGGAAAGGAAAGGAAAGGAAAGGAAAGGAAAGGAAAGGAAAGGAAAGGAAAGGAAAGGAAAGGAAAGGAAAAGGAATATTCCCAAGTGACCATTAACAGTAGTATGGATGATAAATTATTATTTATTTTTCCCTAAGTGAAATATTATTTGGCAGAGAAAGTGACTGAAACGCCCTACCAAAAAAGCATGGATTAATATTGAAAATATAATCCTTTAAATTAAATAGTCACAGAGGAATATGTAGAATATATATCATTTATATAAAGCTCAACAAACAAAATTAAACAACATATTGTGTGTAGTACATAAATATCATTAATTATTTTTTAAAGAGAAAAGGAAGAATAAACATAATAATTGACTAGAAGAGAATTGCTAATGCTTGAGGACTTAAATTAGATGGTATATTAATGGGTATTTAATTATTATGCTTATAAACACATATACATATATATATATACATATTCTTTGTTTTATATATAGGTGTCCCCCAAAAAATGTATACAAAACTTACAGCTGATAGCTCAATTGATGTTTCTTTATTTTCAGATTTAATCCTTTGGAATTAATAATTATTCAAAGTGTGTACATATTTTGGGGACACCCTTTATATACCTATAGATAAATAGATAGGTGATAGATAAATAGGTAGATAGATAGATAGATAGATAGATGGATCATCAGATTATTTTACATTATTTTGATACTGTAAGTTCTTCATTTGGGAAATATTGGCTCTATCAATAGGTCTTTTTCATCCCAGATATCTCATCATTCTTACTGATCCTCCTTCATTTCTCAAATCCCACACCACCGAATGTGAGAGACTGTTATCTCTTAATGGTTAGTATTTACAAATGCTCCATGCCTCAGTTTCCTCATCTAGAAAATGAGGATCTGACACTGCATAACTCATGGGGCTCTTGTGAGGCTAAAATGAGGTAATTTAAGGAAAGCATTTAGCAGTGTCCAGCATAAAGAAACATGTAAAACATGGTAGCTCTTCCTATATTATCAATATAAATAGTGATATTCTCATACACAGTGTGGAGCTTGTCATGTGCAGTGTGGACATGACAGAGTTCTTCCAAAAAGGCCTGATTACCTGAGAAGGAACATCCTGAGTGGTCATGGGGTTGACATCTCAGGTAAGTTATCTAAAAGGCATTAGCTAGACTTTTTGTTCTATAATCATGATCTTTGACAAAGAATGTCCAAAAGGCAAGCAAAGGAGCTAGAAGGAAATAGTTCTTGGGCAGAACTGAAGTTTTACCAGAAATAAATTATATGCCATTAACAAGGTTCCATCTCTACCTCCAACAGGCTGCACATTAGCTTAGCCTCACTGTATCTTAACTGCAAAGTCTACATAGTAGCTTAAAAGACGGGGCTCTGCAATCAAACTGTCAGAGATTGTCTCCTGGATCCACTGCCAAGCAACTGTAGGACTTGACTTAGTAAACTCTCTAAGCCTCAGCTTTTCTATACTAGTATAAAGTTAGGATAGCAACACATACAGTGGTTAAGAAGATTGCATGAGGTCATATTTATGAAAGGCTTCACTCAGTAGCAGACACATTCAAAGTGCTCAACAAATATGTTTACTGTCTCCATTATCTATCTCCACCATGATAACTCTTTGAAACCTGGAGGCAACTTCTCATTTATCTTTATAAGTCTAGATCCCAAAACATCCAATGCATAATGAATATCCAGTGCATCCTTGCTGATCACAGGGGACCCAATAAGGTCTTTAGTGTCCATGTGAAGTCCAGAAAACCCTTTGGAGTTCATGGGGGCTGTACTCTTGGTAAAACATGGCTTCCTTGGTAGCAAGAGGGGGAAAGTCCATATTTTAAAAGGTTTCATGGACTGCCAAGAACTGTTATAAAACAATATTTTGATGAGTTATACAGTAAATGAATCAGAAACATATGAGCTTAATTTCCCTGAAAATACATGCGGGTTTAAAAATGAAAGGAAAGGAACCTTGGCACTCTTTGCTATGCCAAACCCCAAATGTTAGAAAAACATTTTAAGATGGTAGGATGCACAAATCCTAAATGTACCTCAATTTAATCATCCTTCAGTGGCCTGCTCCCAATGTACCTGTTAAGCCTGGTCTGCCATAGTCCTAATGAGGAAAACCTAAAAAATGAAAAAAAGAAAAAGCATGTTGGCATAGGTCAGGGAGCCAGAAGTTCCAAGTCTAGGTCTGGCTCGGCCACTGATTAGCTGTGGGACTCTATATTAATCACTTAGCTTTCCTGAACTTCAACTCGGGAAGACAGTTCATGACAGGCAGACCTCATGGGGTTGTTGGGAGCTGTTAAAATGGGAGGTTAGGAAACTGATGTCTAGGAGAATAGGGACCAGACCAAAAAGTGAGATGATAACTTCAGGGTGGGACAAGTGTCCAGATGAGCCAACATACACTTTCACAGTGAAACAGGCATGCACAAGATAAGCATATGACCAGCTGCAGAGAAATCTTTAGCAAGGCATCCATGGTGAATTATCTGAACTATCCTTGTTCACAGGTATTATCAATTCTTTAATACCTCCTGCTTCCCACCACACTGGCAAAGCAAAACCCCACCATCCAGGTGGCCAGACACATCAGATAGATGGTCTGCAACCTCAACTAAACCCTCAAGGTTTGTTTGTGTGTGTGTGTGTGTGTGTGTGTGTGTGTGTGTTTTGGTTTTGTTTGTTTGTTTCAGTTGAGTTAGTGCTCTTTTCCATTGCACTAACTCAAAAGTCATCAATGAACTGAAACGCTTCTACTAAAACCTCTTACTTGCAGCAAATTTGGGGCCAGTCAGTATTAGCTAATCAATATGATTTCCATTTCTATATTTATTTTTGTCCGTACCCACATGTATTAGTTAACTATTATCATGCAACAATCTACCCCACAACTTAGCATCTTAAAAGAACATGCATTAGCCCCAGTTTTAGAGGACTGGGCACTCACAAATTTCTTCACTGGGTGATACTGACCCAGGATCGGGCACAATATTGCAGTCATGTCGTCAACTCGGGCTCAGTCAGGTTAAATCTGGGGGGAATCTATTTCCAAGCTCTCTCATACAGTCACTGGGAAGTCTCAGTTCTTTGTCAGGCTGGAGGCCTCTGTTTTCATACCATAGGCCTCTCTAAAAACTTCCTAGCTGTTCTCAGGACATGGCAGCTGACTTTCTCCAAAATAAGTGATCACAGAGAGAGAAAGGGAGCACACCTGGGCAAGGAGTATTTTTATAAAGTAATAGTTGAAATAAAATGCCAGAATGTCTTTCATATGCTACTGGCCACTAGATCAACATTGGTGTCATATATGTAGACAGGGACAGCACTAGCGTCCAAATATCAGGATGTAGGATCACAGGGGCATCCTTGGCGTGGCTCCCATACCATCTGCACTTTCATCCAGATGTGTGCTTCCGCCACCCTACTCATCTGAGACCTTGGCCTCATCACTTCCTGCCTCCTATTCCTCTTGGTCATCCCCAAACTTCCTAAAGTATTCTCTCCCTCTCTGTTGACTCTCCACTTTTAGCCTTAGAGTATACCTATACTTGACCAGTCACAGGACTATCCTATGGGGCTCAGATTACCACACACTTGGCTCCCATTTTTTAAGAGACTAGGCTTAACTAATTCACACATTTTAAGGCTTATGTCATTTGTTGAGGAAAACAGCTGGGCCACCATGTCCACCAGTGACTAAAGCATGGATTTTTGTCAGCAATCATGTATCTATAGTGGTTCATTCATTTTAACAAATATACCATTTTAATGTCATATACCACTTTAATGTCATATGTAATACTCTTATGAAGATTTTCAATCTCATAATAAGTGGATCATTTTTCACATATTTTACTGACAAATTTTTTTAAAAAAAATTGAGAAATTCAGTGTTGCTTAGAAAATTGGTGTTCACATTCTGGAAGTGTAAACTCAGACAACTTTTCTAGAGAGCAGTATACTTTATTTAATAGCTAAAAGAGGAACACTCTTGACTCAGGAATCTCATTTCTAGGTTTTATTCCTATTATGCTTATCACATAAGTGAGACAACCAACCAACATTGTTCTGGAAACAGACAGAAATCATGCAGTTCGGTACTACGCTGTGTGCTACCTGTGTGGCTATCCATGATTCAAGTAACCTTTCAGATATTAACTTTATCATCCGTAAAACTGAGGTGACTACACCCAGTCTGTAAAATTGTATGACATAAAGATGCAACTGCCAAAGAACATGGCCCAGAGTAGAGGTTTAGTAAACATTTCTTCAATTGATAGTCGAATGAATGCAGGAACAATGTATGTTAGCTAAACAGAGTATGATGACCAGTTTTGTCAACATATCCGCGGCATAAGAGATTCCTAATTATGAAACATCCTTTACAGGACTTTTTCATTGTAAGTCACAGGACAGAACTGTGTATATTTTACTCACCACTAACTGGTCTTTTCTTTATCAATTTGATTACTCTCAAAAGTCTTCATTCTTTCTCAAATGCATATTGGAAACTATTGTTAAACCTGTTTTTTTTTTCCTTGGGAAAAAGTATTACTTCCTCTACTTGCCAACACAATGAATATAATATATGGGTAGTTAAAACTAACTTTTTAAAATTGTATTTAATAAAGTATTTTAATCATCTCATAACTGAACTATAATACATTAACAATAAGAAAGCTTTGTTATTAAGAGTCTGTCAATATAAGATCTAGAAAAATGTCTAAACCTAAGCTAAAATATCTGGGAAATATGTTAAAAAAATCTAGAAAGATCTGAAAGCAAAACAGCAGCCCAGACACTGATGCCTCTCATTAGGTGGTTGAAACTGATACAATTTAAGAAAAATACCTAAAATAAAAATTATCCTGCCATTTTATGCCCTTATTTGTTGATTACATGGATGCAGCATAGAATAAAGATTAATCCTCATGAATTTTAAAAAGCATGAGAAAATGTAATTTTTAATTCAATAATTGCCTCTAGAGATTAACTTCTCACAAATGAATAAAATCCTCTTTTGAGAAGACACACAGAGCTGAGATACAAAAAAAAAGTGAATTAAAATTCCTCAGCATGTAAACTTTCCTGTGTGAAAACTTTCCACAGGCTGGGTAGGATGAGCTGGAGCTCTGTGGTGGGAACCAGTACTGTGGGTTTATCTGCAACGGTGATGGTTAAAATCCAGGACCTTTATGACCTGTTCGGTGGTAGGTTTACATTGAAACTGTTATAAATTATTACAGAGGTGAAGCCAAGCCAAACAGTCCAACATAAATATATCTGCAGACACACTGGCTACTATATATTCTAAACACTGTCGGTAAATGAATAAACAGAGCTTACTAAATCATTTAAGAAAAATATATTTATTCATAAAATCAATTTTTATTTTTCAGTGTGAGCCCTTCTATTCTAAAAGTCCTACTTTTTATATCTAATTTTCTGGACTCTGTAAATTTTATGGACTCCCCTCCTGAGATAATGGGCAGAAAATCATCCTTCTCTGAGTGAAGTGTGAATGCCTTTCATTTTGGATACTGGACTGACCCCTACCTGTTGAACTTGTTCCGCTGCATTACACAAATTAAATATCAGTGCCCCCAAATTTCAGCAGACTGACTCTGCATCTGTGTAAAGGGACAAAGAACTATAATTTAACAGTCTGATTTTCCTAGGGTTTGGGGGAGAAAGCAGCGAGACTGCTGGCTTGCCCATATGGGTGAATCATAGCCAACCAGAGTAGACCAAATTTTGTGGTCTGGTTTTATTTGCCTAGTCATATAACTCAGGGCTTTAAGTCTGCACATTGTTGACCAAAACATTAATTGTGGCAAAACAGTTTGTGTCTGTACTGAAAGAGTAAAACCAGAGTAACCCACATGCAATGACCATGAATTAGTTCGACAAGGGAGGGAACTCCAATCCTCTGACGGTGAAATCATTGGAGGTCTGGTGTTGAAGATGGAGCTGCTTTGGCAGAAATGGAAAGGGCACTAGGGGGGCTGCCTGTTATAGCAGCAGGGATTGCAAGTCAAAGCTATTCTGGTTCCTATTTCTTTCTGTTTGTGCTCCTGTATTAATCAATGTAATCTGAATTTTCTTATCTACTAAACAGAGGCAACTCTTGATCATCTGCAGCCTACCTTGTCTAAGACTAATCTGCCTTCACCTGTCCCTTGAGTGATAAGCGTCTCTATGAAAGGTTGATATAGTCAACAAATGTTGGAAATGGGAGAAAACTAAAATAAAAAATGTAGGACTGGATGTCATGGGAAAGTTTCTAAGAAGAATATGAACAGAGACCTCCTAAGACAAACACATTTGAATCAGGATGAAGGTCTCAGTACAAGGATGAAGTTTAATGTTATTTTTTCCTTTCTACACTGTGCATGATTCAGGAAGTCCACTTTCAAACAAAACATTCCATGGTCCCAATGCCATACTATCCAGGTAAGCATCAGAACATCCATGCACTCTTTAAGCAAGAGGTGGTTTTGTTTTTTTAAAAACAGCCCCAGTATTCCTAAGGGTGAACCAATCGAACAGAGCCCTGGGTATTGTAATATCTGATAGTCAGAATATGAAGAGCTCCTGGTTGATGGAATAAACATTTTGCCCTCAAAATGTAACCAGCCAGGAGAGATTGGGTTTTAGTTTTTATTTTAGCAGAAAGTTTTCTTTCATTATAGGAGAAACACCTTTCCTGGATTTAAAATAGAAATGAACATCTCTCTCACAGCTCTTTAGAACAAGCTATTTAGCTGTCAGTCTGTCCCATGTATCCTGTTTCTATTTTGTTCATTACATCCCACATATAAGTGAGATCATGTGATATTTGTCTTTCTCTGACTGGCTTATTTTGCTTAGCATAATACTCTCCAGGACCCTCCATGCAGTCTGCAAAAGGTAAGAGTCAATTTTTTATGGCTGCATAGTATTCCATTGTGTAAATGTCCCACAGCTCTTTTATCCACTCATCTACTGATAGGCACTTTGGCTGCTTTCACATCTTGGCTATTGTAAATTGCACTGCTATCAACATAGGGGTGCATATATTCTTTTGAATTGGTGGTTTGGGATTCTTAGGATATAGTCCAGTGATGGCGAACCTATGACAAGCGTGTCAGAGGTGACACGCGAACTCATTTTTTTTTTTTGGTTGATTCTTCTTTGTTAAATGGCATTTAAATATATAAAATAAATATCAAAAATATAAGTCTTTCTTTTACTATGGTTGCAAATATAAAAAAAATTTCTATATATGACACGGCACCAAAGTTAAGTTAGGGTTTTTCAAAATGCTGACACGCCGAGCTCAAAAGGTTCGCCATCACTGATATAGTCCCAGAAGTAGGATTGTTGGGTCAAAAGGCAGTTCCATTTTTAATTTTTTGAGGAAACTACACACTGTTTTCTACACTGGCTGCGCCAATCTGCATTCCCACCAGCAATGTACTAAGGTTCTCTTTTCTCCGCTAATCTATTCACATAACCTGTTTCTTCCAGTCTATAAAAACATTTCAGCCTTAAATGCTCCTAACCAGCAATTCTGAAAGTGTGATCTCACAGTCTGCAAGACCCGTTCAAGGACTTACAACATAAAAGCTATTTCCATAAGAATATTGACCTTTCTGCCTCCTTTACTCTTATTTTTTTTCCATGACTGTACAGTGGATTTTCCAGATTTTTATATGTAACTAGAGGCCCAGTGCATGACATTCATGTACTGAAAGGGGGTCCCTCAGCCCAGCCTGTGCCCCCTCAGCTGACATCCCCTGAGGGGTCCTTAGTGCTGCCGTGGAGACAGGAGAGGCTCCCACCACCGCTGCTGTGCTTGCCAGCCATGAGCCCTGCTTCTGGATGAGCGGGGAGCAGGCCTAAGCTGGCAGGCGGACATCCTCTGAGAGGTCCCAGTGGCGAGGGGGCAAGCTGGGCTGAGGGACCCCCCGCCCTCCTTCCCCCAGTGCACGAATGTCATGCACTGGGCCTCTAGTATATAATAAATAAATATAAGTAAATATAAATAAATAACATCTCTTTGGGGTTCTCAATATTTTTTAATACTAAAAGATCCTGAGGTCAAAAATTTTGAGAATTGCTGATCTAAACAATAATGAACAATCTTTCTTTACTCTTTTCCTTGTTCTTTGAATCCAAGTTTCTGCTAATTCAGTTTCACATTCTTTATTTCAAAATCATAACTCTAAGCCTTGCTTGTATAGCCCATCTGTAGAAGAGTCACTCTCACTCTCTGGAATGCTGAATTAGAAGGAATGGGGAGGTGAGGAAAGGGCAGAGAAGGGAGAAGAAGAGAGGGGAGCAGAGTGGGAGGGAGTGATATGATTGTTCTTCCCTTTAAACTTCCCCATAATCTGGAAACTAAAGGGTTAATATTTGGGTAGGCAAGAAGCTTCCAGAACTTCGAATCGGCACTAAAGCAATATCTGTTCTCACATGATGATGCTGTGCTCTACTTGCTGTTAAATATTTTTAACCATTCTATCTCATAAGATCGCTAGAATACTAATCCAACATATTTAAAGGGCTAGCACAGTGCCTGGTGCATGAGTATGCTCAGTGAGTGTTAGATATCATTATAATTATGATTTCCTCACCCTGCTCCTAACAGTCACTGTATTCCTTGACCCATCTCTTTAGCAATGATTATATTCTGCCCTATCATTTCTTAAGAGGGTATCATCAGTTTTAAACTATGCTATGAAAACTGAAGACAACTCCAGAACATTCCAAACCAATGTTTCTCTGGGATCCAACTGCACCTCTTTCAAAGGAGCCTGAGCCAAGTGGTCAGGGTCTATGCATTCATGCTAAGCAATGGCTTCTGTTGCCCTCTGCCCGTGGAAAGGAGAAAAGGAGCAACTTGCAAAACTATCCCAGCGAGACTTCTCAGTATTTGAGCCTAGCTAAAGGAAGAAAATATAAAAAAGGCCTGTGTGAAACCTGTCTCTAGTCAGAGATCCCTGGCCAGCAAAGACTGACCCCAGTACTCTTCATAAAGCAAACAAGCTTTGGAAAACCTGGCCACTCGCCCCCCTGGCAACTCAAATTCCAACACTAGGAATTTGACTTATTACTAAATACAATTTCCTTCATGAAGATGCTATCCCAACCAGGGGAGTTCAGATCCCCAATCCTTCATATTTTACTTAAGCTGTAGGTGTATTTACACAAAAGTTTGGGCAGCACTGAACCACAGCTAGTCAGAGAGGTCCTGCACGCTCTGGGTAACTCATCCTTCCCCACTTGAAAAGCATCTTTTGGCCCAAGAGTTAGCCAAAGGAGTTTCCGATTCATTTGGAATCCAGGTCTCTAACACAACATGGCTTTTTGCTTTTTTCCATTCCCTACCTGTTCAACCAACAAGCAAGCTAAGACATTAAGTATTTTTCCATGGCTCTCCATAAATGCAAAATGCTGCTTCTGCTCACATATAAATAAGGCCTTAATAGTTTACAGAATGTTCTCTTACCAGTTTCCTCATTTCATCTTCACAGGAGCCCTGAAATGAGGTAGAGGGAGGTTCCAGTTACAAAATAAAAACAACTGAATTTGGAGTCAAAAGAACTGAGCTTAAAACTTCAGCTGTGCTAGTAACAGTCTGTGTGATCTTATATAAGTCAGATTCATGTTAACTCTGAGAGACAATATCTAATTATTTTGTTTAAGTAAGCTGTCCATGGCTGGTAAGGTGACACCTTCTATTTTATTGCTCCTACATCCTTAATATGTAGCTTTCACCTCATGCCTCAAGATGGTTGCTTGGACTTCATCCATACTGTCCACATTCCAGCCACTAGCAAGGAAGAAAGGATGAAGAAGAAAGAGAACAGGGGGGTACAAAACAGCTCTCCTCCATGCTGCCATGTCTGCCTTCCACTTATATCCCACTGGTTGGAGCTTGATCATGTAACCACAACTAACTGCAAGGGAAGTGGGGAAATGTAGTCTTACTTCAGGCCATGTTTCCAACTAAAAATTACATTATATTGATAAAAAATAATTTCTGCAATATTTTTTATTGATCTTATAGGGAGAGGAAGGGAGGGAGGGAGAGAAAGAGAAACATCAATGTGAGAAACATTAATCAGCTGCCTCCTGCACATCCCCCACTGGGGATTAAGCCCACAGTCTGGGCATGCACTCTGGGAATCAGGCTGGTGACCCTTTTGTGCATGGGACAATGCTTAACCAACTGAATCACACCAGCCAGTGCAATAAAAATAATTTTAAAAAATGGATTTTGAGGGACAAACCAGTAGTCTCTGCTACAACCTCAAGAAAGTTCCATGGATTCTCTAAGCCTGCTTCTTCATCTGAGAAATACATAAATTCAGGCTGATTCATGAGCAAGGTTGCAGCCCTTGCCTGCTCACTGATCACCAGCTTTGAGACAGATAATGCTAGACCAGGGACTTTATTCTTATAATATGTGACCTTCCAAGACACAAAGCATGAATTAACCAAGAACCCAGGCAGGAGAGTGTTGGTTCCAATGCCAAGCACAGAGTAAAAAAAAATAATAATAATAAATAAATAAGTATTTTTGGATGGGTTGAAAATGAAGATAAAAGTAGCACTAAGAAAGTGAAATTAAACCAAAGATGATATGATGAAGTGGGAAGGAGGAGGATGGACGTACTTGATTACCTGGAACTCTAGCTGTTTAGTAGCATTGGATGGTTGTTTATAGGAGTGTGTTTCTTTTTTTTTTCTTTATTGATTAAGGTATTACAAATGTGTTCTTATCCCCCCCATTGCTCCCCAACCCCCCCCACACTCATGCCCTCACCTCCCTGGTGTCTGTGTCCATTGGTTATGCTTATATGCATGCATACAAGTCCTTTGGTTGATCTCTCCCCCTTACTCCCACCATCCCATGCCTTCGCTATTCATCAGTTTATGTTGTTTCTGAGAGAATCAACCCAGGCTCAAAGTCTAGATTCAGTGCAGGCCATGATAAAAATGACATGCTGTGGTACATTTACAACATGGAATACTATGCAGCTGTAAAAAGAATGATTTCTTAAATTTTGAGGCAACATTGGAGGGACCTGGAGAGTATTATGCTAAGCGAAATAAGCTAGTCAGAGAAGGATAAGTATCACATGGTCTCACTCATATGTGGAATCTAACAAACAAAATAAACTGATGAACAAAATAAATTTAGAGACTTAGAAACATGGAAAAGACTGTTGAATCTCAAAGGATAGGCAGGGGTGGGCAGGTAGGTGGGAAGAGATCAACCAAAGAACTTGTACACATATATGCATAAACCATGGACACGGACACTAGTGTGGTGAAGGCCTGGGGCGGGAGGAAGAGTTGGGCTAGAAGGGATCAATGGGGGGAAAATAGGGGACACATGTAATACTTTCAACAATAAAGATTTTTTTTAAAAAAAAAATCACAGCCTTAGCTGGTTTGGCTCAGTGGATAGAGTGTTGGCCCAAGGAATGAAGGGTCCCGGGTTTGATTCCAGTCAAGGGTATGTACTTTGGTTGCAGGTTTCCTGGCCCTGGTCGGGGTGCATGCAAGAGTGTCACTCTCACTTTGATGTTTCTCTCTGTCTCTCCCCCTCCCTTCCACTCTCTAAAAATCAATGGAAAAATATCCTTGGGTGAGAATTAACAAAAAATAAAAATAACAAAAAAGAATCACATGAGCATGTTTGCTAAAAGGTTTTGTGAACTATACAGTGCCACTCCAATGTAATAAATAGTAGTAGTATTATGAAAAATTAATGCAACATTATCACTTTTTTGAGATTATAAGTGGAGATAGTACCTGAAAAATCTCAAGTGTTCAAAATGAATGTTTCTGATGATGAGAATTAGAAATCACTATAGGTCAGAAACCAAAGAAGTGTACCCCTTTGAGAGCACGGTAACTCAGCTGCCTTCCAATCCTAGGCAAGAAAATTGGAGCGCTAGATCAGAGTTGCAAAGACCTGGTTTCCTGGCCTGGCTCCACTGCTTACTAGCTTGGTGGCCTCTGGTTTTCATTTAGCCAAACTTGGCATCAGTGTACCCAACCATAAAATGAAGTAATGTGTGCTTATCCAAGAGATCAACCAAAGGACTTGTATGCATGCATATAAGCATAACCAATGGATATAAGACACTGGGGGGTAGGGGAGGCTAGGGGACTGCCTAGGGCGGCGGGGGGGCGGGGAATGGACACATATGTAATACCCTTTGTAATAAAAAATTAACAAAAAAATAAAAAAGAGGTACATTCAATTGAGATCCTAGACCCATATATTAAATAAATATTAACAGTATAATTTCTATGTGTCACATGCTTTGCTAGAAGCTGATCAACTACAATGCACTATAGGAAGCAATATAGGGCTACAATGAGGAGTGTAAGTATAGAGAAAGACTGCCTAGAATCCTGGCACTAACACTTGTTTGGTGTGTGATCTGGCCAAGTTCCTGAACCTCTTTCTGCTGCATTTTTCTCATCTCCTAAAGGAGGATGATAGTAATGCATCATCCATGGGACTATTGATGCATGCAAAGAGCCTCTAGAATAGTTTCTGCATGTACCAAGAGTTCAATACATATTTACAAGTATTATTATTAATGTTATTCTTGTTGTTTTCCCATGAAAGCAACTGCCTAGTCTGCCCACTTGTAGTTCTTTTCCTTGGCATCACCATCTAGATCAGTGGTTCTCAACCTGTGGGTCGCGACCCTTTAATACAGTTTCTCATGTTGTGGTGACCCCCAATTTCATTGTTACAAATTGAACATAATTAAAGCATAGT
>NW_006299715.1:1607039-1619249 GCF_000327345.1 Myotis davidii
GATGAAGTAGCGACGAAAATAATTTTATGGTTGGGGGTCACCACAACATGAGGAACTGCATTAAAGGGTCGCGGCATTAGGGAGGTTGAGAACCACTGATCTAGATCCTTCAATAGATGCCATTTTACATAACTACAATATGCCAAGCCATAAACAAGGACTTGGGAATCCACTGCCGTTTCTCACAAACAGCCTTGGAAGTATCATCATTGTTCTCAAAAGAAACTGATGCTTTGTCCAAGCTCACACTGTTGACCTGAGATCTGAATGAAGCTTCTCTGGCTTTAACAACCATGTTCTTTTAACCTTGATCTATTTCATTTATACATCTTACCTGATCTTTGCTAATTATTTGTTTATTCCACTTCTCTGGTTAGAAGGAAAATTCCATGCAAAGGAACTCTCCCTAGTTCACCACTAGATGATACCTACAGGGTAAGGCCCTTGTTCTTTAGCATAACATTCAAGGCCTTCGTGGTCTGATCCTCATCTACCTCTTCAATCTGGTCCCTTCCCACTCATCTTCAATGCTCTCTCATTGATCTACTTCTTTCCACACTAAATTCTTCACAGCTCTTTAAAGGAGGCATCCCCTTATAATCACATGTCTCTGACCTTGCCACCTATATTTCTCCTCATGCTCACCATGCCTCTGTTCATGCTATGCAATAACTCAGGCTTCTCCTTTAAGACTCAAGAAAGGGCACATCATGATTTAGAGAAAGAAAGTATAGTAAGGAAGGTGTCATTGAGACCATTCCAATTGGATCTTTATTTATAGTATCTTTCTACTTCTGTGGGGTGCAATCCCACCCTTTCCTACAATGTGAAAGCCTTCACCCAAATTTCCAACTGAAGTCTCATCTTTCAAAAATTTATTGAACTCAGATTCTGTGCTAAACTAAATAAGAGAGACTGCCCCTCTGAAGGTTCAATGTACACTGACCACATCTATAAATGTGTGCGAGGATCGCTGTTCCCCAAATGTAGCCTGGGTACTTATCAATATAATTTGTGTTTGGAACCAGAGCTACAGATATGATTGAATATAGCCATTTGAGGCATACTAAATAGCAGCCAAAGACCTCTGTGTATCCTGATTCCTAGCTTGGTTCAGTTTTCTCCAGCAGCTCTTGAAAGCATAGGTTCAGCTGCAGTAACTCTCCTGGGGCCAAGCTGTATAAGTGTGCACATAACTATTATGTTCTAGTTTATGACACATTCACTCCAAATAGCCACATGTGCCTGACCTCGTGCCCCTTTGGGGAAAATGGGATGACTGGGCTGTGTGTTTGCATTATGTGTCCTGGAAGTGAAACAGATGAGAGAAGGCAATTTTGCTAGTCCTTGAAAAGGATGACTCCTTGAACTCCTGGAGAACAACAATTTTAAAGATACCACATTAAAGTAATATCTTATCAGAGCTGTGGGAAGGATTCTGTGAAAGAAGGTTTGTATTTAGGTTAAAGAATATTTGCACCAGCTAGACACATAAATGGATGCTTGATCAAATGTAAACTTTGTCCATGTTGCAGAAAGAGCGGGAAGATGAAGTTGGACCGGAAGATCAATTCCAACTCTGTTTCATGCTGTGAAACTTTGAGCAAACACTTTAAACGCCACTAAACCTCAGTTATTTTAGCTGTAAAATGAGAGTAGTAATAATTTTTAATGCCTGGAGGAGCCATAATCATTAAAAGACAGTATCTATACACTTGCCCTGGAAACCAGAGCCTCAGCGATGGCAGAAGATATAAATATAAGGAACTGTAACAGAGAAGAATGCCTGCACTGTGACTGGCAGACAGTCCAGCTAAAGCTGAGCAGCACCTCAGCTCTTGGGTCTGGATCCCGGCTCCAAAAGCCCAGTGACCTAGTCATGACAGTCCCAGAGGTGATCAGTTTCAGACAAACCAACCGAAATGCATAGAAAGTGGAGGTTGGTAACAGAATGCTACTGTAGCTGGAAATCTGAACTTGAACTCAATCTCAAAACTGAGTTTGGAATGAACATATCAATTTATCTAAAAATGTAAGTAGGTACTCATTGGCAATTATTTTAAAACCTCAGTTGAATTGTGGATAGGAAAGGGAAAAAAGTGTGTGTGTGTGTGTGTGTGTGTGTGTGTCCAGGTAGGTAGGTAGTAGTTCTGAGAGGGAATAAAAGAGTGGGGGAGTGAGGTAGCATAAAATGTAACACCTAGGATAGTGCAAGAAGACAAGGATATGTTATGTGCAATTTACAGTTATTTACACTGACCTAAGGTGCCATTGTCTCAAAACTCTAGGAAACGTTTCCATGACTACTCTATCCTTGTGTGTGTTGTACACTTTTGTGGTTGTGAACAAAAATGGTTGAACCTGAAACTATAAGCATGACCTCTTTGACCCACAATGAAGAACTCTCAGAAATATTAGGGAGTATTGAACTTTTCCACAAGGTATGAAATAGGGGATTGAGATAATCTTATGCACAATTTAAGGTGTAGATATAACATTTTTAATGAGGAAAAACTGTTTCCCGGGATGAGATTATTTGAAATCTTCATGAGGAGTGGATGCCCTTTCTGCTGTCATTCCCCTTGAGAATCTAAATCTTCATTAGAAGTTGACTTAGATGAGTTGACAGTCAAGCTATAGGAATGTAACAATCTTGAAGACAGGTCTCCTCTAAGATAACTTATGGATGTTTACAATATAGAGATAAACCTGACAAGTTAAGAATGCCCTACCCAACTTCTGTTGACCAAGATGCCTGCCCCTCCGGGCCATGCTGGAATATGTTGACCATGTCTTGATTGGCTTCTTTCTCTTGGATGTACTATTTTCATTAGTGGCACTTTCTCCATTTCTTCATTTTGTTAATACTGTTGTCTGTGACTCAACCTTATTGTGCATGTGTAACCTGGACTTTGCTAGCTACCTCCAGATTAGAATCATAACTTGAGTCATTTCCACTCTTACATTTTAGGCTGCTTCTTTTATCCTTGGCTAGTTGCTTCCACAAGGTGCAGACTCTGCAGTTTAGCCTTCAGAGGATAATCTTATTTGTCTTATTCCCAAGTCCTTAGAAGGCAACTTGGTGCAGCTCTGAGTACACAACACTAGTATAATGAGCATGGAACCTCATTTATTTTTAATAAATAATAATCTCCTTTTTTTCTTTGGGGGCTAGAAATCCATTGCAATCTATCAATGAAGAAGTATTTAATAGGTGCTGGAAGAGAGCAGTGAGTTAATATCGGAGGCTGCCATGTAAAATATGTTGGCAAAGTACGTTAAGGCCTCTTATATGTTTTATGTAAAAGACTAGTAAGATGGATTATAACCTGGTTTCAATGGTATTGTTGAGATTGAATGGAAAGATTATTAACTATAATTGCAATGCATGGGTCACAAGAGTTTGCTTCTAAAATTGTCTGGAAGCTAAACCCATGGAAATGAAGAATTGTTAAAAATGTTCATGCCACTAATATATGTTCCTATCATATTTTTATATGTGTCTCCTCTACTAGTTTGTGATATTTTCAAAGGCAAGATCTATGTCTAATAATCTTCTATCGCTAAAATTTAGAAATTGATAAATTCACAGTTACATGGCTAGTCAAGTGGCTGATGCTTAGTTAGGTCTCTCTGGCTCAAAATTTCTATATCTTTCTACTAACCCTGTATTTTCTATGTATTTCTGAGTCAAAGAATCACTGGGAAGAGTTAATAGAAATATACAATTTCAGGCCTCTGCCTGGAAATGTTGACTGGTTAAGTTTGGGGTAGAAGTTAAGCATGTGAAAATTTAACAATCATATCACGTGGATTTTATAAAACAAGCAAGGTTTGAATCCTCTACTTGCCAGGCGATAAGTAAAGTGTTAAAATATCCCAGGATGTCAGCATAAGTCAAGACAGTCAAGGTGTCCCTTCCCTTCTATTATTTTATGGGATCCTATTTCTATTATCTATTTCATTTTATGAACAATAAAAATATATTCATGTTATGTCAACTCAGCTTAAAGGCCCCCTTTTAATAGACTGACCCCTCTAAGATGCCCCTATTCAAAACTTCTGATGCCATTCTAGAGAGTACTTGGGTTGTCAATCTCTAGATTGTCTAGAACGTCTAGGCAAAAAAGAGGGAGTCAAATGATTGTCCACATTAGAGTAGTTTGAAGGGACCCAAACATTCTCTTTCCTGACTCTTCCTCCTCATGTCTGTCCTTTGGGCTCTCTGTTCCTGCATTTCAGTTTACCTGTGACATGTATGGATAATCCATGAATATCTATATTTTAAGTGCTTATAAGTTCTTACTTATTAAGGTGAGGCTTCCAGGGCCCTCTCATAAATAGATTACTTTGAAGGAGCCAACTCAAGCCACTGTTTGTGAAACATTTCCCTTGATGGTCCCTAATGACAGAGGAAAGTTATTTATGCCCTGGGAACTGTGGAAACTAAACCTTAGGATCCCAGAAAAAGCATGAAATTCACTTAAAGTTTCCTATTTTTCTCAAAAGTTCATCTAGCCTGGCCGGTGTTGCTCAGTGGTTGAGTGTCCACCTATGAACCAAGAGGTCATGGTTGGATTCCTGGACAGGGCTATATTTTATATTTTCTAATATATATATATATATAAATATATATATTAATACATATATTAAGTATCCACATTTGCTTTAATATAAAAATTCAATTTTTATCAGTATCTTTGCATAATATTAAATCTCCACATATATTATATAGTATATTAAATATATCTACCTATTTATTATACTTATTATATAAAAAGAATATGTTTGGTTTTTGTTTTTTTATCCAAAGACTTTGCCATCCCTATATGCAGATAAAAATGCATGGAATTCATCTATCACCATGCATTAACACCTCAGCCTAAATAAATTTACTAGATTAGGTAATTTCCCCAAGACAATATGACCTAAGGTGGGAATTCCTTAAGTAGGACATGAGAAAGAAAAGTCCCAAGCAATGGTATGAATGTGCACATCCCCAGAGGCTGAGTATTAAATGAAAGGTACCCAATCTGTTGACCAGTCAATTGAAGTAGAGGCAACACTTGGGGTCAGACTCTGTCTCCCACATCTCATTCTTTCAACTTCAGTCACGCCAAACTACCTTCCAGATTAAATGTTGTTTCCATATACCCAGTCACATCAGATCATCACATTAAGAACTCAAAAAGCAGAAATTGTTGCTCCCATTTACCAGAAAAAGCAAGGAACAGCCAGATTACAAGACTTTCCCAGTACCACACAGATCACTCTCTCTAGTATCTTTCTACTCTCCCAGATTTCTTCTACATCCAGCAGTATCTTAGAGACACTTGCATAAACATAAGACATATTTTGTAAATGACATCTGAACTGAATTTATTATTCCAGTTTGACAAGATTGTGAGTAAAAAGCTTGGATTTGCAGCTCAAGTCTTTCTCCCACCCTGCTCAGTCTGGTGTTACTACAAAAGCTCATGCTGTATTACAAAAATGCTAATGATAACTTGACTAATAATATTTGCACACCTCCCCACAAGCCAGCTTTCGGAGCATAAATATTGAACTGTGCACTGTCCAACTGAAACAGTCCTCCTGACTTATCGCTGAAAAATCAAGAAACTATTTTTTCAAGTTCCAGAGGGCTAGACTGAAGTCAATATTTGTAAATATTAACTACTGTATTTTTTATTCTGAGTAGTCCAATCTGATAACAAAGAATCCAAATGGGATAGGGATCTATGTTACATAAAACATTCATTTACATGAAGTGGGCTTTTTAGCCAGAGCAAGTGGGGGGTAACCCAAGAGGTGCACTTCAGGGAGAGGCCTTGACTCTTTATCGTCCATCAGTCAAGGTAAAAAGCTCACCAAAATGCCAGTGAGATTGGATTTAACATAAACTTCCTGAACTGAATTCCATTATTGCTAAAATAACTGCAAAGAAATCATTTAAATATTTTCCAGAATTGGGGCTTATTCAGCTTTGACTAATAGAATTTTTAGAAGAGTTCAATCCTCCCTCAAAGTGTCAAGAATTGCTGAAGTTTTATTTCTAGAAAGAATACTAAAGGGGCATTATTTCAACCTTTCTGCTAGTGAAAGATGCACTGACAGAATTTAACCAAATCCTGCTTCTAATGTCAGGAATGGATATCATTACTTCCCAAGGTACATCCTCCCATTGTTGGACATTAAATGATGGAGGAAGACACAAACAAATGTGAGGCAAAACAACCGTGAGGACCCATTGGAGTCCTTCTCTGGAGAAAACAAATGGTGATACATTTGTCATATATTTTTACAGTCATGTTTGACATGGTCGTGGAGAGACAATTAATGGTTCAAATATGTTAGAAATCTTGTTCAGTTAAGAGACACATGCAATAAGGTCTTAATTTGTTAAGGTGGAGATGATCATTTCAGGATACAGAGGAAAAGAAATATGGTATGCACAGCATTCTTAAGGAGTAATTGCAGGCTATGTGAACATGATTTTAACTTGGAGAAAGGATTAGTGTATTACATTAAATTTCACATAATTGAGAAAATCAGTGTGATACAGAATTGGACATGAGGCAACTATCAAAAAGCCAAAAGTTAAAATGTGTGTAATATCATGATATTTATTCACTAGTTTGCCTTTTCATTGTTTGATATTTATTGAGCACCTACTGTGTGCCAGACTCTGTGAGGCACCAGAGAACAAAGATCAATAATGACCAAAAGTGTTTGCAATCTAGCAGATTAGACGAAAAAATGAAGGATTCAGGCCTTTGATGATAACTTTAATAGAAAATATTGTGTATGTTTTCCATTTTTCTGTATGTATTATAGGATTTGAGCAAGGACTTTTTTTTAGTCCCCTTATAGTTCTAAACTAATAATTCCTAAAGATTTGTGGGCAACTATATTATTAATGTGAGGGTTTGTTCTAGTCTTCATTTCAACTCAACACAAACAGCGATAAAACACCTCTAATCAGCATTCCAGGGATGAGTGAGAGTGGGAAGGAGAAAGCTGTGAAAACTAATACTCTTAAGCACTTACTAGTATTAGTCCATGTTATGCTGGGTGTCTTACATTCAATGTCTAATTCACCAAAAGAAAAATCGCACTGAGCTATGTATTTTTATAACAATTTTATGGCTGAGGAAACAAAAAGTGAGTGGATTGCACCGCATGCCTGAAATCACATATTAGCAGGCACCCGAGTAAGAATTAGACCTTCTAAATTCCTAACGAAACTTCACATTGGAAGGCGAAGGCCAGTTCATTCCAGGCTTTGAAAACTACATTCTGCTTTTTCTTATTTCATCCATGAGCACATTGCCAATCTGTGTAAATTTAATTCAATAAAGCCTTCAACTCACATTCCAAAAACATATCTGTCAGGTTTTGAAGATACAAAGATGAATGAGACACGATTCCTTCCATCAAGAAATTTAAGTCTAGCCCTAGCCGGTTTGGCTCAGTGAATAGAGTGTCGGCCTGCGGACTGAAGAGTCATAGGTTCAATGCCGGTCAAGAGCACATGCCTGGGTTGAGGGCTCAGTCCTCCGTAGAGGGTATGCAGGAGGCAGCCAATCAATGATTCTCTCTCATCATTGATGCTTCTATCTCTCTCTCCCTCTCCCTTCCTCTCTGAAATCA
This sequence comes from Myotis davidii, assembly GCF_000327345.1. Classification (NCBI taxonomy): domain Eukaryota; kingdom Metazoa; phylum Chordata; class Mammalia; order Chiroptera; family Vespertilionidae; genus Myotis; species Myotis davidii. The sequence goes on from NW_006299715.1 coordinate 1,614,693, forward strand.
TTAAAAATATATATATTTTGAAAAAAAAACGAAGTTTTACATCTAGTAAAGGGGACGAAATGTTAACAGAGGACAGGGCGAGATATGTCATGTTAGATGTGTAAACCAGGTGCTGTTGTTCAATAACCCACCACTAACTCCATCTGTGGATGGACCCCACTGCCCTCTATCCTCTGCTCTTCTCTCTCCCAGGAACCCCATACTCAGCCATAGTGACACTTTCTCGGTTCCTGAACATCACATGTGGCCTTTCTTTTGAACCTTCACACACTTTGTTTTCTCTACTTGTCCCAGTTCCACTGCCCTCATCACTCTTCCCCATCCCACTGACATCTCTCACCTGGTTCACACCTACTCGTCTTTTAGGGCAGGTCTCAACCTCTGGACCCACCAATTTGCAATAGGTGCCCTGTTTATTTTAACCATGCTACCTTGGGCTAGGTATGGCGAGGCCACATGCTTATCAAGAGAGAGAGAAACTGGAAGGGGTTTTACAGTTTTGTGACTCTCAGCTCCCAGCATGCCCTGCAGGGCATAGGGACAACACCAAGGTCAGGCACCAGGAAGAGGAGAAGAAAAAGTGCATGAGCACCTGCACTGAGGTTCCTGTGGGAAGGAACAGGCAGGCACAGTAAGCAGGCTTTGGGTGGCTAGTCTGAACAACTCCAGCAGACTCTGGGCCAGAGGGTTTGTCCTTCGTTGTCTGGTATCCAGCCCTGAGTAGATTAGGGCAGGTGTATCCTGGCCCAGAGTGTGACAGCCCAGTAACTGAGGTGGTTGGGGGTATGGACTTCATCAGCTTCTCAAGAAGGAGAACTGACTGACCTCTGGGTCTCAGAACTGGGTCAAGATGACATTTCTTGAAAACTCTATTACACTGTGGTATCATCTTAGACAATCTGTACAACTCCTATCATAAAATGCATGCTGCATAGTAATTCCATACCGAGTTTCTTACCTTTCCTACTTAGTTAAACTAGCTCTATGGAGGTAGAAACAAGCCCAAAATTCAGCATTGAGGAGATGCCTGATAAATTTAAATAAGTGATATTTAAGTTGTGTTCTGAAGGATGAATAGGAGTTCTTTAGGAGCAGGTGAGTTGGGTGGGAAACCTAGACAAAGGGAAGAGTAGGCCAAAGCTATAAGATGTGCAAGAAAGTGTTTACTTGGGAATGACAAATGGTTTTAGGTTTTTAAGATGAGCATTCTTAGAGAAATATCAAGGTGCAATGAGACTAGAAGATATAACTTGAGGTCTGACTAAAAAGAAACGTTATATGTTAGGCTGAGAAACTCAGATTTTATCTTATATGCAATGTCATCATTTATCCTCTAAGCTATGTCATTAGGCCCCAGCATAAGAAGATGGTCAGACCAGTGAATACCATGTCTTGCATCTCAATACGGAAAAGAAGATTTTTAAAAAATAAAAATATGTCTAGTGTTCGACTAGCATAGTTCCAAGTACAAATACATTTATCTCTCTAGCCAGCCTCCATCTGCAGTTCAGGGCAGGGCTCACGATGAGGTACAGTGGTGTGTGTCGATGAACCCTAAAATGAACTACAAAGAAATCCCTCATGTCCTTTCACCAGTAGGGTCCTGCTTGTTTTTCACTCCTTTTCCCAGTATAGCATGAGTAGGTGAGAAAGAAACCTCTGGAAACATAGATAGTGCATATTTCCAAGTAATATGTAATGCCTAATGCATAATTGTTCAAGTCATAAAAGATCTGCTCTTTAGGCAAGTTATATTTACCTAATGCTTATTTCACTATCTTTAAATTGCTCTTTAATAGCTGTCCGCTCTCTTATTAGGGGAAAACCATACATGGCATGACACTGTACTATGGTTTATTATTTTTCTTCACACGCAGACATGACACCATAACATTAAGAAGCCATGTCTTTGGCCATATTCAAATAAATAAAGTACACTAAAAGCCACAATCTGTGAAGGATCGCAGGGTTTCCATAAGAAAATGAAAATGTAGATGCAGACATTAGATTTGCTCAGTCCCTTCACGAACACTTTGCAGCCTGCTCCGTGTGAGACACAAAGGGCTTTTTGACACACATGCTGTGCATCACAAATGGAGAGCCCGGCCAAAGAAAATATACAGTTACCAGAAGAATAAACCCAGGACGAAAATCACAGAGGTAGCATCAATAGACGTCGAATATGCCATTGGCCCCATCTGGTTAGAATCACATCATCAAAATTAGAGCTGGAGTAGACCTTCCAGGTCATCCCATCCATCCCCTTGCCAACACAACAATCATCTTTTGGAGGACCAGGTCCAGGTCAATTTCATGTCTCAAGAGACAAGAATTCCAAAGATTTTGTGGGCAAGATATTTACCATATTGAAAGAAGCAAATTGTAGTCATAGTACAGATTTCAGTCAGTAAATTCACTGCTTTGAGAATTTGAAACATAGGGGTTGGCTTTTGTATGGAGATATTTTTCCAGTAGAAGACAAAGAACTTGGCGCCCAGAGAATCACAATTGAGATAGAAATAAGAATTGGTGTGAACAGCACCAAGATTTAAGGTTAGACTCAGAAGCATGTTGAAGGACCTTCTAGAATAAGTCCAGAGAAATTCTGTGTCAGTGTCCAAACCCTTTTTCCACATTTTGGGCAAAGGTGAGATCTGATAGGTAACTTCTGTGAAGTATTTTCCTGTTCCTACAATGGTGTAGTTGGAGTAAGATGGTCCTTCCTCTTTTCCTGGATATTATGTCTGGAAAATTGAAATTAGAGCAGTCATGTTGTACCTGAAAGGGAACATACTGTGTAATAGATACTGGGTAATACTGTTGACATAGATAATTCCTGAGTTCTGATGTCAACCTTGGAACTGTTATAGCTCTGGGCTTCTCTTTTTTTAAAAAGAATACTTTTATTGATTTCAGAGAGGAAGGGAGAAAGAGAAAGAGATAGAAACATCAATGATGAGATAGAAACAATCAGCTGCCTCCTCCATACCCCTGCACCGGGCATGTGCCCTGACTGAAATTGAACCCTGACCACCTGGTTCATAGGTCAAGGGTCAACCACTGAGCCACACTGGCTGGCTGAGCTTCTCTTTATGGGAAATGTTAGCTTTCTTTCTTATTGCTTAAGTTAATTGAGACACAGTTTCTATTAGTGGCAAGCTCAGCATCCAATTGATAGCAGAGGGTGGAAAGCAATTTTATAATCCAGCTCAGACTGTTATTTCCTTAGGCTTTTCTTATACACACTTTTAGTACATGTTACTAAACCGAAACTTTTCTGAAGGCAGCAGACAGATCTTTATTGGGTAGGAAAGAACCAAAAATATGAAAGAAAATTGGACTGATTTTGTGATATGAAGCCCAAATTTCATCACGGAGTTTATGTGAACAGTTTAAATATCCATGCATATTAGACTGATATAGACCAAGTAGGAGAAATAAAAATATTTGGAGAAACCACAGGAAACAAATCAATAATGTCTCTGAGCTCCTTGATGGCAGGCACCATGGTTTTGTTTGTTTGTGTTTGTTTTTTTAAAATATACTTTTATTGATTTTAGAGAGAGAGGAAGGGAGAGGAATAGAGAGACAGAAAAATCAATGAGAGAGAAACATCCATCAGCTGCCTCCTGCACTCCCCCACTGGAAATTGAGCCTGCCACCCAGGCATGCATCCTTACCGGGAATAAAACTGGTGATCTCTTGGTTCATGGGTTGATGTTCAACCACTGACCCATGCTGGCTGGCAAGGCACTGTGTTTTTTCTATTATTGGATATGCAATCCTTAGCAACATGTCTGGAACATGGTAGGTGCTCCATAAATGAAAAATTAATTAATTGAAAAAGAATAGATATATAGTGATGAATATTGACACTCTGTCTCATCCAAGCATTTCCTGGTTGCTTATGGCACATTTGAGTAGTGAAGCTTGGCTAGTAACCAGAAGTAAGTCCAAATACAAGACAGTGTTAAACATTAATCTCAATTGTAGCTTACTCATGAGAATTTTGAGGCAGAGATTATTGACTATTCATTTAAATAAAAATTCATGTCAAGCTTTCCAGGATGACAGTAAGAATAATCCTATGTAATAAAGAGGTAATATGCAAATTGGCTCTCACTCCATCACACTGTCACAAGATGACTGCACCCACAGCAGAGGCAGGGTTCCCGTAATGAGCCATAAGAAGCAATCAGCAGGGACCTGAGGCTGTTTGGTGCCAGGCTGGGGCAGGGGACCTGAGGCTGTGCCCCTGACCCGGTGGGGCTTGACAGGGGACCTCAGGTCATACCCCCCACCTGGTGGGGCTTAACAGGGGCCCTGAGGCTGCGCCCCCCACATGATGGGGGTTGATGGGATCTGAGGCTGCACCCCCTGCCTGGTGCCAGGCCAGGGGACCTAAGGCTGCACCCCCTGCCTGGCGGGGTTTAACAGGGACCCTCAAGGTGCACCCCCCACCCCAGTGCTGGGCCAGGGGATCTCAGGCCGCATTCCCCACCCCGGGCTGGGGGACCTCAGGACATGCCCCCAGCCCCGGAGCTGGGCCTGGGGACC